>NC_064002.1:5141204-5451604 GCF_932276165.1 Plutella xylostella
GTTTCATGTCTCGCCTCATACTCGGATCTATGGCATTTACGACCGAAGCAATTTTGGCACTATTTAAATGTAAGCAAACCATTAAATTTATCCATGAAGCGTGTAAAAGCAGAAATTACTCCGACATCCTGGATACATTTTCCGGTACATTGCAAAAATTGGCAATATCGTGTCAACAGGTAGCCAATATTTTTGGTGAAAACCGCATCTACCTACCAAGATGGATATTTAAATCTATAAGTAGGTACTTTTAGGATTTATTGTGAATCGTAAACATGCAGTTGTTTACACAGACTGGCAGACGGCTATTGGCAACGAGATTGCAATATTGGTGTGAGCTTCTGAATCATCTTCATAACGGACTCAGCATTTTTTAACAAAATGAATCCGCAAAAACATTCGCTTAAGACTCCCTGCATGCGTTGTGTAATTACAGGGCTCATTGTCTGCGTGTAATTAACACTTCAGTTAAATGACTGTAAATCTTATAGCCAGAGTAGGTGCTTATAATGGCTTATATGAATCTTTATAGCCGACTGTTAAATATTGGATTCATTGAGGGTTTATAATAGTAACACGACATTTATCACCACAGTTTGCACATCCGGTCCTTTAATGATGTGTTGTGTTGTTATTGATTCCATTGGAAGTCGTCTCATTATAGATTCCTCGTGGGTCCGTGGGGCGGCGGCGTGAGAGCGTGGCGCGGGACAGCCGGCGTGGAGGCTCCGGGAACAGGTTTGCGTCAGACTGCGATAGTTTGCGGTCACCACCGCCAGCGCCTCCACGCTTCGCTTCACCACAAAGTGCACCGCGGCCAGGACCAAGGTTCCGTTCCTACCTCCGACGAAATCACAAACACGCTCTGCGTATCGAATAACGACCCGAAATAGGGGAAACACAATAGCGGGCATGACGCGACACTTTCGAGATAAGCTATCCGGGACAAAGCCGCTGCGCGCGCGCACATGTCGGATGAGAGCACCTCCGCCATTCAGCGGTCACGTACGTTCCTAAATCCTAACAATTTGCGAAATTCTCGTGAATTATTTAATGGGCTCGCCAATATTTCCCCGAGATAGCACGAACGCACAGCCGGAGTCGCCGTGTAATTGCATTCTACTTGTGAGTGGCGCGCTATCGGATTACGCGTCAAATACACAAAACTCTTTCTCAGAGACAATAAATGCAAAACGTATGCAGTTTAATACGCAGAGACAGCTCACAAAGAAATTATGACCTCCGTAACACGAAGTCAATTTGAATAGCTCTATCAATAGAATGCGATAAATCCTGTATTTGATCGCATACCAATACAATGCTTTAAGAGTTGCGACATGACTTGGAAAGCTGAGACATGGGCTTTGTGTTAGCATTGATAGTTTTCAATTACAATCAATATCGAATGATGAAGCACTTATCATATTTTATTCTAAACTTAACGTAACTTACTTTATATCTAAGCTATGCAATGCATAGGTATCTAAACCGATTGGTAAGTATATTTTAGTTTAAGAAAATCATTAAAAAAACTAAATAAAAAGAAAATCACCTAAGTGGATAATGTTGTCCCTGAAACGCATGCTCTCATTGCTGTCACTAGAATTCCACTTGGAACGAACATAACTTGTCTACTTTTATGTTTTGTTATATACATCCTAAGCTAACTAATGTAACTAAGCAGTGATCAAAGACTAAAGCTTCTTTGCGTAAATCATTTAACTGTGGCTGGCTTTCCATCACAACGCAGGCAATCATGGGCTTTCCATTTCAAAGACAAAGGAAGATGACGGCTTGCCTGAACAAAAGCTCGTTTTCATGCCACATTTTCCTTTCAAAGAATATTTATACTTCACGCGACTAAACATCGTTTGTTTTCCTCGTTTTTGTACAACAAATGGTTGTTTCTTATTTTGAATGCCGTAAGGTTGTTATTTATTATAAAGTACTAAGTTAAAGCAGACCTGCTTACTTTTTTCGTATTGTTAGTGTGGAAGCGAGTATGTTTATTTATGTAATCACCAGGTAATGATTCTTTTAATATGGTTGGATTTAGCCCTTTATGTCCTCTTTAAACTTTTTTACATGATTCTGTCTAGATTTGACGGCTATTTACAGATCGTATTCGTGGTGCGATAAATGATGCAACACCTAAATAAATAGGGTGTCTCTTTAGTCAACGTATTATATCTTAACTCGTCATTCTAAACAACTTACGTTCTTGGAAATAAATTAAAAAATCTGTGTTTGTGTGTCAAAATTCAGTGTCTTTTTAGTATGGATTTTTTTTTCTCTAATTTTGCAAATTTTCCAGGAACAAAAATTGCTTAGGGTAACGATTTGTATTACCTCTTACCGGCAGCGGCATCACGTTGACTAATAAGACACCCTGTGTACGTTCTTCAGATACTCGTATATTGTGGTTTACAAAATTGAATGATCCAGAATTGTTGTCTAGAAATCTCACCTTAGTCAGCTCTAAACAATGTAGTACCAATTAGGCACGCCTTTTTGACGTTTATTTATGCAATTGTTACTGTTATCTTATTACCAAATAGAATAGTAATCACATAATATTACGTGAGCTAGACCAGTTGTCTAGCCGACGACGATAAGACTTGCTTATTCAATAGTTTTGTGTTCCACTGTGGGACGCATAATGATAATGATATATTTGATTATTAAATCAAATAAATCTTTATGAAAGGCTGTTTTACATTAAATTAAGGACTTCATCAGTTTTAGGTTTGACTATAGACGGAATTCTAGAATGTAATAAGACTAATGAGGATTCCATCTAAATATCAAAGTAATAAACTTATTGTACTTAACCTCATTCGAATAATTTACGGCTGATTAAATTGGTGTATTACTGACATTCAAGTAATAATCGTGCTTGTCTCGTCAACGATTTAATTACACGGAATGTCCAAGTAATACGCGTCCATTGCGGACAGGCATAACTGAATAATCGTGTTGTCTCTCAAATTAAATAGATATTAAAGTTATAAGTGATATGAAAACTTAAACGGGTAATCCTTGGCCAAGCTTTTGTCAAGTCATTGATTGGTTTCAGGGTTTCGCTTTACATCTTGGCGGTCCAGTGTGATTTTAAAAGCCCACTGCATTCGTTATTGATTATTGAGGTGCGAAGGTTAATAAAATGTATAAGGTAGGCGGTAAGCTGCGCACTGAGTGCTCTTCAATCACTGGTTCATAAATGCAAATTTCAAGGCGGTGTCCATTAGCTTAAAATAACTTAGAACACATAGGTATAAAATGCCCGTTTACAGCTTACAAACATTGTATCGACTTGACCCAATAAAGAGGAGTGCAGTATCAATCAATATCCTACTTTATGATAATGATAACTATAAAATATCTATGACTTTCATCAGCATAGGCATTATTCGAAACGCTTATGAATTATTCGAAAGCAAAGCTGGGCGGTTGGAAAATATCATAATTTAAAAACATGGTTTACAGTAGCCATAGAAAAGTATTACATGATTTAGAGAAAACACACTGCCGAGACTCTAAATTTAACGTTCCAAATTTCAATGATTACTAGTAACATGAACATTAATCAAGATTCCATATTACAATCCGCAACAATCATTGATTTAAACTTGACAAACGATATAATCAGTTTGATTTAAACATTTGCCTATCCCTGTCTTTTGTCACAGTCAACGGCCATAAACGACTTTACACAACACAGCCTACTTGATTGCAGTGCAGGACACACATTTCGTTCTGTTTTCCTCATGAAATTGATAGTGCACTCAAGATTGAAGTGGTTGCCGTTTACATAAAACGGTCAGATAGATTTGTTAACCTCTGACTGCGGACGCTAATGTACAAGCTATAAATATTTATTAAGACAAATTGATAAATAGCCTAACTTGAATGCATTCTAAAATAGACCCTATTGTAATCCATGATAATCTTTCATAGCTGTATGACTTGATTAGTTAACTGCTAGAATAGCGGATAAAAGCAAGGTAAAGACTGCAGTTAAAGCTCAATTTAACTTTGAACATGTTAACAAAACATATTTGACACAAATACAGATATTACGAGACAAGGCATTTCGCCGAGTTTTCTGAGCTCCCTGGCAATTATCGATATTCGCCAAAGGCACGCACTGTTTTGTAAAATATCGTAAAGCTCGCTACGAGAGATAGCATCGATTACTGATGGAAACAAATTGCATGGCAATAAATCGTATGATGATCGCGGCACGATTCAATTTTCATTTATTTAGAATACGCGGATGATTCAGTCTACTGAGACGTATTATGTGCATAGTCAAGTAGTTCAATTTACAATAAGTCTTGGTGAGTAACCGCCCCACAGTTGCCATGAAAGAAAGCTTCTAGTTGATTCCGCGAAGTCTTTCTATATCGACCGAATGGTTGCTGAGAAATTGAGTCCACTTAAATAGCAGTGCGATTGATAGCGTTGCGGTGGCGGCTGCGGCGCGCGCGCATCACCACGGCTCGAGAGAGGGCTTCCACATCGATTTATCTAATTGAGAGCGAGAATGTCACAGCGCATGCGTGTGGTCGTACGTCAGAACTTGTTTTAAATATTGACACAAACCACTCATTATATTAGTCGGCCGTAATCGTGATGTCATTAGAGCCAAGGCTCGACCCTTTCAATGGTCAACGAGAAGTAAATACTGTCTGCCTATATCAAGGGCTCAGATTGGGCCATAATTCATGAAGTCCGACACGAGATATCAATCTGTTCAATGAAGCTTAAAGCACGAGCTTTCTAGAGCGTGACTTGTAAATCTTAGTTTAACTATAGTGGTAAGGAATAGCTGCGAGCTTTTCCCCCTAAATACTGCAATGGGCAGTTAAGAGCCAGTTGACACGCTTTTACAAATAATGAACTGCACCTAATACGAGTTCGGATGATTTATGTTCAGCTGATGCGTTGAGGAGTCTGCGCTGTGACAGCCCCATATATCACGAAATGAGCATTATTTTTATGGCGAAAAGTCGACACCCTACATTCCTGGGTTGATTGGATCGTTAAGATTGCGACGAGCGGCGAGAGTGTAAATAGGTATGTAATTGAACAATTTTATAGGGGCAGCTGAATGAGCAGCCGGATTGAGATGAGGAGTGGAATGTGATCCATCGCGTAGAGCGGGCCACTTCCGAAACAACGATGTATTCTAATATTAGATAGCGTGTGTTATTATGTTTATGAATCACTGCAGCTGATGCGGCCCACTTGTCGATCGACGTATCGCGATGCATTTCAAATACAAAACAAACATACGGTATTCTTATTTATTACCTTACAGTTACTTCAATGAGGAAGCAAAGCAGCAACTGAACTTACCTGAAACAAATAAATTCACATTAATATATAATTTGGCATAAAGCAATTTTGTAAGATAACGACGACGTCCAAATTGTACAGAGACGTCAAATTACACAGAGTGAGGCTTTTCCCATGGCGTACGGGACAGTCAGTCGGCCACCCGTGGTCACCAGCCTGCAGCTAATTTTATACAGGACCAAATTTTGCGAAATATAGTCCTATATATTTTTAGATAGACTAAGACTGCTGGTCTTATAATGGTACAAGAGCTCCAAAGCTTCCATAGTTTTAGAGTTTAGAGTGAATATTTGGGTCTTTTTGGCATTTATCCACATTTTGAGATGCGATTCTCAGAAAATAGTATTTCTGGAGTCTATCGAGTAACAGATATTTCGTAGTCACCATTCATACAACTTATTTCTCTTTAAATAATATGATGTGGATCTGAATGGCACCGATGCATGAGATGTCGGTAGGGGGCAGCAGCTCCCGGGTGCCACAAACCTGTCCCCGCAACCGGCAGCGGACACGCTTCCAACGCTAATCGAAAATTGTAATTGGCTAATTGCGACGCCACTTGAATTACCTTTGATTACTGTATTTTTAAGGGTTCCGTTCTGTTCTCATGCTGTGGGGAGGTAAAATGGAACGTTTATTTATGAGGCTTGAGGAATTCGCATCCGCAATTTTGTCAACCAATCGGAGGAGAGTTAAGTATTTTGGTTTTTTTATTGCATTGGCTGGTTGCATATTTGTTTTCTTCGAATTATAGAGGTAGGTATTTGTTTCTCAAGCCATTATTTACGATCGAGATCAAATCTCTACGAATATTTAAAAATTCTATCCAAATAAACCATAAGCAAAATTTGCCAGCCATTAAGATTTGGATCTTGACTGGCCGAGCCCGTCTTTAGCACTTCATCTGCATTTTTCCTCGTAACCCGAGGATACAATTTAGCTTTTTAAATATTTATAGAACGGCTTCTATGAAATTATATGGCGTTATGCAAAATACTGCATAGCAATATCAATTTCGCACCTTCATGACATTATGTTTTCGTTTTAATATGGTTTAGTCGATAAACATTATTTACTACTGTGCTGTGCATTGTTTTAGTGTAGTCTTTCTTTATCATAATTATCAACCATATTTCTTCTAAATTAACGTCCCAAGTTCTACAAACAAGATAGCGTTATAATCAAGGTACTGGATATCATTACAAAGCCTTATGCAAATAAATGTTGACATGGCGTTAACAAAAATAATATGCAAACTATTATAGGTGTTAAATCATTTTTATCAGTTTAATGAAAATTGTGTTGTATGAAGATATAGTGATTATTTTATTAATGACACACATGGTAACGATAAAATATTAAATTTCATCACTACACTAGTACAAAAGTTATGTTGGCGTTTAGATACAAGGAAAACACATAAGTGCTTCAATGCCTAGTAGTATTTTCAGCAAAGTTTCAAATAAGACGTCAGATAAGATTTAAATAAGAAAGTAACACGACAATGGCGTAGGTGTTAGTGACCCTGACTACTGAGCCGAAGGTCCCGGGTTCGATTCCCGGCTGGGGCATATATTTGTTGAAAGAAAGATATTTGTACTCGATTCTTGGGTGTTGATATTTATATTTAGTATCTATCTATCTATGTATTTGTGTAGATATATCAGCTGTCCGACACCCATAACACAGGTTCTGCCTAGCTTGGGGTCGGATGGCCGTGTGTGAGATGTCCCCACATATTTATTTATTTAACAATAAAAAATATGCAAAACATTGCATTTTACATGTCAAAGACGTAATCAATGGGTTGTGTAATTACTAATTAGAAAGACTGCACACTAATGAATACTCATTGATAGCTTACCATAAAATTATGATTGATAGTCATCATGGTCATGTGTAAAAGTGATGCAAGACGGTTAGATTTGGTGCTTGAGTAACTCCAGTTAGATCAATTGCGTGTGGCACAAGTGTCATGCATGTACATAATAATATATAAATTGCGCAGGCTGTATAAACGAGTAAATTGCGAATTCACTTATTGAATGCCTACCCTACCCTAAGGCTCCTGAGGTATCGCCTTATAACTAATAGAACGCGACTACGCAAGAAAACATACATACATACAACATTTATTACAAAGTAGACTACTAACAAAATTGCCGTGAGAATGTCGATTCGATCTTGATATTCGATATGTTTATTTTTCTCTATTTATCCACTTGTATTTTGATACTATCACGAACATTAATAAATGTACATGTACAGCAGACTTCAGTAGATATTCGCTGTACGCCACCACTTGCACCACCGCCGAGGGTCAGCTAGCTCATGAGAACGATGACATAATGTCACTATTGGAATACAGGCCAACCAGTTTCCGAGTGCTCTATTAAAGTTAATCATCGATTAAAAGATTTTAACCGTGGATAACTAAGGATAGTTCGGATATTGTTAAAGTAACAAGTTGTGATTAGCTTTCATTATTTACTTATTTACCCTGTTTCACGGGGAAAGACATCTGACAGAACCCTTATTACAATCGAGAGGGTAGTTTTTGTTTGTATCAGACTTCTTTCCACGTGAAACAAGGTAGGTATATAACTAAATTTTTCGCGCGAGTGTGTAGCCTTTAAATGGTTTAACCTATAGGTACCACTCGGGGATATTATAACTCGATGGATTTCTTTTTAATGAAGTGCTAATCAACACACACATCCAGTGACCATTTCACGATTTATAGCTAGCCAGTAGTCGTTCTCACGAAACGCATCACGACCATGCAGCATATATCATTGCATTTTATGGCTTCTCGAGATGCGCCGGACGAATGTTGTTCTGCTGAAAGATATCTCTCGATAATGCGGACGTGCTGAAAGGCCCTTTCAGTGGCCATTTCAGATTGTGTTTTCATGTTTTCACAGCTGAGTGTTGCAGCCGTAGAATAAGGAATCGAGTTGTGTTGTAAATTATGGCTCTTTTGCAGCGTAAAATTAATCTACGATTTAAAAAAAAAAGTTTGTTTAGTTAGTAGAAATTCGTACATTGTAAAGATCCGTATAGTTTTAATATTTGCAAGTACCTAACTATATGATAAAGCTCTTAATAATCCGCTTTAAGCTTTATGATGTCGTATGCTGATGATCAAGCTTTTATTCATTGAAAATATTTATCTTCACGTAGAGCTATAAAATTGTGAGGTCATGATGAACCTGCTCATTAAAAACTAAAATGTCAACCTCACGTTCAATCTCACGGAAAGCAGACAAATAATTTGAAATTAAGGCGAAAAAATACAATTGAAAACTGACTACCATTTTAAATAGAACTTACATAAGTTACCTCACACATATCTAACGTAAATCCATGACGCACGTTTGTATTCACAACAACGACGTAACGTCAACAACAACAACAAAACTGTACTAAAAACTAAACAACAGTCGCGACCCGCGCGCGCTGAACTCGGAAAAGCTCGCTGAAAACCTCCGCGCAGGTTTCAGCGGGGAGGTGCGCGAGCGCAGGGGCGTGGCGCTCAGAGCCGCCGCGGATGCTGCATCGAGCGCACCTGTCACCCGCGCGCCAATCACCACGCGCTACCACGATCGATTCCAAATTCAATAATCGTAATTCTCAAACTTCTTTCTCCCAGTGCGTGTCTAACCAGCCAGTGAGTGATTTTTCAGTGACAATAAAAAGTTTTTTAAAATAGTAATATTTCATCTGTAGGCTAGTGAATTGTGTTATCAGCGCTTATCACTGCTACTCCATCATCGCTGTCTCTACAACGTGCTGCGAATCTGCGTAAATGTAACAACAAAAGGTATTTGTGGTACTTCATTCATATTTTATGGCATTATGAAGGTTATGTATATCACAATCAATATTTTAACCAATTCGCAATTTGTTTTAAAAGAGCCTCCGGTATATTTTTTTTTATTACAAAATTAAAAAATATAAACAGTTTCCAAGTCGGAATCTACATTGCATATCCAATTTAGTGCTATAAACACATGCGAATTAGCAATATACGCCATGTAATTAGTACGTTTCGAAATTACTCCAAAGCGAATGAGCTTACGCCGCACTCGTTAAATGAACGCAACCTCTGCTTATAAACGCATTCATAAATAGTTTCATAGGTCAGAATCTTCATAGCAAAAATAAAATACCTATTTTCGCATAGCATGTTTACGCGAATCTGTAAATAAATTAATTTATTATCTAAACACATAAAATGTGAAATAACACGCTAACAAATGATCGTTAGACATTGTCAACTGCCAGGCCGGGTGAACGGTAGCATAAATCAAGGCATTAGATCCTGACCTGACAGTTAACGAACTGTGCGCCTGCGCAGCTGATAGCACGATCATTGAAGCTAAGTGAAAAGAACTGACACAAGAATACAAGAATCTTAAAAAAAAACAAATAACAACACAAGTACCTTAATTACTTGTTTTTTATGCTAAAAAAATGAAAATTATTGTTTATATTTAAAAAAAAAACATTGCATTGCAACGCATCGCTTAAAAAAATGCTGAAAAGAATATAGAGATGTTGTAGGTCGGGCTTGCATTCAAAGACAACAAGAAAATTAAAGTGAGAGGTATATGAATAAAAAAAACTATATATCTTTAAAAGCTGTGGTTCTTTTTAAAGAAAATATTGTCTTTGGCTGGTAATAGCCTATTATGGGCAATGAGAAACAGGCCCCTGACAGACTGACACACAGCGGTCAGCTTCAACGTACAATGCCTAAAAGTATATATTTTATGATAAACTCAGTTATTTTTAAATAATAAAACAAATTAAGATCTCTTTAAAATAGAAAATCTGCTTTCACTCTAAGTTAATTATGACTATATGAATATGACTCATGGTAATAACGCCCCATGTGATGATTAATGTGATTGATGTTTTGTGCAACAGGTGATCTAGTATGGATTTTATGTATTACCTATATAATATATTTAACATCAAAATAAATTAGTGATCAATATCAATAACAAATTAGTAAATAATTCAGTGAATATATTTCAATATAATTATATCGACGGCCGAAAGAATTAAGTGGTAGACCACCACTTGGCATATTAGTCCGAAGACTCCTGAAGCAGCACTAGAGCCTCATTGCCCCACACCGTGGGAGCCCGGTGAAGGCCGACTGACCGAACCACTTGTATCACTGATGATTTCATGCCGGTCAAGGAAAGCACCGCCGGCACTATCGTAACTAAGAGAGACCATTAAAAGCTCCGGCGCTATTTGCATTGCGGAAAGAAAAACATGGCCGAGGCAAAGGAATTCCTCCGCAATGTACCAGAGCGGTGAAGTGAACAAACAGCCCGTGACCCCACATGTGGGGCGAGATACACCCTCCAGTAAAACCACTTTACTGCCATTGCCACGGGAGAGCTAGCCGAAGGAAACCTTGATCGCACCAGATTTTCCAGCCGTTAATTAAACTGACCGGTGTGTATTTACTTATATTGCGGTAATAAAATTGTGATTATATTGCACTAGTCTATGCCTCCGTACAAATTACAAGCAGTATCTTAATCAAGAACACATCATGGGCTAGCCTTGGGGTTTATACTAGATGCTTCGTCAGGACTTCGTGTTCACACGTTGCGTCATGTAAAAATCTTCATAAACCGCGTTTTCTGCGATATTACATGACAGCCTATCTATAATTAAAATCATCGACATACCATACACGATAAAGAAATAATCGATAATTAATCAAATCGACAGCGGAGAGATGCAAACCTTAATAAAGCAAATTGAATATACGCCGCATGATAATAATTAAGGGCCATAAATATTACACATACAACTCTTTCCGGGACCAGGCGGCAGACTCAATGGGTTTTAGCAGGCCCATGGCGGATTGTGCAAATAAATAAAATTCCAAATTGAGACTTCGGCTCGAACCTGAGAAAAAACCAATCAACACCAACATAAACAACGCCTTACATTGCACCGATGATTGTAGGGTTCGAGATAATTGAAGTGTGCAAAGCAATAAACACATACGGACTAACCGTGGGCCAACTCTGGGTATGATGGCGCGGTCGCGTTACATAACCTGCCCTAAGAGGTTTTTAGTGGTCTTGAATGAATGTTATTGGTAGTTGGTGTGATTATTCAAGCGAGTGGTGTATGCGTGTCAACGTGGACAAACACTGGGCGAGCAGTAGCGCGCCTCCCTGCACTGCATGTCGAGACAAGTGTCTCGTATTTGTTTGGTGCAAACAGTCGCCGGCAGCCTGACACATCCTGGCCAGTGCGGAGCCGACGTACGTTCCAGATCCACTTTGAAACAGCTTTAAAATAAAGCCACACCAATGCAGTTGTCATTAAATAAGTCGACACATTAAAATCGCAGGATAACCGTATTCAAAGAAGTCGTGTCAGCGATATCCATTCAAAGAAACTTATGAACTTCTGAATATTCATTTATATTTAATATCAGGTTAGCTAATTGCGAAATCAGTTAGTCTTTATGAGGCCGAATAAATATGCGATTTTAATTTAAGTAGCTTAAGGTTAATTTGTAAGCTCAACCTTAAACGTTATAAAATGTCGTAATATAGGTACCATATACTACACATTTTCATGAAAAAGAAACTATGTTTTCTTAACCTCCATACCACTCAACGTATCAGTTGCGAGTTGAGTGAAAGTATCAAAATTTACATTTCGTAACCTTTACTTTTGGAACATGTGGAAAATCGATGAGTGCGGATTGTTTTCTGAGAACAATATGTGCTTTGGTATATACGAGAAGACAGTGGTTACGTGTATGATGTGCGAGGCGCACGGTGGATCTTCGTAGGCGGTTTGAACAAGCGCATCATTAGATTCACAACCTAAGACAACATTGTGAAACGTAATACATATCATAATCAAAGTTAAATGCAAGCCTGGCAAACGGAGCCAGTGGTAAATGGAGCCACTACCGGTTGGAGTTAAGAGTTAATTTAGCCACATCGCCCGCAATGACAACCCTGGCATTACCTGTCTTCGGGGAGAAGAAAATCATCATCAATAAAAGTCAAGAAATAATTAGGACCTCAGGCCGCAGAGCACTGGTGCATTCCTACTTGCATTTTCAGTATAAACTCATACCAAACCAAGAATAAAGATCATATAAATAGCATATTTAAATGACCACAAACTAGCCACAGACAGTTTGTATGGACCATAATTTCGCTATAGTGGACGTTGCATTATCATAGTTGAATTCGATAAATACAATTCTCGTTTCATTCACTTCCACTTAAGAATAAAATGTAGAGTAAGGAGGAGCAAGGAATAACCCTCAAAGAGGACGAGCAAATATTTGCATGTGGAGCGCGAAAACCGGCAATGTCTCTCCATTACGCGACCTAATGTGTATTCAAAGCGAATCATCAGCATGGTAATATTGTAATTAAGATAATGCCGCCGAGGCCGGTTCTGCTCACGAGTATGTTACGAGCTCCCACAATGACATCAAAGGTGACCAGCCAACAGGCTAAGTTTTTGTGCATTCTAATGAGATTGTAGAGCTCTTGATGAAACCATTACAACTAGGTTACTCAAATATTACAAAAATGCTTTATTTCTTACTTACCTGCTTGAATAGGACTTTGAGTTGATGTTGAAATTATGTTTTAGGTTGACGGTAAAATGACCATAATCCTGTGTCTTATCGAAGTCTTAAAAACAAAAGAATGTAAAAAGCTTTCAAAGCTGCTACCTATTCAGTTACTTCAACCTCATAACTTAGTTTTAACAGGGTTATTCTATTATTATCTTACGACATTTTAGATGGTATTGTGTTTGTCTGAACCTTCTCAACTTGACCCCAAGTCACATGTCTGGTGGCAGCTACCGCACTAATAACGTAGTACGCTTGTCACCTTTGCGGTTTCGTGATTCATCTTCCATTTTTAAATTTTCACCCTATGCAAGTTACATAGGAATGATCTCATCAATTTCTAGCTTGCCCAATAATACGTGTTAGTAAATACGTAGCACAAAATATTAAAGGTCTGATCACGTGATGTGATTTAACACGATAGAATTATAAATTTACATTGAATTAATCAAATAATTTATCAGATTTAGTAATGTCAACGTCCATTTCATTTTCAATTTCATTGAGAAACGTCGGAGGGTCTTCTTATTATTGCACAACGAAATTTGCATTTCGGAGGACATCAGCCACATTTCCATTGTTAAAAATAATAACCAGTCAAACTGGAAAGGTAACAAAATACGAGTTCGATAAAATGGTTCGACAAAATGGTCTCGTTAAGCGAGAGCATTGTCTCGGATCTCGGGGCGGATATACGTTTCATAGCGTGACCGCAACACGGCTACCGTACACTACTGGCCAACTTAAAATTGCAAGGCAATCGATACATCCGTGGTGTGCTGATTATTTGGGACTATTGCCACCAAAACAAAACAAATCTTATTGAAAACGTCTATATTATTTAAAATGTTGCAATTACCACCTCTAATAAATCACCAATCATGATCAAAGGCATACCACAAATCCAATCCAATACCACACACGAAACAAATCCCGGATACGATATTTCTCACAACCGCACCAGTACAAACGAAGCAATTAGAAGTCGGGAAAATAGAGCAATATAGGATTACAGTTCTTGAGCTTTGTTTAAGGAAAGCCGAATAAACATGAATGGAGCTGCGTTGGTGAATGCAAGTCCCCGGATTAGAGCGGATCAAGATACGCGTGGCGTTGCACAATGCAACATGTTAAAGGCTCCCCCGCTTAGTGGCATTTAAACTGTTTTGATAAAGAGATAAATCTTGCTTACATCTAACCGTTCTTGGATTCCTGTACCCATTTACTTGTGAAGCTTTTAAATGACATTCGTCACACACAGCCTACATTTTTTAAGTTTAAACTTCATCAGATTACAATTAATATTATTATCAGGTAAAGCTTATACATATAAGACCTTAGATAAATTGCTTCCTCCAAAATATAATGTATTTTGATGCGTGTAATCCTACAATCGAAAAACAATTTAACAGCATGTTAATATGTTATTAATCGGATATTACTTTTATGACTATAATCGAATGATGTTCTTGATATAATAACAATAATTAAAGGGCAAACCACGAACTTCGTATCACGCAATTGAACGTTTTCGGAAACCATTATACTTAGATATGTTCCCCAATTTTAAAAGGTGTCTATCATTTAAAAGAAAATATAGAATTCAACTAGAGTCACGCAACCTAATATCAAATGCAGTCTATGATTTAATTTTTTTATTAAATTAAAAGCGATTACATGATGACAATGCAAGGTTTTTGTCAACTCCTGGAAAATCATACCAAACTTACATGCACACAGACGTTTTCTAAAGAAATGCAAAGAAAACCCCATTCTTACTAAGTTCGCAACTTGTTTTCTTACACTATCTTAAAACAAAGAAGACATTTGAATATTTGTAGATAAAATAAGCATGTTATGTTTGAACACACTGTTTTGAGTATGCAATGCAACTGATAAAAAGTGAAGTGGAGAAAGTTACCAAATTCCCCCACACTTTGATTGACTCAGTAAAATATGAATCTGCTTAGACGTAATACATATTTGCAATTACAGGTTAATTTAACGACTGTGTATTACGGACGTTTTAAAAGCTTCACACGAGAAAATATTACGTCCTTAATAACTTTCTTTAATGTAAGCACTTGTTTAAATCCAATAAGCTTTATTACCTGCGGAGTTCAATTATCTCATTACTTTTTTATTGGTCCCTCTCTGCTTGGTATGCGAATTTGCAAAAATTCCGAACCAGCTGTAAAGTGTAAATCAATTTACGTGCCTCAGGGTAGCGTTTCGTCTCCATCGTCAGTTGGGCGCTTGGCAGCCGGATAATTACGCTGACTTGTGCAAGCGCACGCCGCGCCGTCTGCCACCACGATAACCTACTTGCTGACACCTCGCTGACATCCTGCACGCTCAAATCATTCTACATCATACGTGCAATCTTACACATTTATCAATCCTGTGCAGATCATTAATCATCAGCGAATGAAAACGATTCTATTAACACTAATTGATAAGTTGCACCTCGAAAACATCATGCTTAGGAAAGTGCTAGACAGACGTGTAAACAGTTAATGTGAGGTTTGCTACACCTTGAAGACTAAACAAAGGTTTAAAGTGGCGTTCGAAGACAACAACAGAAACGAGCATTACGACAGAACTCATACACTCAAGCGAGGTACAATGTAGAGACTTCGCTGTACAAAACATCCAGCTATGCAAATACAAAATGAGATAAAGTTCCGAGATTGCCTGCTCGGTGAGTAGCACATAAAACAATTACGCACTAAACACTCGAAGGTGATACAACCGACACATAAGTTTCCGAAACGAGGACGCGCGGTGACACGACCTAGCCCGGCTGATAACGCGCTCTTAGTGCATTCCCGACTTTATGACTAAAGATTACAAATAGTAGCCACAAAGGGCTACAGGAAGCCAAGGGTCAGTAGGAAGCTGGGAGGACAATTGAATTGTTAATGAATATGTTATATTTATCACTATGTACTTCTTTGTTATCTCAGTTAAAGTACGTTGAAATGCTGTCTTAATTTACGCTAAGATAATTTATTTCTAAGATGGCCGACGTACACTTGCTCATTTTTAAAATAGCTTTTGTTTTCCCGAAGAATAGTAGAACAGACTGGCATGTCAAAGAGTGGATTAACAAACGTGGTGGGTGTGCTGGTCGTGTCATTGTTTCATCTCCTGACGTGGGTCATAATGAGCATATACGACGTACTAGGTACCCCTACAGCTAAAGAGATGTAGCTTTATATCCATGCACCGGACAGCTGACATGGGAATTAATTACTATGTCTAAATTGAATCTTAGGGTTGAGTGATTGTTGAGAGTTTAGAAAAATAAAGTTAAAAGGTGCTGCTAACCTATTAAAGGTGCTTGGAAAAATGCAGTTTTCATAAACAAGTAGGCAAATTAAGGACACCGAAGCGTCTAGCCAGGACGTGACTCAGACAGAATTGCGAAATAAACGCAAAATTTACAATCCGCTACCCGACAACATTCCGCCGAGTCTGAGCAGGTAAACCACACGGCAGAATGTCCCCACACAATCATGCAGCACAGACAAACCGACTTAACATTTACTCAACGAAACACCGTTTGTAACCACTGAATAACTAATCGCTTATGCTAAATGAATCGAAAAGCTATTAGGTGGTGATCCCACAGTTTATCGACATAATGCTTTAACTGCAGACGTCGCGTCGATTTATTAGGCACTTCCAAAATATAACCCACTAAACTGTCGCGTCACTGGACTGACCTCCTTCCTGTGTCGTTGTCGAGAGAGGAAATATTATGTTAATGTGTTAAGTTAGGCTTTTTTTACTGGATTAGATCCGTCGAGATCTGCCATTTATCTTTATTAAGATCAGGCTGGAGTTGTCGGGCGGTATTCTCTGCGGATTACAGCTCCAACATTTGTTACGTGGACTCGAGCAAGCCCGCGCGGAGCATTAGCCTCGGGCCCGACACTTCAACTATATTTGTTCTAATGAATACTTAACATGAGCCTTTGAATCATGAACTTTAATTAAAGTTAGATGCTTATATATAGTTATTCCTCCAACACCGAGATTAAAATAACAGTGATTATTTATTGTTCGGAATATAACTAAGACATCTCATTTAATTCTAGGTTATTTCAACTACAAAAAAACAGTTGCACATCCTTTTCGATCCTTAGCCCCAACATTTCAATTTACGAACGGAAGCTGCATGACTCAACAAGAAAAAATCCGATTAATTTTCACCGCTTGTTGTCCCGAGACGTCCATTGCGTTGAAATAAATTGCTTTAAAATATGGTTGCGACGGGAACGAATAGACAAAGCGTCAAGCGCAAACTTACTGAATAGTCGTGATCTCACCAGGAAGCTTGTCTGCATAATAGGACAAGGAAGAGGAATCCGTAGACGAAAAGGGCAATGAAATTACAGTGAATAGCCTCTAAATTACGAGTCGGCTTGTCAAATAACGTCTTATCACGAGAATTAATTAGGCTTGCTTGTTTATTCAGGAAGTGTAGATTCATTCGTGCTGGTTGTAATGATGATGTATGAAAGCAATGAGAGGCAGGAGCCGCGGGCAGACACCTGGAAGTGGCGTGTGGTCTAGCCGACTTGGCAGCCCTCCAGCTCCACTGAACTTTGACAAGCACCCACCGAATAGATGGGCCATTCAATGTACCATCCGTCTGTTGCGATTTACAGCGCAATCAAATTGTGAAAGCTTTGATTCCAATTCAGCACGAGAAATTATATTATAAACACTAAAATATACCGGAATGTGCACAAAAGTTTCGATTGAATAGCTTTTTTATAACTCCAGATCGCTGCAAGGAGTTGCAAGTGCGCTGGGGTCAACGAACTCCAAATGCGTGTACAACACACCTTTCGCTTTCAGATTTTTCGATTGCTTCCAGGTATGCAACAGGAACAAAAAATAATACGGGGCTCCGTCAATTGCAGCTAACAATAATTATTTATGAGCTTCTTTGACAGTTTCAACAAGGCTTAAGTAAAGACGAGCTTGTAAATGCTTTCTTTATCGATTTTAAATCAAAGTGGGAGCGTCCTTTCGTTAGTCCCATTAAAAGGAATTGCTCTGTACTTATTTAGATTCATTGAAGGGAAGGTTCTTGTTAGAGCTAGTGGATCGCGGGCCTGCGCCGACGCGACGTGACGCTGCGATCGAAGCATCAATTAATAGAGATGCATGAAAGCAGAGCAGACCGAGACCAATCGGGGCCGGCACCGAAATGTGTGCGACTACGTGATACAGCTACCGGACTCTGCGCGTGCGCAACGCCAACTTATTGCTTACTAATTATTATAAAAATATTCATGTAATGGTTAAAAATGGGTATTTTATACTTCTAGAACCAATACTATTTTATAAAGATCCATAACAACGATAATGAAGATATACTTGAATTCTGCGAAGTTGTAAGGGCCTACTCGCGACTCGCGTAACAAGAATGCCGTTTAGCGCAAACATTGAAAGTGATAAAATGCACACATCGAAAAATTATGCAGGGAAAGTTACAAGTCGTTTCAGTTACACAAACAACAGCCATAACTTTGGTTGTCACCGTCTAATGGGAAGTGATTCTGACATTACCACAACAATCCCATCACAGCGGGATTGCATAACCACATGGGGCAGAGCTAGATGGTCGGAGGAAGATTGACCCGCGCCGCCGCAAGTGTGGGCGAATACTGTGATAATACCGCGAGACCGTCGCCGCATAGACAGACGCTAGGGTTCACGAACTGTGTAGGAATGCAAATAAATAGTGTCGTGTAAACAGGACGAGACAACACCTGGCAGCGATCAGAGTAAACAATGCGCCTCAATGCCGCCTGATTACAGAGAGGCGGACATCACTCGCAGCGGCGCCGAAAGCAGACGAAAGCTTCACGTCTAATGATACGTCGGCGGATAAATCTCGGAACTTTACAGTTATGTTTGAATTACTTGATATGAAAACAATATACCTTAGATATGTAACGTGTTGATGTTAATACCATTATGTTCGTGGTACCCACCCCAGACTAATGAAAAGTAGGTACTTTAACTAGGTATTTAATGTAAGTAAATAAATTTAGCTAATCGAGAACCCTTGTCCCTGTAATTGATTCAGATACAAAGAGAATAAACCAAATGCAAACAAACCAACTAAGCAATTGCATTCCTGTGGGAATCTCTCGGAGGGCTTTCTATAGAATTGCATCGACGATCGATAGCATTGACCCTATAAGGTCTGTCATTATGACTCACACGCAACATGTATCAATAGCTGAATAAAATTGTTGGTATTATAATAAAATTTTATATCTCTTCAATTTCAATTAAATTAATTTCAATTTGATAGTGATGGCTCTTTTAATTTAGCAAGCAGGAAAAAATCTCTGAAGCTTCATAATTAATCATCATCAACAGGTCGTTAGTCCACTTTTGGACAAGACTTTCGTTAATGATGGAAAGCTTTGTGATGTGAATATATTTTGCTGCAACAAATTGATGGGTGTTCAACTTCAATAAGTTGATTATATTAGGTCCTTACATATGAAATTGGCGTTTTGTCGTACTGGCCACTTTGATCTCAAATATTACCTTTATGGTTAGGAATTCCAAATTCAAATTCATACAGCTATTTACTCATGCATTTGTGTTTCAAACCCCCTAATTCATTTGTTTTTTCTTCTTTTGTTTTTTTCTTTGTGTCACTCTGTTTACAAAATGGAAAACTTGAAATATCGCGTTATTTACGAGTATGAGTTCCACCGTGGCACCAGTGCTGCAGAAACGGCTCGAAGGATTAATGATGTGTATGGTGACGGTGTCGCAAAAGAAAACACAGTGCGTTTTTGGTTCCAACGTTTTCGTTCTGGAAATTTCGACCTGCAGAACAAGCCTCGTGGACGGCCGGAGACCAAAGTTGATAATGAAGAATTGAAGGCTATTGTGGAAGCGGATCCATCGCAAACCACGTCCGAGTTAGCTGCAGGCTCCGGTGTTAGTGATAAAACTATTCTAATCCACTTGAAGCAAATTGGGAAGGTGAAAAAGCTTGAAAGGTGGGTACCTCATGAATTGAGTGAAACAAACCGACAAACGCGCGTCGACTGCTGCGTTACGTTACTCAACCGGCACAATAATGAAGGAATTTTAAATCGAATCATTACCTGTGATGAAAAGTGGATCCTCTACGATAATCGGAAGCGCTCATCGCAATGGCTGAACCCTGGCGAACCAGTCAAATCCTGCCCTAAGCGAAAATTGACTTAAAAAAAGTTGCTTGTAAGTGTTTGATGGACTAGTGCCGGTGTCGTTCACTACAGCTTTCTTAAATCTGGCCAGACGATTACGGCAGATATCTATTGTCAGCAACTGCAAACCATGATGGAAAAGCTAGCTGCTGAACAACCGAGGCTGGTCAATCGCTCTAGGCCACTGCTGCTTCAGGACAACGCTAGACCACACACTGCACAACAGACGGCTATCAAATTAGAGGAGCTTCAATTAGAATGTCTTAGACATCCACCGTACTCTCCGGACCTTGCTCCAACAGATTACCATTTTTTTCGCAATTTGGATAACTACTTGCAAGGAAAAAAAATCAACTCCGATGGGGCAGTCCAAACCGCCTTCAAAGATTTATTGATTCCCGCCCGAATGGTTTTTTAGTAAGGGGATCAATGAACTACCTATGAGATGGCAAAAGTACATACATAGCAATGGTACATACTTTGATTAATTTAATATATTTCATTTAAAAAAAAAACGACTTTATGTTCCTCCCATAGAAAACGCCAATTTCATATGTAAGGACCTAATATCATCACCATCATCATCATCACATACTATTTGCCAGAGTCGTTATACCTGGCTCACTAGATAAATAAATAAATAAATACATCTAACTGATCCTATTATTTGTCTTACATTATGATCAGCTAACGTTCAGTTGTTTCCCCCGCAGCCCTGGCGATGTCAAGCGCGGGCTGGGCGGCGCTGGCGTGGCTCGTACTGGCAGCTTCGACCGCCGCCGACAACCATCTCATACGGACGCACGCGCACAACGCGTATAACAAGGTAAAGCGACCTTATTTTTAACAGGAGGATACTTTTCATATGAGGAGCGATTTATAATGCGGCTTACTCCATGATTAAGAGTGTAGGAAGTAGGGACTGTAGAACTAAATCATCAAAATAGAAACATGCGGATTATTGCAACTGTTTACTTTTACAACATTTTACATCAGGGATGTTGGCTCTGATTAGAATTATTGGAAGCGAAATGAAATATTACAGAAAGAAGGATAAATTTATCCTGAAGTTTCATACGATACGACAAGCTAAACTACATATGTTTCCAGATTAGCCTAGCAATCCGGTGGCAGACATAAATATCCGTTTTGGATCAAGAACAGCGACAACAAGGCATAAAAGTGGACATGTCGTAAAATCTACATGTTTACAACCACATCGGATAGTAAACTATTTTAACGGCGGGATAAATTTCGCGATTTAATATTGAATTCATTTTGTTTCCAGGACTTGACTACTGTGTTGGCAGTGCTCGAAGAGAGATTTAGAGTTCTGGACACCATCAGTGCAGTGCAAGTGAAGCAATCGCGGCGACTCGACGTCATACAAGACAAACTTGGTGAGTGGAATAGACACTGCGAAGTACAAATTAACGAATTGCAAATGAGAATAAAAAGTACATGGGAATGGGAATGAGACAAAAATGAAGATCTATCACCACCGCTAAGTACATGATATGGTTATTGTTATTATAAGTCTGAAAATTTGTGTTACACAGTTCATGTAGTAACAGTGTGGTGAGTACCTACATTGTACAATGCTACCATCCGGGAAGCAGCCCTATACGGCTTGATCTCAATGTGTCACATCCTATTTTGGTCTATGCAATGAACGCGCTGGGTCAACTTTCGCAATGTTGTCCACAACAATAATTGAACCAGCAAGAATAACGAATCAATTGATAGTATCCGGTTAGGGCTACCGTCTAATGAAGAATATTGATTGTGTAAATTACTATATTAGAGCAATTGAATCACCAGACATAATCAAAGAGTTCATTTGAGAAATAAGAAAAAAGTTATCTTTATCTTTCTCGCATAGAAAAGGTTGCGGTAAGGCATTAACAGTAAGGTTAGCACGGGGTCCAAGACGTGCACGTCAAGACGGACAAAAGCCTCGCATCGCGCTCACTCACATAGCACGGCTTCGAGAGCGAGTGCAACGGAAAACTTTTGTCACGTCTTGCGCCTCGTGCTAAGCTAGCGGAGTTCTTTAAATGTATTGTATGCGTTCTTTTAATGTATTTTCTGCATTGTTTTTCAGACCGCGTGGAGACGACGCTGTCGCTGCGGCTGGAGCGCGCACAGCTCGCGGCCGAGCGCCTGGAACACCGCCTGCACATGCTGCAGACCAGCGTGCAGGTAGGTACATACATACATACATATGCTCACGACTGTAATCCCCGAAGGGGTAGGGTAGGGGGGAGTCTCCCGAGCGCTGCCGAAGCAGCAACCGGGACCCACGGCTTAACGTGCCGTCCGAAGCACGGTAGCGTCAAGAAAATAACCACATGAAATCGGTCACCCATCCAATGGCTGACCTTGCCAGTTGTTACTTAACCTCAGTGATCGGTTACGATTACTGAAGCCAGCTCGACTACGGACGCGTTCGGGTATACTTGAGATATCGGATAGTTAATTAAACAACCGGCTACATAACCGGCTAGGTATACCACAATAACACATTCACAGGACTTGACGTCCAAAGCACATTCCAGCCAAATGATGAGTTAAGCAAAATCGGTTACAATTACCTTAAGCGATAAGAACGCAATTTATTTGTTAGTATTTAAGTTGTGTATTTTCATCATCATCATCATCAGGCTTCTATCGCCTACTGTTGGGTATCGCCTACTTATTTGTACGCTAATTCTTCCGGTCCTGTGCCGCTCTGATGGCCCACTGTTAGTTTAGTTATTTTCACGTGTGTGTACAAACAAATAAGGAATATTCTACGTTATGTACCTTACGTATTATTTTTCAGGCCACCATTAAAGAAAGCAACGAAAAGCTCGAACAAAGTCAAGCAAAGGTTGCCGAGATCGCCCAGAATTTAACCAGTCATTTGGACTCGCATAGACATCTACTAGAAAAGGTAAGGCGGTTGCTGGAATTCACAGGAATTGTAGCATGTTATTGAATAAAGAAATGAAAACATTCCAAAATGCATTATGCAGCATATTTGGCAGCCATAACGCATGGCATGAGTAAGAGTATAATATTTTCAACTGACCCAATTAAGTGTAATTTCAATGTTTCAAACAATACGAATTTCAGATTTCGTTTTAGGCGAAACGCGAAAATGCCTGATCCGATTTTTACAATGCTTTTACCAATATCAATGTTTCTTTCTTTCTTATTTTCAATAGAAAGCTAAAATATATGAGTCAATGACATAAATTGCTTTCTATCGTTGACTTTTTAGCCGGTGACCGGTAGTGGCTGGACCGATTGCTGTAGCGCTCCTTCGGAGAGGCCTATGTCCAGCAGTGGAATAATTATTGGCTGATGATGTTGACTTTTTTATCTTTTAACCGGGGTAAACCCTTGACGTTAAGAAGAGCCCGTGGAACATCCAACATTAACCATTATTTAAACCACCAGGTGAGCGGCGCGTATGCGGAGACGTGGCGGCGGGGGCTGACGCTGGAGGCGCTGATGCGCGACGGGCTGTCCCTCATCAACGTGACGCGGCGCGAGCTGGCGGACGGGCTGCGGGCGCTGGCGCGGCGGCAGCGCGACGCGAGACTGACCTCCTCCGACCTCGAGGCCGCCTTCTCGAGGCGGCTCAATGACAACACCTACCGCATCGACTTGAAGGTGAGGCGAACCCGCCTGGGTTGGCATTATTAGATCAGTGGATCTGAGATCTCATAATTTTTCTATTAGGTTTTAACAGCAGTGGTTTAATTCATTGGTGATGATGATAAGATTTTCGACCGACAAGAGGCTGTTGTAACCTACATATTTTACCACCACGCAAGGAAAATCAAATGTGGCACGAGATTACAAGCCGTGAATGTTGTTATATCGGTGGTTTAGTCTCATCTAAATAACTGTGCCCTGGCTAGAGTTAAATTCCACATTTCGTACGCTCAGTGATGTGAAGCTTCTGTACAACAGTTTGTCACTGTCACATTCTCCGGGCCCGCTCGTCTAGAAAACAGGAATCTCATGGAGATTGCACCGCACACCGTATCAATCGGTTTAAATGCAAATTGTATTGGATGTAACCTTCCGTCATACATTCCCAAGACGCACTTGAATGCATTGACGAATAGCATCGTAAAACAACGATAGAAATACTTTAAGTTGTTTTCTTTAAATTACAAAACGCCACATCATTTAATAAAATGATAGTACGTAATTATGAATTAAGTTTTCAGCGTGAATGCTGCGGTGCACGAAAGGAGCCTTATCGAGTGACATATAACCTGTTCCTTATAATTTTCGCACCCTGAGCAGTCATCAACTATCTCTAATCTGATGGGCCAATCCTTTCTACGGCTACAAACCCTAACCAACAGCTCCAGTGTTTGTCACCAACACGCCAAGAAGAACAAATTTAGTATTAATCCTTGTCCGTATTGTCTTCAGATGCAAGAAGTCCTGGACGCGCAGAAGCGCTTCGTGGACTCGTGCCAGCGCGTGCAGCTGGACGACCCCACGCACGTGGCCGACGTGCTCGACAAGCTCATCGACTCCTTGATCAACAAGTGAGTTTTTACTCTACTATGAAGGTGATTTTCCCAGGTGGGGGTCACCATAAGTTTTACGATTGGAAGAACAGTTTGATAGTTTTCACTAAAGGCGCCACTGATGTTGATTCTAAAGGCAGAAATTCTAATTTTAACGCTGTCAAACTAAAAAAATTGCTAGCATAAAATGACATTTACGGAAACAATCATAGAGTCGAATTTTAAACAAAGAAATTAAGGTTTTGACAGCATTAAAATTAGAATTTCCGCCTTCATAATTGGCATCACTGTCTATCGAAGAATACTTTTACACGTTATGGACATTATGGCAACCCGTACTTGGTCTATAGTTTACCGAAATTAGATACCAAATAAAGATAGTAGTTACGCTTTCTAAAGGGGTTACTTTGAGAATCGCTGAGTTGCACCAAATGTGGCACGAGACTGCCATGACATTTTTCATACAAATAGTTAAATTATTATTTTCCAGCCATATGAGTACAAGCCGAGTGTGTTTAATGTTTATCTTATTAATTAATCATAATAATTGTTTTTCATTAAGGACCGCATCGACATTCCGAGAGCTGCAGAGCATACAAAGCACAATGCGGAGCCACGATAATAGAGTCATGAAAATACTTAGCACCGGACGCAACACGCAGGTAAGCAACACGCTAAATCACACGCCTATCTCCCATTCGCCGCGTTGATGTGCGCATAAAATGAGCCTAATAAAACAGCAGTTAAATAAACTCATTTTGTCTCCGCAACAACTTTGTAAGCTATAAACGTTGGTGTTACTTTACATCACACTGAGAGTTTATACGGTTTTTTCTTGTCATTACTTCTATTTTATGTTTATGAGAGTAACCGTCTACCGGTGCGAGTAATGTAAATGGTTCAATCAACATGCCACTTAAACAGCCTTCCATCCATTCACTTGTATATTACTAGCGTAAGGACAGGCCCAACCGCTGAAAATTTTGAAATCATTTCTTCCATTCCTTTCCAGTACGACGCGACATGCAAGCGCTTGGAGACGGCGTTCCGCAACTCCTCTCACTCTGCCTTCAAGGAGTCGGAGCTGCATCAGCTGACGGAGAAGTTCGTGGCGCTGACGGACCGCGCGGACGCGGCGCTGCAGCGGCTGGAGGCCAGGCTGGGGGACGACGCCGCGGGGCCCGAGGGGGACGTCACCGCCGCCGCCGACAAACTGCTTATGAAGCTTGAGTGAGACGTTCAACTATCTTTATACCATCTAGTATAGTAGTATATGGCCCCAGGATTTCGAGGAAAGAGTTCACAATTATTGATCCTCCTCATTTTGAGTCACTATTAGTACAAAAGATAATTCATATGTATGTGACATAATATGTATAATAATGAATTCAGGGTCATAGCCATACTTGAGAGGGGAACTCCCTTGCAGCCAGTACATTCTTCACTTTACATTACTATTTTACTAAATACGATAAATATACTGAACAGAAGCGAGCGCGACGAAGAGGAAACCGACTGGGAGGACGACGACGCGGGCTACTTCGTGGACGACGGCGGCGGCGACATGATGGCCGAGGACAAGGCGGTGCTGGGCGGCCCCGGCCCCGCGCCCGACGCGGCCACGCGCGCGCCGCACCGGAGACATCTGCACAAACACCCGTACGACCGCGGCCCGGGGTAGACTAGCGAACGGGATGGTGGCAGTGATGATGATATTAAAGTAATATATTTTTGTAAGAATTATTTCGCTGCGTTTTATTTACTGCTTTCTAAGGTTTCTAACCCAGACGAAAAGAGGTTTTAGTATTTTTTTCACGTGTGTGCGAGCTCAACTCATGATGATGAAGGATGAAGACAAGGTCCTCAGCGCCACCACCAAGGCAGAGCCCCCGTCGCAATGGAGACATATGCACAAACACCCATACCACCGCGACCCAGGGTAGACTGGCTATTGTAACAGTCATGATGATAATAAAGTAATATACTTTTTAAGAATTATTTAGGTGTGTTTTATTCTTGTTTTAGCTTTAAGAAAAGAGGTGCGGTATAAAAAAAATTGTGTGTTAACAATTAAATGAAATAATATAACCTTTTTTATGGAAACTGGCTCAGCTGGGCTGAGCCATTGAAGGTGTCTATGACTCTGTCATTTAACATTGTATTTCTCTTTGATGGTTTGGGCTTACATAAGGCACATAAGTATTCAGGTTATTGATAACTCAGCTATAATATGCATAAATCATATACAAGTTATATACTGGTAGATTTATCATTACACCAAACTTATGTAACTAGGAGTCCATTAATCTGAAAATGAACATTCATACACAAAAAACATACCTCCAATTTAACACTGTTCTGAAATATAGTGAGTGCCTTGTGAGTGAGCTGGGCGAAGCAGGAGCCCAGAGTGGCGATCTTCTGCCGAGCGTTGAACACCACCTCTGGCTCTTCCGAGTCCACATCCGCTAAAAAGAAACAGTTCTTTTAGTGAATCGGATATATTTTATTATTTGTATGCAGTCTTTATGTATCCAGATAGAAGTAAATTAGGTTTATACAGATGTTTTGAAGGTTTATGACAGTAAAAGTATGCAGGCACCAGATGGAAATGAACTGCAGCAAAATGACACTATGTTATTTAAAGAGAGCTCAGTATAGTGTTGTGCTGTGCAGTTCTATTGCTGCACAGTAAACTATGACTAATATATATTTACACAGAAACAATAATGTTGATGTGCAGTTGCCGCAGTGTCACCTAGTGAGTGCAGACCTTAAGAATTTATTGTATGTTTGACAATATTAACAGTAATGCAATGTTTACTAAACCATTTAAAGATACAATTGCAAGACAGCTACCACAAATTTTAAATGAGAAGCTGGCTGTGACATAACCACCCTTGAAGAAGTGAAATATTATTTTGATGTAAGTACTTCCTTATAGAAATATGCATACTTATTAGAGTATAATAAATTATTTATCCAGTAAATAAAGCATTAGATGTGAAGCTCATAGCAGCTATCACAGCTTTGTTTTAAAAAATACTTTAAATGTCTAGGGCCACAATAAGGACCTACTCACTAACATTGTGGAAACTAAGGATAAGAGGGGAGGAGTAGGTCTTTTAGTTATTCCTTTAGGATATTGATGAATTTAATATTCAATTACGCGAAGATAAAGGAAGATATCCCACTCCAAGCTTTTATATTGGAAGAAACAAACCTACACAGCATATACCTATTTAAAATATAATGGGTAGTGGGTTCTAGTACACATTGTGTAACAGGTCATCGAAAAAAATAATTTAGGACTGGATAAACATTACTTATTGTGTTAAATAAGAATACAAGACTGTGAAGTTACGACAGCCGGGAAACATTAACAAATGCCTGGTAACTGAACAGCAGGTCGATGCGAATTAAACTCAGCTACTAACCAGAGTTCTGTGATTACTTACCCAGAGAGGTATCCAATTCCACACATGCTTTGTCGAATTCTTTTTCCAATAAATCTAACCATCGAAAACCAATACCTGTGGTCGCCATTTTCACAATAAAACTTGTTGACAACAAAAATGTCAGCTTGACAACCTGTTTTCGTTTTGTTTCTGCTTCTAACCAAAAGTCATAGAGAGTAGTTAATGTTCATATTATTTCTTTAAAATGTGACTTTATTAATATTAATCTACTTATTACTTCTGTGATATTAATACACTACTTGCATTTTAAATCGATAATTGGGTCAAATAAACCTGAACTTTAATGAACGATTATCGTTTTCTATGCTATTACATTATAGTCTATGGTCAGGTATTTCCTCAGTCCCCGCTGCACGGGTCCGTTATTAACAAAGGTAAACGTCAATATATCGCGATTCGCTATAAATGTGTGATTGATGGAATGCGCATTTAAACGAGTTTATTGACGTTAATAACGGACCCGTGCCGCTGGGACAGAATGTAACAACATTTAACTTCTACTACTTACAGTATAGCCCATGAAATAAAGAGTACGATTAGATTTTCCAAGGCTTCGTCAAATTTTATTGTCTGTAACTTTCATCAGGACATGAAAAAAGAACTCAACTAAAATTACCGATTGATAACAACTACAAAAATCTGAACACCAGCTAATAAGATCCATTTTAGTTTTCATGTTTTTTGTGTTGGACTGTAGAGTCCGCGATCTAGTAGCTGAATGCCGACTTTCTGCAAAATGTCTACTAATATAAAATTTGATACAAATTATCGCACTATGCCAACTTTCTCAAAATTAAGTACTTAGAGATCTCTGCATGCAGACTTTTTAAAAAAATTCTTTCAACCTATCGTACTATGCCAACTTTTTCAAATTTAAGTACTAGAGGTCGCTGAATGCCGACAATCTCGTAAAGCCGTTTATTCAATTTATTTAAAATTTATATCGTACTATGCCAACTTACCTCATTTTTAGAGTCTTACCGTATATGGATGCCGATTACTTGTACAATGAAAGACAACATTGTAGTTTTTATTTTAACATAACCTTAGATAAGTAAACCACTATCTCTGAACATAACTGTAGGTACTCATACTTAAATAAAACTATAAGAAATACTAAAAAAAAACTAAGTTAGTTCTTAAGTTATACAGAGCCTCACTAATACCACTTTTTTATACAGGGTTATTGGTAAGTAGACCCAGATCCTTTCAGGAGGTGATAGAGGAAGGCATTCGGAACTTAACGATTTCATTTTAATTTTTAAGTTTTTTTAATTGTTTGCCAAAATGTTTTGGCCATATCTTGGTGATACCTAATCTCGATTTGATATTGAAATATCTTTTTTGAAAGCTTATAAGTTGACAATGTTTTAAGCTAAAGTGCACAAAAAAAAAGACATTAAATTATTTTTTAATTTCATTTATTTGTTTTTGCGTTTTGAATAATATTTTTTAAAATGTTTAAATATTTTGAAATATTATGTCTAATTTAAGTCGAATAATGCACATTTCTTATTTAGTTTTTATGCAACTCAACAAAAAAAATATTGAAATATGGCTAGTTTTTAAATATACGAGGGCGGGTCAATAAGTCCGTGACTTTTTGAACAAAATACTGGTTTTTGGATATTTTTTTTATTTATTTTTCAACGTAGTCTCCTTTGAGCTCTATACACTTTGTGCAAAGTTTCTGCAATTTTTTTATCCCTTCCAAAAAATGAGGTTTCTCGAGGTCATCAAAATACCCACCTTGGCCTTCTTTGGCGCCGATTCACCCCGAGAAACCCACCGTTTAGACTGATTTTTGGTCTCTGGTGTGTTGTGGTGGATCCACGTTTCATCCACGGATACAAAACGGCGCAAAAACTCGCCCGAATTTCGGTTTAACAACGCCAAACACTCCTCTGCGAAGTTGTCATTCGATTGCGTTTGTGAGCAAACGCGGCAGCCATCTTGCGGAAAGCTTTTTCATACCCAAGTGATCATTCAAAATTGAAACCAGTGAGCCACGTGATATCCCTGTGGCTTCCACTATCCCTTTCACTTTCAATCTCCGATCGGCCAACACCATGTCGTGAATTTTTTCAATCATTTCAGGTGTAGAGACCTCAACTGGGTGCCATGGACGTCCGGCATCTTCCGTACTTGTACGGCCACAACGGAATTCAGTAAACCACTTTTAACCATAGATATTGATGGTGCAGAGTCCCCATAATCTTTATCAAGCTTAGCCTTGGTTTCAGTGATGGTTTTTTTCCGTAAAAAAATCATGCTTAGTGAGCACACGAAATTCAGTTTTTTCCATTATGTTTTTAAATCACGCGGTTGTTGCTAAGAACGGGTGTAAAACACAAACCAAGTGACGTAACTTGTGCAAATTTTGACAGATGTCTACTGACAAATGCTTGTTGACACTGTTGACAGGAGCAGTGTTGTTCTTTCAGTTAAGTGGCGGGAAATTATAAAAGTCACGGACTTATTGACCCGCCCTCGTAAAAAACTTAAATATTCAATATCTTAGAAATGGTTAAGTTTAGGATAATGCATTATAGGGTTCAATCGACTGGAAATGCCTTCCTCTATCACCTCCTGAAAAGATCAGGTCTACTTACCAATAACCCTGTATATTATTCTACATTTTATTACCTTTCAAAATGTTCAAATTTTTATGTATCTAACTCTAATAACTAACTCTATACAACGTTTGCTATAAGCAGTTAAAGTCAAACCACACTTAAAACCCCGTAGTAAAAAAATATGTATGGATAATATTTTTTTTCGCGATTTTCAAAAAAGTCTAACGATAAAAGTTGTTCAAACATGAAAAGAAAATAAATAGTACAATAGGCGGTCTTATTACTAAAAGTGATCTCTTCCAGACAACCACATTGATATGAAATAGAAAGGGTGAAAATGGGTATCGTGTGAAAACAAGAGATATTTATAAACTACATGAATATAAAGTATAAACGATATGTAAATACCTATACATATAATAATACATAAAACCTACACTTTATAAAGACTCACCCTGTATATTATGCATTTAACTTGATAAGTATTTCTGTACTTGATTGTACGGAAGTCGGCATTACGATATAATTAGGAATAAGATTCCTAAAAGTTGGCTTTACAATACTGAACAGAGTAATCAATTGGTAAAGTTGGCATTCAACGACCTCTTGTACTTAAATTTGAAAAAGTTGGCATAGTACGATAGGTTGAATGAAATTTTGTAAAAAGTCTGCATGCAGAGATCTCTATAGGTACTTAATTTTGAGAAAGTTGGCATAGTGCGATAATTTGTATCAAATTTTATATTAGTAGACATTTTGCAGAAAGTTGGCATTCAGCTACTAGATCGAGTCCGCGACATCACTGATGTCTTACGGCAACACTATCGTAGTCAATTTTCTCTATGGGTGACACTGCAGCGCCGTTGCGGCTATCGGACTTCAGTGGTGAAGCGGTCTCTAGCCTCGCCTGCAAGCTGTAAACCTATGATGGTACCTACTAAGTACTAATAAAACACGAAATGTTATTTACGAATTTTATTGATCAGCAGCATTGATTTACGAATAATATTGATTAGCAACAGTAGCGACGTACTTAAGCTTTAGATATGCCATTGCATTGCTTCACATTATAACGGGTTCATCAATCATCATATTTACAGTAGGTACTAGGTACATATACATATCGTTTCTTGGGAGAATAATATTGTGATCAGGACTAGTAATGTAGGTATAGGCTAAATGATGACATCAAATGTGGAGGCTTAGTGTTCAATAAAAATATAGAGAAATGCACTAGTACTGTATATACTAGTTTAAGTGAGGGCTGAGGGTTTATGTTATGTAAATAGGTACTTAATTGTAGAAATAACTCCTCGGATCTTGTGAAATTCTCCGGATATGGAAGTAGTTTAAAAAATACTGAAATCTGAACTTATACGAGTTTCAGTATTATACTTATCTAATTAAATCATAACTGACCACTCTACTATTTTTAAAAAATGTTGCTGCTTTCCTAATAAAACCCATAACATCACAACTTTTCATTTATTTAAGTATATAATTATATACATTATACTGTCTGTTACGTACACAAAACTTTATAAATAATATACAGATTTGTATTGCGTTATTCATACATAAGTTAGACATTTAGGTACTGACAGTAGCCAGCTTTTAACAAAAGTCTTTGATTGATCGGTTAAAGATTACGAACATAAAATGGTTGTCATATCATATTTATGGCAAAGCACAGCACCAAGAACCGGATATCATGTACATACATATTTAAAATTATGAAAAAAGTAAGATATAATTAAATTTATATGACCAAAAACAACGTACTTAGGTTACGTAATTAGATTTTATACTAAAAGTACCAAAAATCAAATGTGCAACAGTTCATTTATTAAATATAATGCCATCATAAACAAGGAAAAATAATATAATCTATACTTATGAAGAAAAATAACAGTAACCGAAAAAGCTTGCAATAAAACTTAGAAAAATCACATGCATCTCTTACATCAAGCTTAAACTAATTATTCTTATTATTAATTACATATACTTACACCACTCTGTTCATACATAAGTGATTTCGCTATCGCTGTCTAGTGATACCGAGTGAGTCCGCGATGTCGCACGACAGCCGAGCGCGATATCAGTCTGGTCTGAACAAAGTTTTATAAATCTTATTCAAGTATTTTTAATCCAGTTTGTACACCCAGTGTTTGTATTTTTAAATGCAATCCTAACTAACTTTTATAGCAGTTTAAAAAAACATAAATACAGACGAATTCGGAACCTCTTCCTTTTTTTTGAAGTCAGTTGAAAATAGAGTATACTTAAGTCATAATACAAAATTCTGGTTACTGAGTGCATTTACAAAATAAACTATTGTTAGCGCGACATAGAGTGGCAAACATTAATGAATAAACCCATCGCTCAAACCACCAGAAAAGAATACCATATCGATAAAAAGATAGCATCATGATAATCAAGAAACACACCCAAATAGGAGAAAACCTAAATGTACAATGATTAGTTAACCTCCTCTGATACAGTCACATGAAAACTAAAATTGAACTAATTCTATTGTTGCTGTTTACAAAACTATGTAACTTTAAATATTTTTATTCCAGAAGCTATAACTACATACATTACAAATTATTATTGTGTATTGCTAAATGTCTCTACCTTGTAACCTTTCATTAATTGCAGAACAGACTAACGATACACCAGGCAACTCACTTGAACACATTTTTATGCTATTGAAGTTCCATGTACTACTCAACTTCCTTGAATCTGTATTTACACTTAGTAAAATAAAATATTTACATACTTAAAAAAACAGTATTGAAAAATTATATTTGTAAGATATTCTTTGGATATATGATGAATGGATGAATTTTCATTACATCTTTCAGAAAAATGTAGTCTTGCTTATGTTATGACTTAACTACACTGACCATTTCTACACTCTTATCAGGATCATATTTTGCATGATTTTTAGAGTGCAAATTAAATGTTTTTTTTTGCATAAATAAACAGTACCTACTCAGTTTTATGAAATATAGGTATCCAAAGAATTCACTGAGACATATTTAAACATATACAAACACACCTGCCTTACTGGTTCATTGTAAACTGTCCTGACTTCATTCAGTTAACTCCTCACTTATTTATATGAATTTGTAATGTCTAAGGTGCTTTATAAATCTTAAGTGAACACAATACATGTTTTTTTTGTTGTTAAGTAGTTTCATTCATTAAAATATTTGGGTGAATATCTATAAGTATATACAAGCTATATATTTTTATTACTTATCTACAAAACCAATTGGCGTATTCTAAAATGTGGTTTGTTCATTGCAAGATAATGCTATGAAAGATGTTGTGCAAATTATTGTTATCACCATTACAAAATTAGATCTATTCATTTAAGCTAAATAGTGAACTTATCTACCTGGTTCCTTTATGAGACAACACATCCATTTTTCTCTTGAATATTTCCATCGGATCTCTCAATTTCTAGCAGCATTGCGTGGAACAAGTCTGTCACTGACTGAAATAAAATAAAGTTTATTTTAGAATAAAAATAAATAAATCTATGTCCAAGATGTATTTTTCATTTTCATAATAACTTACTTCATTTTGCTTTGCACTAGTTTCAATGAAGGCTGCCTTCCATTTCTCAGCAAGTCTCTTTCCCTCCTCAGTACTTATCTTTCTCTCCATATGTAAATCAGTTTTATTGCCAACAAGTACTATGGGTACGCTGGAAAATATACACAAATTATATTAATTTAATGTATGCAAATGATGCCTATTGACCAAAGTGTCTAGTTCAAACTAAAATACACTTACTGAATTTTTCCAACCATGTCCAGTAGTTTATCATAAATGATTTGTACTATCTGGAAACTCTTACTAGAGGTGATGGAGTATACCAACACATAGCCATGGAAGTCCATGCTGTACTGAGGGGGAAATATGCTGTACTCATCTTGACCAGCGGTGTCTACAAGCTTCACTTCATATTCCGTTGAATTCAATCTTATGTACTTGGTAAAGGCTTAGGGAAGAAAACATGGCAGTTAGTACTCAGTATAATAAAGTGTGATGTAAGGACACATGTGTTATGTTAATTATGTATAACTTTAGTTATCAAATTACTTTTGTTACTTATTATTTTATTTTAGGTTTAATTGTAATAAAATAAATGCTTACTGTTTTCGATGGTGGGATCATAAGAATCGACGAATTGCCCCTCAACAAACTGAATAATTAGCGATGATTTCCCTGTAAACATACTACGTATAAAATTTTGATAAAATTAAGACGCAACACATTCTACGAAACGGAACAATATTTACCAACGGATCTGTAGCCCATCATGGCAATTTTTCTTTGTTTAGAAGGCATTTTATCCAATAGTAAGAATTAAATGACAACGATACAAGATCAAAATAAGCACAGTCTTTTATTTTTTGCTATTTTCTACTCATACAAAAAGTCAAAAAAGAAATACAAAGATGAGAGATTTCGGGCAGGGTTGCCTTCTCTTGACAGAGTAAATTACTCTGTGTCTTTATCATTTTGACGTAACTTCACAGATTAACCATCACCACATCATGAGCTCAGAATAATAACACTCTCGCGCTAAACGTGTTACAATGCCACCTAGCGGTGAGTAATACAACTAAACAATTTAATCGTGTACAATGCCACCTAGCGGTGAGTAGTAGTACCACTGAAATTTGACGTGTCGGCAAAACAGTGGCTTTTTTTTAGTGTTGCAATAATAAAAAATAACCTACGTGTTATAAGTATAGTAAGAGCTCAGAATAATAACACTTTCGCGCTAAACGTGTTACAATGCCACCTAGCGGTGAGTAATACAACTAAACCTTTTAATCGTGTACAATGCCACCTAGCGGTGAGTAGTAGTACCACTGAATAATTTGACATGTCGGCAAAACAGTGTTTTTTTAGTGTTGCCATAATAAAAAATAACCTACGTGGTATCCTACTCCTTGAAATACCATACAAATGACAGTAAACAGGCCAGTGCCGCTGCTAGCTAAAAGAAACGTACAAACTCTGTACTCTGTGTACCAAAAAGAAAAAAACTGTCAAAAAAAATATTTTTTGTGTGTTGTGTTTTTGTAAATTTATGCTTACTACTACTTTTATCGAGATAACAAACGATACAACATTTATGCATTGCATATCGGTTAAATGCAAAAACCATTTATCCGTATAATAACAAAATCACATGTTGTATGATATTTTTGGTCACTAAGTGAAAATTTAGTACAAAGTACAATCATGTCTGTAAATGTAAATATCCCAGAATGTCCACCGAGTCTCAAATCCATTCAGCATTACCTGAAGACTGCTTTAGAACACGACACCAGGGACCCAGTGGTCGCCTACTGGTGCAGGCTGCACGCGCTGCAAACTGGCCTGAAGATTACCAATAAGAAGACTCCAGAAGAAACAAAATTACTAGTGGGTAAGTGTCATTATTAATTACATACTTTTAATACACATTTACATTGTGATAGTCCCTTTGTGATACAACCTGCAGATACCTTTACGCATAAGTATATAGTAATTAAGGTAGTATTCTGTTATGGTTTAAAATGTTTATTTTGATTATGTGAGTCATACATTTCTATGATAGTGAGTGACTCATAATTATGTTGTTTTACATTTTGTGTCCTCCAACCATGGAAGTAGAAAACCTCCAACATAACCAATGATGAAGATCTCACGATCACACTAGAGTCTACTCACTACTGTGTTGTTGCTATACTGTAAAAACCGATGCCCTACCACAAATATAATACTTATCCCCAAAATTAAAAACTTAACATAGGTATTAAAACCTTCTGCTTCAGTTTTCACACTTTTTAGTCAGCAATATCCTGTTTTCTGTGGTATACCAATAGTGAGGTCCCTGTTTAATGCTTCATTTTGTTTTTAAACTGATCTCAAGGTTTTCAGTGAATAGTTTTTTCCGATATTAGTGCTTGAAGTGCCACCATTGAGTAAGAAACTAAAGATGTTAATAAATATATCAATTGACTGCAAGGATTACATAGCACCTTTAAGCTTGATTTTTATGTGTTGAGTAGTACCTATAATTCAATAAATTAAAATAAACTTAATTTCTTGGTCATATGGCCAACTTGCATTAGCAATACTTATTTTCTTCTAAAAATATACTTACACTTTATATACCTAGTATGTATAAAAAAATACTCACAGTTTTTAAACCTCTTTTTCCAGGTATAATGGATTGGCTGGAGGAGGCCAAGAAAGTGCATGCAAACAATGATGCGGTCAGCAATGAAGTGGCAGCGCAGGCCCATCTGGAGAACTATGCACTCAAAGTGTTTCTGTACGCTGACAAACAGGACAGAGAACAGAACTTTGGAAAGTAAGTGTACTTATAAAACAATTGCAAAATGTGAAAGAAATAAGTAACATAACTGGTTAATTTAAACACTGTTGAAAATTTCCACCGGAGAAATATGCTATGTTGCTATGTTACACATTGATATGGATGCATTTGATAGCCATCAATCATATTAATTGGTTCACATAGCAAAGGCACAAGAGGAAATGGATTTTCTTCTTTCATATATCACAGCATAAGCTGCATAGCACATATCTGGTGGAAAAGCACCCTCATTGTCTTAGAATTATGTTTAGGTTTACAAATCTAATCCAATGTACATCATCTAAGTTAATGGACAACATTTCATTTTCTTTACCCTATATTTTTATTAGTTATTCGGAAAGTTTATAGAAAATTAGTGGACCCGTATTTTTTTATTTTGTATATACATAAATTTTTGCATGTTATTTTTAACTTTAAAGTTAATTATTTTAAAACCGGAAGTGATGTCACATATAAGGCTCAATTTTTATTTTTGTCTATTGCCTGAGTCTCGAAAAAAAACATAAATGACACTGACAAGTGACATTTAAACTTTGTTTACATGCCAACCAACAAATGGGTCATTTTCAAATGACCTTGATATTTCTAATGATGGAAAGTAGGTACTTATCATGTAAAAAAATAATCAGAAGCATTTTTTCAGCTGTGTAGGCGGTGGCATGCTCTGGGACATATTATATAGAGGTCATCTCTTAATAATAAATAAAAAAAATAGTCAGAAAGTGTCAGAACAGAATTAATGAAAATGACCCAAATAAACAACAACGTCACGATAAAACGTCAACGTCAATCAAAAATGAAAGTGACAGTTACTTTGTTTTTAAATCTATAGACTTTGATCATCAAAATGCATCGCACCTGATGCATGACGTCATCAGCACTTTTTACTATTTTATGATTTTCTCAAAAATGATACATCCAAAAAATACAAAATCATTTTTTTTGTGGCCTTTAGAGCTAAATCTCGAAATGGTTTTCGATTTATAGCAGCTTTAGTTTTTTGAAATGTTGTCCATTGTAGTTGTCAAATTTTAAATTATTCATTTTATATTTTCAGGAATGTTGTCAAAGCATTTTACACAGCAGGCATGATATATGATGTACTAACAACATTTGGTGAGCTGACGGACGAAGCAGCACAGAACAGGAAGTACGCCAAGTGGAAGGCAGCCTACATTCACAACTGTCTGAAGAATGGCGAAACACCTATTCCAGGTATGGTAACTAAAATAACAACGGTATAGATGGGTCTCTAGATTTTTTATTTGTCTATAAACGACTGTGTTGGTAGAGCTGAAGCAATATAATATGTTTTTTATTTATTTCAGGTCCCATGCAATCAGAAGAGGACAATCAAACCAATGAGGGTGCACCTGAAGATAACCCCCCCTCCACATTCAACCTGCCGCAAGTGCCCGGGTTCTCTTCACCACAGGTGCCTGGCTTCTCCTCACCCCAGGTGCCCGGGTTCTCGGCGCCCCACGTGACGCCCCCGACGGACCCCGCCACGCCCCCCGTGGCCCCCAGCAGCTTCAACAACTTCCTACCGGACCCCAACGCGGCAATCATAGCCGCTTCCAAACTGCCGCCGGTGCCGTACACGCCTGATCCTAACCCTGGTGGCTTCGTCCCCTACGACCCGTCGACGCAGCCCGCGCCGCAGCCGGCCCCGCTGTATGGCGACACCTCATCCACAAAGGTCGCCGACCTCACCCCGGATCAAGTGGCTAAAGCTCAGAAGTATTGCAAGTGGGCGAGCAGTGCCCTCAACTATGACGACGTGAAAACTGCAATCACTAATCTGCAGAATGCACTGGAGTTGCTGCAGACGGGGCGCGACCCTGCCTGAGGTTGTTATATGCTTGTATTTATCATGTAATATTCCATTAAGGCTGATCCAGCAGGCTTCGCTTTAATACTTGTATTATATGTAAAATAAGATTTATTTAAGTACCTATGTATGAGATTATTGTTCACTAATTTATATTTTGGCTTATGCTTTTCAAAGCATTTTGTGATAATCAGAATGATTATGATAAGCGCCATAATGTGCTTTAACTTATGAACAATAGTTAGTCTCACAAATAATATATAATTACATTTATTACACTCATTATTTCCATACGTATATTTTTTTTTCTTAACGCGTGCAGATAAAGAAACAAAATGAAAATGGCGGAAGGACTTATACTATAGGTTTGCCAATATGTCCAGTCTATGCCGACCCAGCGTTAGAAAAACAAACTAGGTAATGAAACAATTAGTTGAATATTTAGTTATCTTTTAATCATGAACGATTGCTCCAAACACACCACAGTACATTAACAGTTATAGTTTGATTACGAGATTATTGGTATCCTTCAGTGTCTTGAACAGTATAATATGTTGGTAGGTGCCTGCCGATCGATATAGGTTTTAAATATTCTAACTTATGACTAGAAACATAACAAGTTATTTCTGTCTTGTAGTTAAATTCTACAGATATCAAACTGAAAGACTATCATAAATGTTATTGAATTTACGATGAGTAGTTGGATAATTTTGATTCCATCTTACATAAGCAACGACACGACAAATTTATTTCTACTTTTGAGCAAACCATCTTTACAACAATATAAAGGTGCATTATTATTACCATTATCTCCTATTTGTGCCTGGATTATCACTAGACCTATTAACGAATATTTAATGGCAGTTAATTTTAGATCAAACTACACGTAACACATACACATAACCCACTCATACAAAATGAACCTAGTATCGCTCCACCACTTTCACATACGCTTAAATATTAATATCACTTTTAAACATACATTACTTCCGTGGCTTAATTTATCTAAAATTACCGATCAACTTGAACTTTCTATTTTAAATACCAAATGTTTATGTAACTGTCGTTGGTTTACGTCCCGAGTTAAAACGAATTGGTTTACATTGCACTAACTAAACATACTGTTAACATCAACATTGCCATCAGTTTTCTGGCAGAGATGCGATCGAATTTATTTGTTGGGTAGATTATATGAAATGCTTCTTATACCTTACACAGTTACATGCAAGTGCAATTTTATACTGAATATTACAAAAGTCTGAAACGATAACTGTATCGTTAAACATACTAAGTAATGTATTTAGTCTCTCTTGAGTCCGTTGCCATTCTGCGTGGCTCCGGCGGTGGCCGCGGCCTTCTCCAGCTCCTCCCGGCGACTGGTCTGGTACCTGCGGACAAAGTACACATGTATTGCTCATAGCTCACGTATCATCATCATTATGGGCCACTTGCACCAACATATTAAATCTAGATTTAGTGTTAAATCTCGATTTAGTGTCAAATTTTATTTTGACTTTTCTTAAATTGAGATTTGACACTAAATCTAAATTTAAATGTTTGTGCAAGTGGCCCTATCCTAACTAATATTATAAATGCGAAAGTAACTGTGTCAGTCTGTTACTCCTTCACGCCAAAACTACTGAACGGATTTGAATGAAATTTGGTATACATACGGTCTAGACCCTGGGAAAGAACATAGGCTACTTTTTATCCCGGAATTCCCACGGGAAAACTTTTTAAGGGTAAGCGAAGCACGCAGGAACACCTAGTAACTCATAAATCATCCACTGCTGAACATAGGCCTGTTGCAAAGTTTCATCAACTGTCCGCTAGTGGCGCTGTAAGGTCGGATAAATAAGACAGCAAAATCTTTAGGAGCTAAAAATCTGGCTTAAATTAAAAAGCAAATATCTAGGATACGTTAAGTGTAGCCATGTAGGTACATAGGTAGGTACTTCAGTAACGTTACATTATTAGAATTTAAATGCCAATAAAAATGTGTTTAAACACTTTAAATAGATCTAATCGTCTGGAATGCCGACATTGTAGTTGCTATTATGTATGGGACAGCGCGATTCGTCATGCAGAGTATTTGGCATAACGCCAAAAAGCTTTGCTCATCCGAACATGCTACATCTAGGAGTTAGGTATATACCAATTTTATGTAGGTATATTGTACCGTATGTTTACATTAGATGAAAGTATCCAGGGTATGTACATTTCCTAGTAGGTACAATATTTTTTTAAAAACTGACGTAGTTAGTAGGTTAAATAAACAGTCTTCTACTCAATAATTCGGTTTAAACTATTTTAAAAAAGACCGATATAAAAACTGATAGACGATAAACTTCCGGGTATACGGTTTTATTAGGCTTTTCCTTAATTTATTAGGCCTTGTTAATAAAATGTGCCCGGACCGGCACACGATATTAGAAGGGATATAATCTCAACTTGCAATTCTTTATTTGTTCATTTTTAAATTAGCTATTAGCTTATTATATTATCACTCTAGCAATGAATGCTTACCAGACGACGAGGCGTCCGCTCAGCATGAAGAAGAAGACCAGGGCCGGCGCGCAGCGGTCGAAGGGGTCCCCCACCATGATGTGCGAGTAGGCGGCCAGCACCATCAGAGATAGCAAGCCGATGTTGGCCACGTTCTTTATCTTATCTGCAAACATGGGAAGCGGACTCTTAAATTTACTTGAACTTTGAAAGGTTTTTTTTCCGTAAGAAGTGGGATAATCAAGTAGGAAATGAACTAGGTTAATAGTTTAGCGTACGCTATGCGGACGTATGTCCGGTAGATAGGTACTCTCCGTTCTGGGGCGAGGAAGACATAATGTTGAGCATTAGGTATTACTTAAATTAGTTATACTAGAAACCAATTGATTGCCCACATTAAATCTGATGTTGAATATGTACCTACCAATGTATAATGAAGCATTGTGATAGCGTAGACTTCCATATTTCATCAACACGTTCAAGCTAACGATATACCTATAACCTATATCATTTTCATCAGAGTGAGATTTGTTATGTTTGAAATCTATAGCATTTTCTTCCATTTCCTTTTCTTAAGATACTCCGTCCCTATAATAATAATGATTTAAGGAAATACTTACGGCTTGGTATCAACGCCATTGCTAATCCAAACAATATTTCGAGGCCACCTACTCCCCTGCGGTACCATTTTGAAGGCAGCTTGAAGTCAAAAGTCTCACTCAATGGAAACACTTTTGCATATCTCACATATTCTTTTCTCTGGAAAAGTTAATGGAACACTGTTAATGGATAGGTATAGGACTGGATAAGTACTCCATTAATTTATTCATAAGTTTGAGGAGACACTGAAAATTCAATAGATCTTCTTGATAAATACCACTAAGCAAAGGAAAAAAACTGTCGAAGAGAGAATGCAGTAAAAAGTACTTAATTAAATTAGGTACCAAACCTATATCATAATATTGTTTTTCTGCAAACGTGTGAATGTATGCATGAGCGAGAGTATTAGTAATATTAGTATTTTATTGGTTTCTCTACCAGTCATCGATATAATTATTAAAACTAACAGTCAGTGTAGACTGGATAGGTAGGTAGGTACTTAACGTAGCATTCCACTTTAATTTTCACCCTATGCCCGGTAGGTGCCTAATGCAATAGATTGTAAATAACTATCGCCTTGGCAATAAACAACAGCATAACTAAATAGGTGTCATTACATTAGCCTGATTAATTAATTGTGTACCAGGAACCTATGAGCGCTCGAGAGATCGCCCCGCCCGCCCGGCCGCGCCACATTCGCTGTCGCAACGCTGACACTGCGGTGGTATTAGGCGGCAGGCCAAATACCAAAATAGCAATCGACATCGCTCCACAACAAAATCTTAATGCAGCGACCTTTTCATCTCTAACTACAAGCACCATTTTCTTGTACTATCACATTTATCACTTACTATAATTACTACCTAACAATACAATAGATAAGTATATTAAAATAAACTACTTACCAAATCTTTATGTAACTCCTTGGAGATGAAAGGGGTCAATTTAGTTATCCCCACAAATATGAAAAACACTCCTAATAAAATGGATAAGCTTTTAAGTACGATGGAGGAACCCATATTTCTGAATATCTTTATGATTTTTATATTATATTCCACTTAATTATGAAAACCCATACAGCTATATGTAAATTTAACTTCACGAATCTATATTTGGCTTTAACATTTTACAAACCAATTTTAATAGGGCAATAAAATATAAATCAATTCATTTTCTAGCAACGTAAATGGTCAGCGCGAATACGATACGATTCGATTCGCGCCGGCGCGAAAAAAATCCATATCGCTGTCGCTGTGCTATTATGTGTTGCCACTCTAAAAAAATATTACTTTTAATTAAAAGCTACACATATGGTAGCCCTTATTTATCGTTTTGCAATGTTTTGTAAGGGTAAAACAGGGCAATGTGGACTTGCAAATAAATAAGTTTAGTTCAGCGATCAACGTAGAATTTCACAAAAAAAACTAAACCTTCCTTATAACTATAATAGTGCTATCTAGTGACAAAATAGTACATTTTCGCTATTCAACACTAGATGGCGTTAATTTTGGTAAAGGATCATTTAAATTAATGTGAGGAAGCACAGAAACTTATAAGCATAACAAAAAACTATACTCTATGAAGCATAATGGTGGATAAAATATATCTAAACCCGTGAGGATTCAATATATAACCTGCTATATGTATATGAATGCAGAAGAGCTATAATATTACACTAATATCTACCAGAGATTGATCTCAGGACAAACAGCACTATCCAATGAATCTACTATAATAACAATAATACAAATACCGTCAATGTAATAACTTCATAACATTTAATATGATATATTATTATAATTCAATTAAATTATTTTTTTTGGTCTAATCTAAAATAAACATATATTTTCAGATGGAATATTTTTATCACTAAGTAAATCTTTAAAATGATTCATAAATTCAGCAGATCCACATGCAAGAAATTGATCTGATGAAGTAAATGGTACAAAGGTTTCAAAATCTGCTGCACTCAATTTGTGATTAACTATTGGTTCTTTATATTTATAGCATGCGCTATCAGAATAAGTACTAAGAAAGATTTGATAGTCAAAATTCCAATATGAATTACAAGAATACAAATATTCTCTTAATAAAATACAACTTATATTTTTACAACAAAACAATAATATGATTTTTGTTAAATTGTCCTCATCTTTCAGAACATCTTCAATGATTTTTATAAATGTAGCTATTCCAGTGCCTTGTGCAATCATAAACATTCTTTTATATTTATTAGGAAATAATTTAAAGGAACCATAAGGACCTCTCCATAGGGTAGGGGTTCCAATTTCCAAAGCATATAGGAAGTTGGAGACAAGACCATTACTATATCTTTTTAACAATATAATAAAATCACTATCTTTATCTTTGTCAAAATGTATGGGTGTGTATGCTTTAGTGCAGGATTTTGTTTCACCATAATATTTAATAAGGAAATGATCGCCAGCTGACCAAGTAACTTTTTTATGACTTTCTAAATTCTTAAATTTGATTAAGACATGTGAATCACATATAATTATTTTTTCTGTAACAACAAAAGTAGTGTAATTTAGTTGTGAAATTCCATTCTCTCCCTCTAGCAACTTTTCGCCTTCACCTCTTAAGGATTTATGATAAAGTTGAAGTTGTTTTTCATATACATCAAATATGCACGGGTTGCAGCCACTGTTACAGCAATCTTCTGCCTTGGGTTCCACTGGCGGTTTCATGTCACTAAAAGGATAAGTAAATATATAATGTACCTATAATAAGTTCTCACAGGCTGTGTAAAATATTGAGTAGGTGTACAGTTGTAGACTTTACGTTGAAAAGGTACCTTGATAGGTACTTATAAATGTTTAATTCTGAATAAAGGCATAAGGAAGGATTCAGGCCGATACAGGTTCACCTACTGTGGATATGGCTGTGTGTAAAAAACAATGGTAAACACTTATTAAGCATTTTGGAAATGTATATATTTTTTTATTAAGTAAGTATTATATTACTTTAGCTTTTATTGAGCGTGTGAAGATAAATCAGTACAATAAATGTAGCCTGATAAAGCCATTTATTTGCTTGGAATCGTACCTAAATTAAAAATAACTAACAATTTATTCAATGAAAAACAACACAAATTAAATTGACGTGAAATTGACTTTGACACTGACCGTCTGACAGTAAGTAATTATTCTAATTTTTTTTTTGTTTCTGGTAACTTTTTTAGTCTTTTTCTGTGATAAAAAAATGTCAAGACCACAAAATCGAACTCAAGTCTTGAGAATCGGTTAAGATTTAAAACCTTGCTAAAACTTAAGCCGGGATCAGGCATGTATCCTTTGCCCGATCCTATCACCGTATCCGATCACCGTACCGTATCTGAGTATTGTAACAAGCACCGTATAAAGTTGTGAACGCCTCCGATTTTTGCTCTATATCCGTAAAAACAAACCGACACAACATGGGACGGGCGGACGGGCCGTATCGTAACGGCGTATCAAGATCGCGTATCATTAGCCGTCCACATAATATATATGCGATCTTCCTACGCGTCAATGACACGAATACGGTGATCGGATCGGACAAATTATACTTACAATGTTTACATGATACTTGTACATGTCTGGATCTGACTTTAAGTAGGTAGGTAGCGCTAATGTTCTGTTCGCGGGGTTTTTTGAGCCATTGAAGTAGAAGTAATAAGTAGATGTTCCGAACGGAGAACGGAGTCATTTCTTCTTCTTGGAGTTTGGTTGTCTTCCAAGTTTTAAGATGCCGACACACTATCGGACGCGGCTTGGGACAGTTCGTGCCAGATCGCTCTCGGGACGTCTGAAAGCTGAAAGTCAGCCCAAGGTTACGTCCGCGACTTACGTCCAATAGTTTTAAACAGTACATTCCTCCATTGCGTCCGTAAGCCGCGTCCGATAGTGTGTCCACGTCTTTATTAATCCAATAAAAAACCTACGAAAACAGAAAAGCCGAAACCCCGCGAAATTCAAAAGGCGCGCCTAATTTCTACATTGGATTTCTATTTATTTCATTGTTTTTGTGGGATTATCAAGCAAATAATCAACAAACTTAACTCTTTGAAATTAAAATTACAGTGAATTAACCCTACTTGCGATTATTCCAATCTGATTAAGTTATATTTTAAACGCGATTGGGTCTTTGTAGCGCCCCCTACAAAGACGCCAGACAAACGCCGGTTCAGTGTACCCCGCCATTGCGATAACGCTTGCAGTAAACAATTCGGTGAGTATTTTATTATAAATTTGTACATTTTATATTTGAGTGACTTATATTTTTCCAAAATAACTTACTGTCATTACTATTTAATAAAAAATATCACCTATTCTTTTGGTGGTTTGGTTTTGGTATAATCAAGAATATTTGCTCGAGGTTGATTGATTGTCCGACTCCATTGAAGTCATTTTGTTAACGCCGAGTTCCTTTACTAGTTTTCTGTTGTCCGCTGTTAATACGTAAGTTATTTTGTTAAATTATATGCTCAAGTAAATTATCAATCGCAATTTAACGTTGAGTTATCAAAAATTGTGGATTGATGCATAATTTATAGTTTAATTATATACCTACGTAAGCTTGCCTTTTGATGTTCCGTAATTAAACGGTACTCGAACAAAGCCAAATCATCATTACCCATGTTTTCTATTGTTTTTAGTTGTCATTCGTATTTTGAAATCGTTTGGTACGATGAACTTATCTGATATTAAAGTGTTTGCACATCCCACCGCCCAAGCCGCCTGCTTGGCTTGGGTGATGCGCGATGCGCGGCGGCGCGGACATAAAAATACGTTGTTCTCCTCCTATCCTCCATGGCATTTTCACCGATACACTGACTGCTTTTTATATTTATTTCTAATGTGTGTTTAACTTTTTCAGATATCCCATAGATCTAATTAAATTTTGAGTTACAATGTCTGATGATGGTTCAGCGGTTGTTGAGAAGAAAGGGCGCGGAAGGCCTAAAGCTAATGGAACACAATCTGTAAGTTTATACCTGTGATATTAATAGTCTATTAGCCTTTCCCCAAGATGACCCAACCTAGTTGACCTCTGGCCACCTACATTTTTCCTTATACCTACCACACAAATTAGAGTTATTTACATTTACCTAAATGTCATTTGTTTTTCTATTCTTTCTAGGAAGCTAAAGCCGACGTAAAGAAACGAGGCAGACCTGCAGCGGCCGCTAAACCTCCCAAGGAAGCCAAATCATCAGATGATGAGTCTGCACCCATCGCAAAGCGAGGGCGTGGTAGACCAAAGGGCACCAAGAAAAAGGCTGCTGCACCTAAAGCCAAGGTATTATTGTACTCACTTGTAATCAGACACTCTTAACCATCACTTATATATTTTTCTGTGTTGTGGTATATTTGTATGTAATGGTATACATAATTTAGAATCAGTGACACAGTAATGCAGTGAAGAATAGCATTATGTATTTCAGTGTTTCAATAATAAGTTGCCCATTTTAATTACTTACAGAGAAGTATGTGGTTGATTTTAATTCATTGATGTAATTTCCAATTAGGCTGCCGGAGGTGGTGAGGGGCGGGCTCGTGGGCGGCCGCGCAAGGACGCTCCTCCTCCCAAGAAGGATGCTGCCTCCACCGAGGAGGAGCAAGAAGAAGATGAAGAAGACGAGGGCTCCGACCAGTAAACTGTTCAGTTACACATTCAACACTAACTGCTAGTGTAATATGTTCATCAAGATTAATTCTCGTTATGTCTGTCGAGGTACTCATATGTGGTAGGATGCACAGAACATTTAATAATTATTAGTTTTTCTCCATAAGATCTCGACAGTACAAAACTTGTAATCTGACGACACTCTTATTATATTTTAATTATGTGAGATTTAGTATAACTAAATAAAATGTAAATTTAATGCAAACCTACAGAAACTTGGCTAGGCATAATTTTTGATCTGGTTTTTTTATAAATGTAACTGTTGGCTAAGGAATTTGGTGTATCTCACATGATTGAAATATTGGGGTGACTCGCGCTCCCTCGACGTACAACATATTTGTAGATGTTCAGAGACGTATCACATTCAACACTTAGCTGTGTCCTACTGCTAACACTCTGTCTCTGGATCTTACATTTAAGTATAATTTTAAGATTCTTAGAACTTTACTACTGATGTGTAATCTCCTGAATTTATTTGTAAGAAATAATGAAATCATTTTGTAGAATTGACGTTACTATCAAGTATTATTTTCTGTAATAAAAAAAAATGATATTTTTCTTTTTTGTTCCTACATTTTGACAAGTTGATAGGGATTAATGTTTTTTTGTTATTAAACAAAAAAGTGTTAAATATTTGTATTTGTCCTTCAACATAAAACAATATCTTTCGGGCACTTTAATATCTTGTGCCATTTTAATCTAGACATGCTCTTGCAGTCGAAATCAGGATATTGTTTTATTGTGTGTCTGTGCGTGATTGTACAATTTTAGAACAAAATAAATAAATCTATGAAACTTTTGTTATTTATTTACATATTCCACAATATAGTCAATGCCTGATAGTAATAATACTCTGAATAATAGGTCCATTTTGATTTCTCCGAGCTATATATTATGTCGATGACACAGGTGAAAAATCATTTGAATTCCCGTGGGGTGGGTACCAGTACCAGTCAATGTACCCAACATTGAGCAACTTGATATCGCGAAGAAAAACGGAATAGGTATGTACACTGATAAAATTCCAACCTAATCCAATAATAACTGTTTAAATAGTAATATGTTGACGAGAACTACACTGGCATCATAGCAGCTCGGCATGAACACGGCGGCATTGCCCATTGCCGCCAGGGCGCGGCATGTGTGTGGTGGTAGGCCTGATTTCATCAACAAATTTTGTTCAGTTGCAAAGCCAGTCCATTATTATTCTGAGGTTTTATAGCACATAGGTACATTCACCTATAGCTAAGCGTCCACCTTTCGGCAACGGTCGCATCGCATCGCAGTATTCTTAGTGTTAGTGCATCCATCGGCATTGTCGACGGCGTTTCTCCATATATGTTGTGTACATTTATAAAAATCATCTTTAAGATCAAGCTGGCGTCGTGGACACGACATTCCTTATGCTGCTGTCTATTCGTATTAGCTAATACTGCCATGTGTGATTAGTATATACGCCAAAAATATTGCTGAATTTGCCGAAATTTTTGGTATTTGGCATATAACATATTATACAGCAAACATCTAACATCAAATACGAATAGCCAAGTGTGGTTCTAGCATGAGAAATCTTTCCGTTTAAAGTACAGTGGCTAAAGTTCACGAGATTTCATAAGAATATTTATTATGAAAGTGATTTAATGTTTGCTGGTGATTAGAGGATTATTTTTTAGTTTTAAACATTGACATATATATTACTAGCGTAAGGACAGGGCCTCCCACTCAAAAAAATGGCACCCGCGCGTTGGCCCTAAAATCGTAATTTTAGGGCCAACGCTCCTCAGTCGACAGTTGTCTGTGGCCGAGAGATGGTCTTGTGAATCTTGTGATAAATATGTAGTTGTGTTGTGAAAGGCTGCAAAAACCATTATACGAAGGTCTAAAAGAAACATCGAATATCGTATCATCGGTAATTACCATTAAATTAAGTAATAAACACATTATAAAGTGATAATTATTTTACTACCAAAGTCTACAATGGCCGCGCGCTGTAACCTTGTGCGGACGTCATTTTTTGTTGACTATCCTCCGAGAACATTTTCTTGTTGCACACACATACGTTTTGGAGCGTGATTTTTAGTCCATTTGTACGGGACGCTCTACAGGTCTACAGCCCAAAACAGTTTTAATTTTAGTAGTTGGATTTGTCTTAAATTATTGATATGGCGCCTGCAAATAATAAAACAATGTCCGGGATGGTAAATTATTAACGCACGTACAATGTTATGTCGTCAAGATAGTTGCTAGGCACTGACATAGTTCAAACAAATTATGACAGATATCAGTTATTTTGCTTGTATGAAGAAGGTTTGAGTAAAATGTTCTGAAGGGCCTATATTTCCTTTTGAAATCATTGGTTTTAAAATATCATCAAATTACGCGTGTGTGACATAGTTACATATAGCGTGTTAGATTTTTAGGTTGTGTATAATCATAGAATAACAAGTACAACGGTATAATGTGTACAATTGAGTGAGTGAGAAAGAAAATAGAGGACACGGGCTGTTGTAAGTCTATTGATATTAGGTCTGTGAAAAGGCCTGTCAGAGTCAGAGTGAAGTAATGTAATGAAGTAGTATAATAATATTTCGTTCTCGTGCTGCATTCATTCATTCGGTCAGTAATAACTTGCTTTTCATTTCATTCGTTCAGTTGTCTTGTGCGTCGTTTGTTGTGTTTGGTATCTCCGTCCGTTGGAAATTAGAATAACTTTATTTAAAGTAGTAAATATCAAGTTATGTGTTCATCAAAGTTAAATAATAGTGGCGTAAACTGTTTTGTATATGTTTATAGGTGATTTACACAGTTTTAATTACTTTTAAGTGTGATAACTGTGTTACATACCTACCTGTGCCTTGTGAAGTTTTGACATTTACCGAAGTTTTGAAGTGCTCCAAGTTATCATGTGTTGATGCTGTTTGTTTTGAAAACTATAAAAGGATTTCAATTTTCTTCCTGGAATTAATATATATGTAAGTTTTACGTTTTTGTACACTAAATAGTTTCTTTTGCATGATGTGTGTTAGAGCATCCGGTGCGTGGCATCGTATCAACAACTTATTTTACCTGTGTCGTTGATGTGTTTTTCCTGCTATAAGATTACCGATCTACCTTATTAATGTTATTATTTTGCAATGTATTTTTATTCACTGTCCTAACAATCGTGCAGAAGAAGGAAGAGAATTGAATATACATATATGTATTCACCAGAAAGTTGAAGACATTGATCAGGCTGGTGTAGCTGACTAGTTTAGTTGTGAGTGCACTTTAAAAGTGTGTATACTGTATTAGCTGACCCGCCGCAATCATCGCTTTGCCTTAGAATATTTTCCTTCCCGTGATGGAAGTTGTTTTATACAAGTGTTTTTTCCCGCTTACTCCCCTTCCTGTGGGAATTTTGCAATATCCTGTTGTAACTAAGCTATAAGTTTACTAAGGTACCGGCATGCGTTTAGTAGTATCAAAATAGGAACAATATGTGTCAAGGCTTCCCGTATGCAGCAAGTTGAAAAAACTTACATATTGAATATTTAACACTTGCTGGGATCTAAACCCCGGGACCATTGTCACTAGCTCTAGACCCAGCACTGATGATCTGCCAAGGGTTTTTGCCTTTTTTGATTAGTGAGGTCCTACTGTACTTGCATAAAAGCTGTAGAGCGATGCACAATATATGATACACATATTTACTAAAAACCCATTGATTCCAGATATCTTTATAAATAACATGCTGGATTGTGTATTGTACATATTATTTAATTTGAAAAGGGTGTCTTTGAATGCTTCAAGTTCAGTAGAAGTGCAAATATTTTTTGCATTAAAAATGAAATAAAGTCCTTGTTAGGTAAAAGGTGGTTTAGTGGAGAAGAAATGTGGGCAGAAGTAGGAAATTGTGTCTCCGAAACATAAGAGAATGAATGGTAAAGGCCTGCCTAGAACAGCTGATGCCTTTGGCAAAGAATAGAGAGGAGTATGTAGAGCTGACCGCCAACCTCCAGTAGTGGAGAGGCACTAGAAGAAGAAGAAATGGAGAAGGAGACCACCTCTGTAACAGGACCTTGCAGTTACCTCTAAAAAGCATAATTATTGGAAAAAAATCAATAACTATTAGTGTTTACTGTTATGATATAATAATAATATGCTCAACTTTGACTATTTGGCGAAAATAGTTAAGACAACGCAACTCAAGCAGAAAGCTGGCACGCTCTGTTGCACTTGAAACCTAGTTGTAGATGTAACTGTCGTTTTGTGGCCCCAACTCTAGGCAGAACAAAAGAAAGCTAGGTCTAAAATGTAGCATTCAACCTACAGTAAAAATGTACCTAGACAGATGATGGAGCCATAGAAATATGTGTACACTTTGTAAAATATGCTTAGCATATCAATGACCAGGGTTTTAAGTCAAAAGATTAGCCAGCCTAGTTACCCCAACAATGTATTGACTTGTAAGGAAAAAAAAACAAAGTAGATGATTAGGACCCTCACAATATTACGCAACCGATAATGCACCGGCATAGCTCACGCGTCGCATCATAATAATATGAGGTGGACCATTCGTTTGTGCAGTTCCACATTAGTGCATCCGAAAATCATAACCTGGACTTGTTGGCTCGAGCTCACAGACTGTCCAAGGTAAGCCATATAAGGAGGTTGCTGTACATGATAATATTATCATTCTTCAAAATTACTATAGACGCTTTGAGTGTCCGATGGCTTAGCTCGTGACTGCAATACTTTCAGTTCCTTATAGCTGGATGCCGGCAGGACAATCGTGACACGTGCGGCTACAACGATCGAGTGCTCCACGGAATGCTGTATTGAATGACGATATCGCCATATACGAGCGATACATTATAATTAGCCGTTATGCCGCATAAAACATGTCCCCGAAGACTCACACAATAGCACTTCGGCATTTGAAATAAAGCATACGATTCAATAGCTAGAAGTGCATGGCAATTGTAAGTTTTTAATGCATGCATGCCACTTGACCACCTTGGAATTTGAAGTCGGTTATGATTATAAATAATACCTTTAATGTGAGTTCGCGTTCCTTTATATAACTATTATTTTGGTTGATCTTTGGTGGTATGTATTGGCGGAAACAGTATTGTTTTGTCTTCTGTCTGCGGTCGTTGCCGTGTGAGTCAGCTGCAGGCTGTGTGAATGTGACTCATGTCTTGATTAGGCTCAGGTACTGATTTTTATGGTGGCTTAAGATACTTAGGTACCTCACTGATGTGATGACTCTGCTTTTTCACCGTTTTTAGGTATATTTTCCTCTAACTTATTTAATATGATAAATGTTATCGTAAAGTACTACGTATTTCTTATCTTTTTCTACATTTTGTAAAAGAAACTGTATTTTTTTGGTGCTTGAAATGAATATCTGGTTTCACAGGACAATTTACAACAATTTATCGTTGCATTTGGTGCTGCACCAGTGACACAGTTCACGCAATTTGTTTGGTTACATATTGTTTGGTACACACAAGAGCAATTTATATCATACGTACATAGTACCTCATCGTTCATGCATTATACCTATATTTAGATTGGTCACGTATGGAAACATTAATTAAGTCCTTGTTAGCTACGTATTTTTAATACGTTCGGTGTTCACCTGAGATAACCCGAGCCAGGCAGTGGGTCACCGCGGCCCGCGGCGGCCGAAACATCCTGAATTTTTAACTACTGCATTAAGGTGTACGTTGAACCGCCGTTTCTGCGTAGTTACTGCGCTTTTCACTCTAAGATTGCGTCTTTTTACTTTCTCACGGGCTGTTTCTTCGCCCAGTGCTTGCTTGTTGATACAGTCGCTCGCCTACAACCGCTACAGGCGATATCCAGCTGGGTGATTCTCAAATGACGCGATTTAGGTATGTCCAAGCCATAAAATACATGAAATTGATAGTTTTATACCAGGATGTATTTTTTTTAAAATAATGTATCTTGTGACCGTTTTTATACATTAGTAATGTAATGCATAAATTTATAAAGAAAGCGACAATGATTTTTTAAAACTCAATATCATAAGTTCTTTGGCGCGTCCTTCACTTGATTTTATTTTTAGGTCAAGAAAAAATCACTTTTTAAAGTAAAATAAGCTTATGATTTATATGTTATCATTATAACAGATACTTATGGTAACTGTAAATTAGGTTTCTATTCACTCTTAGGTTTAGTTTTCAAAAATATAACGCATTCAATTTTGTCCGAGAAAAAAAACTAACTTCTTTGGCGTAACGATACCGTCTTCCTACTCTGCGTTTAAACGATCACCGGACATAATCACCATGCGTCCCTCACCCTTCAGTCCCCCACTATCTTCGACCAGGAGTAGAGGAGCGTAAGTTTACGGAGTATGACGAAAATTTTTTTTTTTTGCGCCATAACGGGTTTTGGTCAGGTAAGTGCCTAATTTCTTCGATTGTTACTTTCATGCTATTATTTGTTTTTGTTGCATACATATTTTTGTCCACGTATGTCTATTCAAACAGTATGCACGTGTCACTAAGAGGTTCCAATTGTACATCAGCTTTCTGTTAAAATAATTTTTAAGTGATGATTTCTAATTTCGTTGGCAATAATTTCTTTGGATTTCTTTGGCATTCTGCGCCAACGAAATTAGTTTTGATACAAAGAAATTAGTATTGAGTATGAAACACCATTAATAACGCTAACTTTATGCATTCAATGTCTATTATGGTTAATTCTCTCATCATCATCATCAGCCAATAATCATCCAATGGACATAGGCCTCTCCCAAGGAGCGCCACAACACTCGGTTCTCGGCCTTCCTCATCCAACTACTACCGGCTACCCGCCTAAGGTCGTCAGTCCAGCGGGCAGGAGGGCGTCCCACGCTGCGGTTTCATATTTTGACAGCTATGTTGGTAACCTTAATCCTCTGACGGATAACCTAATTTCTGATACGATCCATCAGGTTTCTATGGAGAGCCATAGCACGCTGAGCGACTTTAAATCGGTGGACCAGTCCTACCGTCAGTTTCCACGTCTCAGCACCATACGTCATCACTAGCTTCTAGCTAGCTAGTCTTCAGGCTCTGAGGAATGGACGAGGAGAATATGTGACGAAGTTTCCCGAATGCAGCCCAACCCAGTTGGATGCGCCTTGCAGCCTCCTTGTCCTTCTGCCTAGCCGAATAGTCTGCCCAAGGTAGACATATTCATGCACAACTTCGATTGTTGCCTCACCAACGACGACCGGCTCCGGTTTCATGTGAGCATTGTACATGACTTTCGTCTTGTCCAAGTTCATACCGAGGCCTACACGTCGGGAAGCAGCATTTAGGCCACTTAGCATCCAGCTAAGTTCCTGCAGAGATTCTGCCATAATAACGATATCGTCCGCGAAGCGGAGGTGTGACATGTACTCGCCATTTATACATATGCCATGTCATCTCCAGTCCAAAGTCTTAAAGACATCCAGTGAATTGGTGAACAGTTTCGGAGATATCACATCCTCCTGTCTCACTCCATGTTTCAGTTGGATAGGTCTTGTCTTGTGGTCCTGTACTTGGACAGTCATAGTAGCGGCATTGTACAGACACCACAACACCTCGATATAGCGCCAGTCAATTTGGCATCTCTGCAAGGATTCCAAAACTACTTTTTTTTTTTTTTTTTTTTTTTTTTTTTTTTTTAATAAATGATTATCACTCCACAGACTTTATGTCCGTGCCTTTTGAAGAGTGGTAATTTTTATGAGATAGTTTTTAATTCTTTTATCTACTTTCTACTCGGTAAGGAAGTTTAGTTTATATATATTATCTTTTATATATATTTATTTTGTCTTTAGTTTATATATTCTTTCTTTTATATATATATTGTTCTTTTTCTCTTTTTTTTTCACTGCTGGGGGAAAATCCACATGGACACCTGGGAAGAGGACCCAGGTAGTGTCGGGCGTTAACCGACTAAAAACCCCCAGCCGTGTATCTCATTATACAAGAAATGTCTTTTTTTTTTTTTTTTTTCTTTTTTTTTTTTCCTTTTTTTTTTATTAATGGTTTTCAGAGTCACACTTACATTAGTAATTGCAACAAACTTAAGAAGGACAGGGCCAATGCCAGCTTTCTTCGGAGAACTTAGTAGACACCTGGCAATGGCTCGGCCCCTCAGTCGTTATAGGTCATGTTTTGCCTGATGTTAGTGTGTGACTCTGTTCTTAAAGATAACTTATTTTAATTGTTAGTTTTTATAATAATTATATAATAATCAATTTGGCCTATATTTTGCGCTCTTAACCAAAATTATATTTTATGTTTTATTCCGCCCCGTTATGCCTTCTTAACATTTCCCCAGAAAGTGCAATGACCTCTTCGTCTCGATTCTTAACTGCCATTTTTAGATTGTACTCGAGGATGCGTTTCTTTGGCGCTGTTATTGCCGTTTTAGCGAGGTTGCCGATAGCGTCCTCGGTGTCATCCGCATAGTAGGTGCAGGTGGTGGTGTGCCTCGACAGCGCCACTACTGCGTGAGGTACGCTATCATGCAGCTTTATTTTATCTTTTGTTCTGATGATAATAACGGATTCGTACGTCAATCCCTGTGCTTCGTGTATGGTTAGGACGCGTGAGCCCATTCCTTCACCATACCCTTGGCTGGTCAAGGTCTCTTTTTCTTCCTGTGTATGCACCAGGAACAGAGTGTTGGTTTGGGATTTGGGAATTACTGCGTCTGTTAACCTTTTCAGCTGCAGGGATTGGATACGCGCTGTGGCTGCGTATATGCCTGAGTATACTTCCTTTAGGGCGTATGCAACATCCATGGGGTTTCTGTATGAGCACAACAGCTCCTGGGTGATGTTTGCTACCAGTGTTGGGCGATTGTACCTAAGCTCGAATAGGTTCTCTCTGTCGATATATGGTAGCTGATTGATGTCTCCGATCAGAGCAATATCACAGGCACGAGACAGGTGGGCGGCCATTACGATTGCCCCGAAATGGTTCATCAGGGCTTCGTCAATTATCAGGCGTTGGCATCCGACATGTTCTCTAAAGCCGTTTACCAGGACTGATGCCATCGTACGCACCCTAGTTCTGACCATGTCACCAATACGATGCGCTAGCCTGTTTCTTATGTCGATGGCCGCCTCAGTTGTTGTTGTGATAATGGTGTCTTTGCTCACATCGAAGTTATTTATCACCCAGGTTGTCTTCCCACATCCAGGTACCCCGTTCACCCAAGTGATAGTGGGCATCGTCCAGTGATTCCAGTTGGTGTTGATGGTTTCCACTTTTGCTAGGATTTTATCCTCTAGCATAATCCTGGTGCACTGGGCGACGACCACTATTTGGTTGTTGTGTGGGACAGTAAATTTTGAGGAGTTGCATTCCCAGGGTACAAATCCGCTTTCCTCGCTGTAAGCCGCCATATACGCTCCAGTCATTTTGCCTCTGAGGACTTGGCAACTACTGTTATCGTATATGCAGGCTTCGGCCTCCTCGAGTAGAATTTTTAGCCGGCCTTCGTTTTCTTGCCTGTAGGTCTGCATGATGGTTTTGCAAGACAAGAGGTTTACCAGCTTTGTGGCGGTTGTTATTGCCACAAATTCTATGACGGCATTCTCCAAATGCTCTTTAGGGGAGGTTGCTGTTTTTAGCTTCGGTGGGACCACCTGACCCATGTCGGCTCTTGTTATGGTTCTTTGGGCCGTTCTTTTTCGGATGGGGCCTTTGGGGATTTGGCGCCACTCAGGTGTCCTCTGTGGTTTCCCCATAAGGCTTTGGGCAGCTGATTTGAATGCCTGAAGGAACCCTTGTGCGCGCCCCTGCGAGATTCTGCTCTGCATCCTCATATTTATTTCCTGCTGTTCAGCAGCAGCGACGGACTCGGAAGCCATCCTCTCCTGTAGGCGTTCTGATCCGGTGACCGCTTCAGTTTGTTGGTGGTTGTTGTTCCTCACGGGTATGTGTCCACTGAGAAAGCTTAGGTCTTCACCTCTGTCCTCATACACAACTATTTCGTGTTGTTTTGAGGCTTTTAGGCAGCCCAGCTGGTCAACAATTTCACCTTTCTTATGCTCGATCACCATTGCGTCTACGCTTATTATCTTGGGGACGTTACTATCTTGTGCTCTCTCTCCAAGCATAGTGAGCCATGAGCATGCCTGGACAAACGGGGTGTCATCGGCCCATTCCAATAGTGCGATGGTCTTGTTACGGCATCGTACTAGTCTGCAGGACTGATCCAAAACTACTTAGGTCTCGATGTAGTCGAAGGCTTTTTCATAGTCCACAAAGGCTAGATACAGAGGCTGATTATACTCTTCGGTCTTCTGTATAATCTACCTTACTGTGTGGATGTGGTCTATTGTACTAAAGCCTTTTTGAAACCCAGCCTGCTCCGGGTGCTGAAACTCGTCTAACTTTTGGGCAAGACCATTCGTGATAACCCTTGAGAACAGCTTGTATACATGGCTTAAAAGCGAGATCGGTCTATAGTTCTTCAGAAGGGTTTGGTCACCCTTCTGAAGAACTGTAGTTCTCTCTAGAAGCTGGTGTTGACAGCTCCAATTTGGTGCAGTGTAGGACGTAGGGTCGACTTCACCAGACATCTCCTCTCCAGCTTGAAGTTGATATTCAAAGTGCCTCGGAGAAGTCGGTGATCACTCCCAGTTTTAAACCTATTGATCACTGGGACATCTCTGAATATGTGCCGCTTGTCAGTCATAATGAAGTCTTTTTCGTTTTTCGTCCTACCATCAGGGCTTGCCCATGTCCACTTTCTCTGGGGCCGATTCTCAAAGAAAGAATTAATCAGAAAGAAAGCCCCTCCCTTTCCACGAAGTCTACAAGCATTTGCCCTCTCTGGTTTCTGATACCAAAGCCATGATGTCCTACCCTCGATTCGTCGCATTCTTGTACTCCCACTTTGGCGTTGAAGTCCCCCATCACAACGGTGTATTGGTTCCTAGCAGTACACGTGATGCCCTAGAGATATACTCGTATATTACTTCGACTTCTGTGTCAGAGTGTCCCGAGGTTGGTGCATATACCTGTACGACCTTCAATGAATATATATCTCTCGGTTAGTTTAAGTACTAGGTACGCTACCCGATTTGACACACTGCTGATCTCCACTACGTTGTTGACAAGGGTCTTGTTGACGAGGAATCCTACGCCACCTTGGGACAGTTGATCGCCCTCCTGATGGTAGAACATGTGGCCGGACTCCAGGGTTTTCGTGTCCTCGTCCTCTTTACACTTTTTCATACCGGTGACGCTGCTGCCCGTCGCCGGCCTATGGGATTTGGTGTAGCTGTTTTTGGATGGTTATACCACCATCATCCGGTCGCCAGAGCCTCATCTGTTATTTAGCAGAGTGCACCACGGGCAGGTGAGGTTGGCAATTGGTTCATTCGGATGTTGAGAACCCCTGCACCCTTACGTGATCAGGTAATTATGTTAAAAAAAAATAAAGATATGCGTGATTTTTAGTTTTGTTGTGTATTATTTGCAATCTACGTATAAAACTAATTTCTTTAAAGTAATTTCTAATTTCTTTGTTCTTAAAACTAACTTCTTTGGGACCTTTTATAATTTCTTTGGTGTGTTTTCTAATTTCATTGGTGCCAATCTAATTTCATTGGCCCAAAATTGTTTAAAATCGCTGTAACTTTGAATCGTCTCGATAGATTTCAGGGCCAATAAGAGATAACTAAAGAGGTCTAAAGCCTCTACAATATGTGGGGTATAATATTCAAACAAAATGAAAAAAAAAATGCGCCAAAGAAATTATGCTTTTGGAGCCGTTTTTGGAGAATCACCCAGCTCCTTGAGATTTCAAACGACTATACTAAAACATAGGCACTTGTAAGCTCTACAGAAATAGAGAAGACGTGCTTAACGTTTAAATAGAACCTCTACGTACTTACCTACTTGCGTATTGAGTTACGAACGCAGCTTTTTCTAAAGTACCTAACATGTGAAAGTAGCACGTTTAGTAGCTAGAGCTGCCTTCTGTATAAAGGAGCACACTTGTTTCGTCTACTCGATATGGTGGAGATCAGGTTGCATCTGGTACCGCAAACTCTACGTACACCGGAAAACCGGCCAATCGCCTCGGATGTTTTTATACTGCGATGCCATTATACACGCCAGAAATACAATACACTTCTCACCACAGCTACTGTTGAAATATAAAAACAATGTGTTAGCTTTTTTTTGGGCTTGGGCCACAGGTATAGGTTTTTGAAAATAAATGGAAAACATAACCAGTTTAATGTGGAATGCAATAAACATGCGGGAAAAGTCTCGCTGCGTAAATCCACAGACGTCCGGTGCACGAGAAAGTGTTGAACCTCACACCTCTCGTCGGTAAACAGCAAAAACAGCATGAGGCAAACGAGCGCTAGAAGAATCGAACAGTTGTATTGTACTGTCTATTAGCTAGCTTATGATGTAAGTAACCAATAAGTGAAAAGAAAAAGTTTCTTGCAGTTCGCGAGTTCATCACATTCATCGGTATGTCTCAATAGGAACTTTTCCGAGGTTTGTTAATTGTGTTTGATGAATGTGCAAGTGTGTGGGGGGAACAATGACCTAGCTGGGTGTATGAATGAGGGGGGCTGAAGCATTGCATCGTCGAGGCACTAGAGCCGATTGCTTCTAATTCAATTAGGTGGCAAGTGGAACACGCATCGGGCACACAACTACACACACTGACCGCTTCCACTCCCTTCTATGATTATCTTATTGTTCGCAGATGACTATTTTTTATGGTTCCCTTTTGTCTGCAACGGGCTTCAAAATTACTGCGCAATTACTTCGCGGATTTGTCATTCTATACCACCCTCTGAAACAGGTCATGCTGGGTTCAATAACAATAAATATTGGATGAATCCATATCTAATAATACGTAATATAACAGTTGAAATGATTAATTTTTGTCATTGTGTGCATCTGCGTGTTTGGGTTCGAGTAGCGTGACTTCCCGAATACAATTCTCAAAACCAACTTTTACTTAGTCCGTTGGGTTAGCATCCGAGTTGCGTGCCGCCTCTCAGTCTAGAGACATTCACAACTGTAGGCTCTCATGCTCATATTTCAGTTTCTGTGCGTGTATGCTTGTTTCGATGCTATATTCCAGCGTGCATCGGTAAATGATTGAATAACTTCCTTTGTATTAAAGATTGCGAATATGTTTTACAAAAGGCATGTGTTATACAAACAAGAATTTTCCTACCAACAAACCACAAGGGATTAATGGCGTAGCAGGTACCTACCCATAAAGATCGTAAGCCCCAGACAATAACATACGGTAGATAATATTAAAGGTAGCAAAAACGATTCGACGTCTATCATTCATCTTTCCCCAGCGCACCGGTAACGTGGCATGAAGTGGCATCACGTTCAAATAATGTGATTAGCATCGAGTGATGCTATGCGATATTAATTATATTATATTGTATGTTCCGCCCACAAACGGACTAATTCTAAGCGCGCTAATCGGATAGCAACTGATACCTACCTGGACTCATATTTAGAAATGGGAAAGGTTACCAAAATATATTCATCCAATCTCAGATCTTTATCAAGGTTGTAAATGATTGTAAACATATTATCTTTGCGTCGTAAGTAGAGCGTTATATTGAAATTAGTGGATTAGATAATATTTAAGGAGGAGTTAACGACTTGCATCATCTGACCAACAATAGCTTGTAATGGCATTTTGCTTTGTCTGCGCAAGACGGGCATTGTTCAAGATTATCTTTTCAATCAAGGTGCAGTGTTAAAAAGAGGAATCTGTTTTCGAAAGCGTTAAATTGTTTGAGTCAATAATGATGGTATTGCGGTTCCCGCCGCTGAGTAATCGCACCGCATAGAGCATGATGGAATTCAGGGCAATATGACATTTTCCGTGATCCATTGAAGGGAGAGTGATAGCGGCGGCTCCGCTTACACCCGCGGCCCGTTCCGTGCCAGGCTCCGGGCTCCCTCATTATTCCACACTGAGGTGGTCGATACGGCAGCGTGCGAGTGTACCGGCTCAATATGCCCCGCCGGACTAATGAACAATGGCTTGACTTCCCCGTCGGGCCTCTTCGTAAAGCATCGATCGGCATTGAGGTGTAATGGTGTGTTTCGCGGTCCCGTTGTCGTCGAGAGTGAGCGCGGGGCGGTCACGGTCACTCCGCCCGCGAATCACTCCGGCGTCGGCGGCGTCACATTTTTCTCTCGGAGCCTCGCCCGTGCGCGGCCGCAGACAGACACTTGGCAGCGCGACGACTGCGCCGCCGCCTTGGCGTGCTCTCTCCGGACACACCGGAACGAAACCCGCCTGCTAACCGTTGCCCTACTATCACTTTGCCAACTGGCTACTCTCTAAATCTAAGATTGACTACAGGTTTTATTGTACCAGAATTATGATAGCGTGCGAATCTATGGAGTTTAGTGAGCATATTTTATAGAAGCAGTCATGCCGTATTATGCGGAATGCACACATCTAAGCAGGTGCGCGTACCCTTGATGTCTGCGAGTCGAGACAATAAATAACTTTCACAATAAGTGTACCTCGCCGGCCCTGCAGATCGTGGATTAGTCTGCGAACTTGCAAAGTGGCTTTAGAGGACAACTTCACGGTTATTATTCTCCAATGCAATCTGAAGTCAAAGGATCCTTAGTGCAAAAGGTAGGGTCGAGCGGAGCGCGAGTTCTCGCGTGCCTTTGACATGAATCACCGTCGTCGTCCTATACTCAACCCAAACAAACTATGCTTCATATAATCTAGCATTGCACATTGTTTCCTACAGAATATAATTAAGGCAATAACGAGTTTGCGTCTAACATAAAATATTGAAGAAGGTTCAACGATTCCGCAGACAAAAAAAAGTATCTTCCATAAATTCCTCCGCGAAAGGTTATACCGACTCAGTATTAATAAGGTCATTGTAAAAGCTAGCAGCTGTAACGAGGGCAACGCTACGAAGCCGGTTTCGGAATGTTAGCTGGTCCAGATAAGAGCAGCCATGACTACGAGCGAAGACGAGACTGCCGGCAATTAGTGTTGCGTGACACTCGATAACAGTACTGAATGCTCTTATGCAAGCGTCCATGGGAGACTTCACACAAGGGGAGATGTTCCCAAGCTTTGTGCCATGCGAAGTTACGCGTCTTTTGTCTGAATCATTGTGTAATATCAGACTCTGCTATTCGCATTAAATCGACCGTATGACTTAAAGAGCTAGACTTAGGACTTAGAATGGTTTGAAAAAGCGTAACTTTACCCGTTACCCGCAGTCTACAGCCGTCTCGGTTATATTGAATATTTCTATCACGCGAATTTATGAATGGAACTGGTACTCTATTCTGTTAACGATGTCGTTTAGGAGTAGTCGGAATCAAGTCTTAGACCATAATTTACTACATACTTTAAAATATACAGACTATTACAGACACAGTTACAGCTCTCTGAAAAAAAAAGCGAAAGTAATTTGTCTCTAACTGTTAAGTAAAAAGTAGAAAAGCTCACAAACATAATTTTTATTTAGCGGTTTGACCCAGAACAGTTCAGATACGTATCAGCAGAAATGTATGTGTCCCTTTCTCGGTCAACCTGCATGGGTCGAAGTTATTATACCCGTTTTAGACGAGGACTTGTAGAAACCTCTTATTAAAATTATACACTTGCTATTCTCAAGTGCTCAGCCTTTTCATGCCTCTTGAGCGAAGCTCTTGAGTGTTTCGCTGAGAGAATGTAGTGGAGTTGACTTGTCACGTGATACCGTTCCATAGGATAGGTCCACTTGTTCCGCCCCTATACACTTGCCGGGGTCGCTGCTCACATACAGTTTTTGCACCGAATTCATTACACCACGGCCCAGCTAACGCGTACACCTAATCGCATACGAAATGCACCCTAGCTAAAACGCTTAAAGCCTGTTTTGGATTGCGCTAATAGCCAATAGTTAATTTGTCGAAAAGCGGTAAGCGTTACGTTCCCACGATGCAGTTATAAACCAACAGGTTCATTGGAGAAGTGTTTATTGTTAAACTTCAATACATATTAGGGAAAGGGATGAATGAAGCGCATTGTTGAGTCTTCTAAGAAATCATGTTGCAAAACTGTTTACTGGTAAACATTGTTACACTGCTGTTGCATTCTTGAGATATTTAGATTATTTGTCTCTTGTTGAGCATTGTATTGTATTGTATTTATTCAGTAACAATTTACATTGTATTTGAAATTTAATATTAAATCTAAATCTTAAAATTAAACATTCTATTACAAATCAATTACATATTCACATATCAAATAAAAACATAATTAACTATTACTTACATCACATTAAAATTGAATTAAAAATTATGAAATGGAAATATTAAATTAGAGAAAAAAAAAATTAAAAATAAATGTATATAAAATTATCACAGTTCATTTAGGTACTTGTCATTTATAAACTCATCTATCGAATAATAACACTTCTTTATCAAAAATGATTTCAATTTACTCTTGAATATTCTGTAGGAGGTTATCTCTCTGAATGCAATTGGCAGGTGATTGTAGATGTGAGGCGCCTGATACCGAGGTGAGTATTTTACAACATTGAGTCTTGGACATATGTCAATTTTGAGGTATTTCCTTCGGGTCATTAACCTTTCCTTTCTCTCTGTTTCTGTTTCCAGGCCATGCAGTGTTTTTACTAGGTCGGTGGTTATGACTAGTATGAAAAGACATGGTACTGTAAGAAGTTCGAGTTTTTGGAAGTAGTCTCGACATGAATGTTGTTGGGATATCCTAACCATCGTTCTTATTGCCCTTTTCTGCACGACGAACGCTTTATTTATGTTGCCTTCAAAACCATTTCCCCAAAATCTAATACTATAGCGTAATTTGGACTCCACAAGTGCGTAGTATACTTGTTTAAGGTTAGTCATGTCAATTTCATAACGAAGAGTGCGTAAGGCAAAACATGCTGAGCTCACCGTATTTTCTACAGACTGCAATTCATCTTTCCAGTTTAATTTGTCATCTATGTGTATTCCTAGAAACTTTACAGATTTTACTGGCGCAATTTGATCACCGTCAATGTTTATGTCTATTATTTCATTATTTCTAGAAGTGGATTTAAATAGCATAACATTCGTTTTTGTTGTATTTAATTTTAAATTGTTGCACTTAAACCAGTGATTAAATAGTATTAAAGCTTGTTGAGCTCTTTCACTTAGTAAAGCTATATCATCAGAATTAACAACGGCATTTGTGTCATCCGCAAATACCACTAAATGTACATTGGGCAGATGCTTTTCGGTATAAGTGATCAGGTCATTTGTGAAGATGATAAACAGAACTGGCCCCAAAATAGAACCTTGGGGTACACCTCTTTCTATTTTCTGTAAACTAGATGTTTGTGTTAGTTCACTGTTGTTATTTACGCACACTATTTCAACGAATTGTTTCCTATTTGCTAGATAAGAGGTGAGTATTTCTAAAAAATCTCCTCTAACTCCGTAATGATCGAGTTTTTTTAGTAAGATTGAGTGATCGACCATGTCAAATGCAGCACTCAGATCAAGAAATATACCGGCTACTCTCAGTTTTTGGTTGAGCTTTGTTACTATGTCATCTATCAACAGATCGATTGCATCAATAGTGCCTATACTATTATATATAATAGAGCGTATCGATTCATGTCGAAATCTATCACGCCACTGCGGCTGGGAGAAGCTCGCGGCGATCCGACTACTAAAATGACAGTATTTGTGTTGTACAAATTGCATAACGTGCATGGTATGAGATACGTCGGTAGCACAGGAAGGGGCAAGGTCGGCGTCCAACCGTAAAGTTCCGGGCCTATTGACAACTCCAGCATGACTCCACGCGCGTCCCCGCTGCGTTTGTTACGCACTCATGTAAAAAAGCCGGTTGTTTCTTAATTAGGAATGGAGTCGCCCTTATTTGACTTGTACTATTGTCGTTAACTAGTAAACACCATAATTTTTTTCATCAGTTTTTTTGGCGGGTCGGTTGAACCTCTGCAGTCATCGACTTGTAACAGAATGTGTTACTCGATCAACCGGTCGCAGAATGTTAATTAACCGTCTGACATTTTGATCTCACAATCTCCGCTATTCATGATTTGAAAGATAAACTAACGCGGCTAGAGCGCCTAAAAATGCACCGGCCTAAATACCTGAGCAGCGTATATTCGTAATTCGTATGTAATGTCTGTTTGTTTGTACAAGTCAACGAGCCGTGCCATGCTATACCGCGGTATACACCGTGTTCTCGAACCTTACTAGTCAGTTTGGCTAGTTATACTCATCGCTAGCTACTAGTATGGAAATAGCGGAAGCGATGCAACCATAACAAATCTGACGGCAGGCTGTTTCTGTTTCTGACGGCTAAACTAATAAACTGATTTGGTTGGAAATTCGAAATAGGAAAGGAAACACGCTTCTAAGTAACTGCAATGCAAACGTTACGGTAACATTTAACTGGAATGCAGCGTGCACATGTCGTTTGCGTACGCGTGTGTTGTAGTCTCCACACGGTCGTTTAAGAAACTCCTTGTATGCTCACAAGTAATGGGATTACAATATTACTGCCGCATTGTTGGTTTACGAAAACACGTTACGGTAAACCTGAGGTAAATATAGTAATATGTATAGGCAACCGAATGACGACCGAATGGCGTAGTGTTTAGTGACCCTGACTACTGAGCCGACGGTCCCGGGTTCGATTCCCGGCTGGGGCAGATATTTGTTTAAACACAGATATTTGTTCTCGGGTCTTGGATGTGCCCGTAAAATGGCAATAGGCCCGCCCCCTATTACATTGGGACTAACATAACACTCTGGCGAAAAGTGGGTGCAGCAATGCACCTCTGCCTACCCCGCAAGGGAGTACATTAGTACAAGGCGTGAGTGCGTGTTTTTTTTATGTATAGGCAATATAGGCATCTGCGTTAGAGCTATAAAATTACCGATGTTTAGCCTTTCTTCACCACTCAATACCTTTACACTAGTGTTGCCACGAATAGTGAATTGGCCGAATACCGAATACCGAATATTCGGCGACGCTGCCGGCCGAAGCGCCGAATATTCGGCGCTACAACCTGTTTTTTTGTTCCTGGAACTGCTTTGAAGAAGTCGCTACAGATTATATGAGAAATACTAATTATTAGGAGGCGGAATGCTGTGGCAAACGAGTTGAATTTTTATTTGATAATAGTTCGCCTAGATCGGATAGCCGTGCCTTACAAGTGGTGGTCAGCAAACAAAAAACAATACCCGAACCTTTTGAAATTTGCAAAAACTTATCTTTCTTCACCTGGAAGTAGCGTTATAGTGAGAGGTTATTTTCTGAGGATGGTTACAATGAAAAGCGCAATCGTGGGCTACCAAAAATGCTGAAATGCTCGTTTTTATCCAGCACAAATTACTACTGATTAATTTTAAGTACTAAAATGTTGTGATTTGGAAATAAATACACTATTTTGATTAAAATAACAAGTCATTTTTTACATGATTTACTATTCGGTATTCGGCCCGAATAGTACGCACTATTCGGCCGAATACCGAATACTGAAAAAACTGGCCGAATAGGCCGAATACCGAATAGTTGCCGAATATTCGTGGCATCTCTACTTTACACTTCCTCGGATCGTTTCATGTTTGCTGTACGTTATAAAAATATGTACGTAACCGCTGCAGTTTGTGTAGGCATGCCGTGTATGATCTATACCAGACCACTTATAAACGCCCACTTTATGAGCTAATTCCAGCTGTTTTTTTAAATGGAATATTGCCAATTCTCCGATATACTGAAATATTATATCGAAAAAAATCCTTTGAGCGTGTCTCTGCTTCTTTGCAGTTAAGATTTGTACCGTTATGTGTGATTATTAGAATAGTCGTACCAGTTTTACGTGTATTTACTATTAAGTTACGCGAACTGGTTTGTGACTTGTTACTTGAATGAGCGTCCGCTCGCAGAGTTGAAGGCATTAGGAGTTAGGGCATGCCCATAACTAGAAAGTGCCCTAAAAGACTGTCCGAGTGACCTCGATATGTGACGGAATGGAGCGGTCGCCAATGCTACTTGTCAATGGTTAGTTGCGTCGAACCAAGAGGTTACAAAAAATAGGATTCCTTTCATCGCATCAATTGTTGGATTTCGCAAAGGTAGGTCGGCCGTCGGCCGCGCCACGATCTAAACGATTGTTACATCAATCAGAGCAGCGGAAAGAAAATGACAGGCGATCGGAAGGAGGCTTTACGAAACCATCGCTATAACGATGTTGTACTTAACTATACCGTGCCATATCAAGTCACATGCTGCTATTCGGTATCATTAAAGTCGTTAGCGGCCAATTTTACTGCTCTAGATATTTTTCAACAACACTGAATTCAGTGAGTCGAGCTAAATGTACAGCATAAGTTAAATGGGAAGTCTTGAAAAGGTCTTGAAACGCTGTACAAAGTCAAGGTCGGTTTTTGTAATAAATTATCTACTTTCGACCCTTACCTTAACCCCAGTTGTACATGTAAAGGTCAGGCGGAAAGCAGCCGGCGATAAAAAGCCAAACCTGTACAGATAACATAGGGACTGAGTTATGTAATTGCAATTTCTTTAAGTCTTGACCTTAGACCAGTTTGGTAGCTTTACTACTTGTTAGGATGTTACCTCTACAGGGTGTTGCAAAAAGGGTATACTAAGCCGAAACCTACATGTGCAGCATGGTATATCTAAGCCCGAAACTGAAATCAGAATTTCAAAATTCGCGAAAAAAATTATTCATTTTCCATAGAAACTATGTTGGTCACGTGACATTTTACTATGGAGAATGTCATTTTTTTTCGCGAATTTTGAAATTCTGATTTCAGTTTCGGGCTTAGATATACATGCTGCACATGTAGGTTTCGGCTTAGTATACCCTTTTTGCAACACCCTGTAGAATGTTTGTAGAATTATTAAGATAATTTTAAATAAAAGTTTAATTAGCGAGGACATCGATAGAAGTACGTAAGATTGATACTTGATTTTCATTTAATTATGTTTATTATTATAAAATAACTGTTATCCTATTGCTATTTAGAACTCTTTATCATAGTTACCTCTTGATAAATGAGCTATAAATATCAGTAATGTTCTTATGTATTAGGTGTGGCTTAGTCTTTGTTTGCACGAGTACTTCAAATATACGGATTCAAGGCTTACGTATCTTATCTTATTATTATCCTATCCTATAGTATATACTATATTTTTTCAATGAAGACTACGAGTACGACATAACTATGTTACTCATTGTAAACCTTATATTCTGCCAATTCCACATATATTATATACGTATGTTACCTTTATCACTCCTTCATTAGGTATATTGTGTTAGTCTTAGTTGGAATGTATGTAGGTAACAGGCCATCGGGCTATCATTTTGTCATAAACCTCAATTGCCTATCTCCGCCGTAGATCCCGCGTGGCTCCAGACCAGACAGACTGAATACGGTGACACGATTTATATGTTCCGATCGCACACATCACATGCCTGTATCCATCGATGTTTTTGTTAGTCCTAATATACTCTCTTCTATCTTAATGTGTCTTAATATAATATTTTCTAGTATAGCACGCGATATTTACGAACCAAAGTCTTCCCGTTAGAGATACAGGTACTTGCCATGATTATAACGCTAGCATTTGGTTACAAAGAAATTACATAGTGTTTTAATAATTATAACACCTAGGCCCTTAATTTCACAACGCAGATTTGTCCAAGCGGCAAGTCATGCCAATTTTTTCACTACTCTGGACATTCTGTACTAGACCATACTACTAATACTCCCGGCATTATATTTCACCACCACTCACTATAACCTGTCCACATTGCAGATGAGCTGGATGCGGTGACGCGGGGCCATGGACGCGGCGGACAAGCGCATGCTGGAGCGGGAGGCGCTCCGCAACATGATCCAGCAGTGGAACGCCAACCGACTCGACCTGTTCGAGCTCAGCGAACCCAATGAGGTATGTACTGTACTGGCTATACGTTGCGACGTCGTATCGCAAAAAACTGCGTCAATAATCAAGCATTTGCCTTGAAAAACTGTCAAAACCGTCTAATATTTTTACGATGCGATGTGTTGTCTTCGGGACCTATTGACTTTTTTTTCTGTAAAAGAGCTAGCTTATGCCCTGCCGTGTAGGCTCAGTATGTCTCTCTGTCTCTACGCACTTTACACCTTATATTGGGTCATTTATTGACTGGACTATCTGTAATTTTGGGATAAAATAACCAGGAAAGGCTAAAATAGCCTTCCCTGTCGTGGCCTATATCCGAATGAGATGATGGGGATGACAAAGGTCTTGTCAGGTCTGGAAAACTGCTCCATATAGTACATGTCAGACAGAGCTAGGTAATCAAAGAAACAATAATTTCTAACGTTTTATAAATTTGTCATGCGTTGTATAAGACACCGTTTCTCGGTAATTGAAGTTGTTCTAAGAGAAAGCCAAGGGCCAAGCGCTAATGTGGAATTTCACTTAAATCGTGTCATTTATTCCGAGGCGATAAAAACATAGCGTTTTCATTCAGACACAGTTCAGGCCAGCATATATTATAAACTGAATATAGATTTATAAATTGATATGGCGTGTACAACAAAAATAATGTCGGCGTATCTAATGGGGCACAATATTTGTTCATCAATATTGCGTTAACTGAATCGTGAGTCACAGTTCCGTTCACAGCCAATATTAGCAATGATAAAACTATTTTGTCAATATTACCCTTCGTTATCTTTTACAGTACATCGTTATCTTGTGTGTGTCATCACTTTTACTGCTATTGTTCGTTGGTATGACGAGAATGATAAAAAAATGATACCTTTAGGGTTGAATATCTGATGCAGTACTAAAAGTCAAGGAATATTATCATTTTTCAGGCTGATAGTATTATTAGAAGTATAATCCATGTACCCACAATCTTATTATAACAATGTAAAAAATCTCACTTACAGAACTTGGAGTTCCATGGGGTTATGCGCTTCTACTTCCAAGACTCCGGGCAGAAGATTGCAACGAAATGCATCAGAGTGGCCTCCGACGCCACCGTCAGCGATGTCATAGGTGAGTTAACCTCAATAAATAATATATGACCCAAATTCGGCTTACCATTAATAATGAATACCATCGTTTCGGCACCTTGGAATTGACGTGAATCCTTGGTACTGCGCAAGAGATGGTCAACGTTAGGTAGACGTTACACGTTAATCAACCTGCTGATGGCTAATGTAATAATACCTTAATAATACTAAATAATATTTAACTATATTAATACTAGACTCACGCAGAGATGAAAAGGTTATTAATTAAGCCTGGACCCAACAGTGGCGAAGAAGGGCTGATAATAATGAGCACTGAAACTAGCAGTGGGCGAACATCAGTCTCCAATCCCAAGTCTATATATAACTTACTCAAACCATATGATGAATTGCATAAGACGGAAGATTAAAAGTGACCTAAAGTCCAAAAGAACCATAAATTTCAAATGAGTCTATTTAAGTATATTTAGGTGTGAACGTATACCAATACGAACACTCTTCGCCTTGAATAACTATTATTAGATTATTAGTGCTGTTTCCAGTCACGAAGCCGTAAACATTGGTTTAAGGTTGAACGTAGGTTACGGTATCCATACCAAAGTACTCGATGACTTATTTCTAAGCAAAACGCTCATTGTTTTCAATACGTCATGTTAGTCATGTCTGAAGGAATAAATTAGTTTAAAATCACTCGAATTGCTTTTGAATTTCCGCTGCCCTATACCGTTTTCTTCAAGTTCTTTGGTCATAAACTAAGCGGTAGGATAAAGTAAATATAGATAGATTAAAATAGGCCATTCTGTCATCGATGTTTCATAGAAACAATGTTCAATGACAGCGTTTCACGTCGATACCGGATTAGCTGGTAACATGAGACATCTACAAATGCCAACAGTTGTAAGCCCAGTTAAAACGACATCTGTTTTGCCAATTTGGAAACAAACGGGAACATTATCTTCCAGGATTTAGTTAGTTAAATTAATGTATAATTAAGTTAAGTATGATTGAGTAGTACGATGTATCTCAGGTACTATTGACTTAATAAACATTAGCCTTAAAAATTATTCATTAAAACAAAAAATATACATGTATAACGTTTCCTCATACAACCCTTTGTAGTGATAACTTCTCCATCTCCATCATACAATTTCTTCACTACACCAAGCCTTCCATTCCTTGTTTCCAGAAACGTTGATCGAGAAGTTTCGCCCCGACATGCGCATGCTGTCGCTCGGCTCGTACTCGCTGTGGGAGACGCACGGGCCTGATGACGAGAGGAAACTGGAGCCCCACGAGAAGCCGCTGCTGGTGCAGCTCAACTGGCACGCCGACGACCGAGAGGGGCGGTTCCTGCTCAAGTGTACCACCGGCAATGAGGTAAATTTGATTGTGGATTGACGGTAGAAAATGCTTATAGCATTAAGTCCACCCTTTTTACACTTATTTTTATATTTGTGCAATAAAGGATTAAAAAAATAAATAAATTTGATTGTGGTGTAGTTAGAATAGAATAAGGTAGGAAATGGGAGCTCAAGTGGAGCAATAACAACTGAAGTTGAACCCTACACTTGAAACATTATAAAAGCACAACTAAATGCTAGTTGCTTGTAAGTCAATTATAGACTGGAATAACTCACGTGCTACCATTTCCGCCGTACTACATTATATTATGTTAACTTCCATAGGGCTTCTTAGAGTTAGGAACTATGAATGTGAAATCTTGTAAATAGTATAAAATCGTATACTCCATGCTATCCTCGAAATCTCGAATGCGTCACCTGAGTTCATTCGTATCCAGCTCACAAAGGTTAGCTTAGTTTAAAATTATACAAATAATAATTAAACATGTCATTTATTTTTTCAGCAGACGACAACTCTGCCTCCTCTGAGCGAGAAAAGCGACCAGAACTTCAAGAGGAAACTGTCCAAGAGAGAGAAGAAAGACTTGAAGAAGAAGGAGAAACTGTCGCGGCTCAAGTCCGACACCAACAACGAAAACCGACCCGTCGCCGAGAAACTATACAAAGGTGAGGCTTTATTGTTGAGCGAATACGGTGTAAGATGCAGTGAGAAAACTTATTTGGTTACGTTGGTTATCTAAATTGGAACGATGACTGTTCTGCTGAATTTAAATGAAAGGTAAGGATTCTCGGCTATGCTATGTACCTATAAACATATTATCGTGAATCGAATCCCGACGGACTGCAACTAGATTAATCGGTAATCGGTCAGTAATGAAACCTAGATCAGAATCAGAAAAACCGAGACTTCAGTAGAATCTAATCATTCAATTTAATGTTCATAAATAGATGATGATTTTGTCTGAAACAAAGCAGTAAGTACTGTATTAGGGAAGCCTACGGAACGAATGTGTTTTATGGAATATTGATCTACCCGTTGCATTGTTTGTAGAACAAAAACGAATGAAACACAAACAAAAACACTGTTACCAAGGCGACGTTGAGTTTGCCGGCTTATTTGTTAGATGGCGTTAATAGTAGAAAAGTTGTTTTAGGTAAATTTATTTTCGTCTTGTGAAAATTTTGATTTAAATCTCCAAATTTAATAGGCTGATTCGGCTGTACCTGTTTGTTAATCATCATCATCATCACCTGTCACTATTTGGAAAAGCGATCTTGAAAAGAAGTTATATTTCTTTCAATTGGTGGCACTAGTTAGCATAGTACGGTCAGGTTCAGAGAAACCTGACCCCCATCTCATAGTAACAATGCTTCTGAGTGGGGTCAGGTTTATCTGCCCTTTACTGTACCAGTCAAGCTGTGTGTTTATTATATCACTATCACCAGCCCGTTTCTCACACGTTATTTCCTTTCCCGCAGAGCTTCCCGAGACGTCGTTCACGCGCAGCATCAGCAACCCCGAGGCCGTCATGCGGCGGCGCCGGCAGCTCAAGCTGGAGCGGAAACTGCAGCAGTTCCGCTCCAAGGACGGTGGGCCCGACACAGGTATGTGCTTCTATGTATACAGGGTGTTGCAAAAAGGCTATACTAAGCCGAACCCTATATGTGCAGAATTCGTTAATATGCTGTATAGCTGTATAGTAATAAAGTCGCTCTTACAGCGTATTTTGGAAAAAGACAAAGGCGCGTATCTAAGCGCTTATGGGGTTCTTGGGAGGGATGTAAGTTCCCTCCAAGGACGGCGGTCCAGACACAGGTGTCAATATCACCGATTACTGCACTAACTAGAATTTCTTAAATACCTCTGTTCCGTTACCAACCGCTGCGTTGTATGCTACGATTCCGTGCCTTACGGAGCGAGAGGCTCATACTGAAAAACTTTTATTCTACGGCGTTTAGAAATTCGTAATAATTTAGCATCTGCGAGTGGGAGGGAAACCTTTACCGTTAGCTTTGATTTGCCTTGGCCGGAGCAATAGCTCTAGCTATAGTAAAGTCAATATAATATTCCTTTTACGATGAAGTAGGTTAAGTTCTTCTACACGTAGATGTCGCCACAAGTTAATAAAAAGTACCCTGTACGTCATACACCCATTATTTCTAAGGGATTTTTCACCCTTCACCATAAACTTAACAAACAATTCCTCTCAACAGGCGGCACGCTCAAAATCTACGGCTCATCGCTCTGCCCAGACGTGCCTTACAAGACGCTGCTGCTGTCTATCGGCGACACTGCGGCGGCCATAGTGCGAGAAATGCTCGACAAGTACGGACTGTCGAGGCAGGACCCCGCGCACTACTGTATTGTGCAGGTGAGTGAGTTGTTATGGTGATAGATTATAAGAATGGTGCAAAGGAAGACTAAAATAAGCGATGTGATTTTTGATAATATTGTATACCTACCTACCATTGGCAGATGCTTGGATGTCTTGGACGCAATAGCTTGCTTATACACGTACCCTACAAGTCGTTGCTGCTGTCTATCGGCGACACTGCGGCCGCCATAGTGCGGGAGATGCTCGACAAGTACGGACTGTCGAGGCAGGACCCCGCGCATTATTGTATTGTGCAGTGAGTTGTTATGGTGATAGATTATAAGGATGGTGGAAACGAAGATTAAAATAAGCGTTGTGATTTTTCGAAAATATGGTAGGTACGAGGTATGAGTTGGACGCAATAGCTTGATTGTGCCTTACAAGACGAAACGTTGCTGCTGTCTATTGGCGACACTGCGGCGGCCATAGTATGGGAGATGCTCGACAAGTATGGATAATCGAGGCAGGACCCTGCGCACTATTATGACGCTGGGAAGGGAGATTAAAATAATGGATGTAATTTAACGAAGCAGTTTTTTACATAGTCACATTTCCACCTTTAATTTTGGTTTTTGTATAAAAATGTGTCGCAATTTTGCAATATATTTGTTGACGATAGCTTTTTAGAGATTAGCTAGCTAGCTAGTTGGGTAGGCTATGTTTCTATGGATGCGTTTGATATCCACCCATCATATTCATTGGGCCACATAGCAAAGCACTATTTGAAACGAATTTTCACATGGTCGCAGCTTCATAGCTAAACTTTGTTGGAAAGAAAGCTTTACGGAACATAGTACTTATCTAACGAGAACCCCTTATACTGATTTTAATATGTCGGCATTGATCAGGAACGCCAATTTCCCGGTGCAGTTATTAAATGTAGTTAACGAGTTTTATTTTAACTTTACTGCAGGCTGATAATAAAGATTAGTAATAGTGCCGTCAGCTTACGATCTAATAAAATGAAATCGCGAGCTTTATATTGTGCCGTAAGGATTTTATATCACTGCTAATTTTACTTGCGCAGTATATGTATTTATTTTTGCATATATCACGTAGTTTTATACACGTGTTTTGAATAATGCTGAAGAAAATATTGGTACGTAATATTTGATACATGATATTGTTCCCCGGTGTAGCCCAGCACAAATACTACCGTTATTGTAACGCCCAACGTACACAGTATTTCAAGGTAAATGCAACAGATGGCGCCACTGATAACTTTAGTCACTTTAGGGTGTCTTGCACAACAAAGTTAAACAAAATTAAATGTATGATCTCTTGCTCTGACATTATACTGTCAGAGCAAGAGACAAACTATTTAATTTTATTTAACTTTGTTGTGCAAGACGCCCTAAGTGTTCATTTACTTGTACAAAAAAGTTTTGCATGAAACTTTTGAGCCATTAAACTATGCCATGTTACAGTTTTATGTATACGCGCTTAATTCATTACTAACCGTAGTTCATAATAGTAACAGAATAATATCCTGCACGTACTAAATACCGTGCACAGCTCTACTACTCTTTTACCACCCCTCCATATTTTGTAAGTAAGTAGAAAACATTAGTCCACATACTAAAGTGTGTTATATTTCAGGTGGACGGCACAGACAACTCCGAGTACATTCTGGAGGACGACGAGTGTCCGCTGGCCATCGTGATGACGCACCACCACCGCAGTGAGTACCTTGTTACTGTTAACTACTTCTTCTTTTCAACCCTAGAATAAGATAAATGTTACTGGAGGTGTCTACAGTCGATTATCTGCTGCTTTTTTATAGTGAATCGGGTCACATATTTGTTTTATGTGATTCAATATGTGTCAAGTTATGACTAATGGTATGTTAGTCTACGCCTACTCTCAGCACAAGAGTAGTCTTGGGATATTTAGCAAGTAACCTAAATGAGAAAATGGAGCAAACGGACCTTAGCAGGAAATTCTATAATGTAGAAATTATTAAGAAAAAATATATGTACGATTCGAGACTTATCAAAAGTATAATACTTACCTACTTTACATTAATTTAAACTCACACTTACACCATAGAGTAAGAAACATTCGGCGAATTTGCATTTTTATTTCAGTGTATTACAAATCTTCGTCGACGACTTTTTATTTTCCACCCTATACTCTCCCATATGGCTACATAGTTTCAGTTTTCAGTCGTAAACTACGTCGCGTCTACACTGTCCTTACACGGTGCTTAGCTAATTGTGTCTGATGGCCCACATAGATACCTAGCGCTTCATTGTCGTATGAGTGAGTCGAAACAACATAGGTAATTATGAGAACCGGGGGACACTTCAGCTTTTGAAAAACTAAGTTTTGGACTGCTGCTGCTCGAACTACGACCCTATCTCGACGTATTAAGCGTATGGATTGCGAGACAGTTATCGTTTGGCCGTTTTTGTAGAGTTAGAGTAACACTTCCGACTTGCGGGCCACTAAAGACGATTGTTTCGTTAGAAGAAAACGTATTTGTGTATGATATTTTTGTTTCAGCTTTTCATAGGAAATTATTTCGGATAACTTTACCACGAATTGAATACAGCACAGTAATCAATTATGTCAGTTATTGTACGAAGTATTTATCGACATCGGACATAACCAAAACGCTTAGTAAGCAAATACCTAGACAGATAAACAACTAATATAAACTGACCATAAAGGAGTTCAATCAAACTACTTCAATTTACTTACCTGAAGCGATTTAGTCAATTCAAATAGCTTCGAAAGCCGTGGTCAATTTGCGCTGTCTCTCAAAGTGCAAATAGCGGGATGGCGTGAACCGTCACACTGGCTCACGAAAGCAATAACATTTCACAAACCCCCTAATTTGATAGCCCGCTGAGTAAACATCCAATTATGCCGCTCTCCGGTCGCCTGGACAATGTCCGGTACGTTTACTTATTTATGAACTTCCGGAGCGCTGTTTTGTGCCGTTTTTCTTATAATTTGTTTTGGATAACATGGGAGGTGTTTTTCTTCAGTTTAATTAATGTTGACTTTATTTGTGCTTTACCATAGTCTATTGTTTCTAAAGTGCGTGTGGTGCAATTGTATGTACCTAATATATTGATAATATCCCACTGAGTATAGTTACCTAAATAGCGAAATTACTTGCGCTTACTACTACTAGCATTGCTCCTGTGGGTACGAATTTACATAGACATGTACTATGTACATGCTATAAGATACTTATAAATAGCTTAGTGTGTGGATTTAAACCTACCGTTTTGATTCAAAGTTGCGCTCAATTTGGTATTCTAATTAGTGTTACCATAACAACAAGTCAGGGTGTAGTTTAGACTGGATTTAGTAGAGTGTTCCCAAATACCACCGCTCGTAGTAGCTCGATTACCATAGTTTAAAGCTATAGAGGCCCTGTATCAGGTGCTGCTAGAGGGATAGTTTACATTACGCTAGGTATTTCGACAGCGGATACTTGCTTTACTTTGCTATAACTTGTCATACCTAAGTTGAGTTATTGGACTACGGTTTTTATTTTATTTTGTATATTTAACTGAACACAGATTAGATATTTTAACACCCATTAATTCTCTGTGAGTGGATGAACATTGTCGCTTTTCGGTACCAAATATTTTTTACGATTATGAAAAACGGGTGGTATCGTAATTCGTATCTTATTGTGATGGTGAATTTACGCCGCCGCTGGTTATAAATTGCGGGATTTGATTTATTTTCTGAACGTGCGTAACGTATGATGGCTTTAAATTCTTGTTTATTTATAAGAGTATTATTTTAAGTACAAATTCGTGTCGTTTATACACAACATTATTTAATATGAATTATCATATTGATCTAGTTAATCCTGCATTATAAGTTACGGCCGATATGAATTTCAATAAATATTTACTGAATAAGGCAATATATCCGTTTATTCCGTTATAATAACGCAGCACAAATATTTACGAAACATCCTTTGTGTTTAAAATTTAAAATATCAGTTCTTCAACTGTTTCTTTTTAAACTTGGATTCGAATTACAATAGCCTCAAAATTAGTAAAAAAGTTCCTTAACTTTTTTGTTCATTGACAGACAGACGAATGAAAATTTATTTAGCTAAGTGGCTCTTGTAAAAGACAGACTCTTTTGGAAATTCAATTATCGTTTTTCCTGCCGTTTTTGTGATGATTTGTTTACAATCTTTTAAGCCCTCTTTATCCTTCCCGGCCGTAACTGTTCTGCATAATGATAACTCAAATATTGCTAGGTTCGCCTCTTTATTTCATCAGTGTTTCTAATGTCTTTTCAACTGAACCTCATACAAAAATTATCATCACCACCACTCTAGATAGCACAGATCTACCTATAGTTTTACATTTTTATTTAGTAAGTTTGTTTTTGGTCTTAATATAATTGTACGGTACTATGATAGCCCCATTATGTTATGAACATTTTATAATAACGTCTAATGTTTAGTTTTAATGGTACATAACGACTTAGGGTAAGCTTATACAAAAAAAATATTTAAACTAAAACATAATGACTATTAATGGTAATAAAATTATGGACACAATAAAATTCAGATTTGTTATACGTTATACGCCAATTAGCAAATGGATGGATGATCAATTTATCTACGCCCTTATTATTTGCAATTTATAAACTTAATATTCATTTTAATTGAGAATACTTAATAAAATAGGATAATCATTCTCATAAACACCACCGAGCTACAATAAGACTGGTGAAATGGATCAATGAATCGGAATCACTGAATCGAAATTAAAATATCTTTACGTAACGTATGCATCCATCCAATGTGTTGTTCTTCAACTAAAATTTCATAAAGAAAAATATTTTCAGGAAGACATAAAATTTAAAACGGGCAGTGTATACAGTAACTAAATGTATTTACATAATTTAGAGTATAATAATATGTATTTATTTAATCATTATAATAACAAAACAGACTACATATACACTATACCTAATAGGAACAATGAACAATAGGCGGTTCATTATTGCTAAGAGTGATCTCTTACAGGCAACCTGCAGGTTGAAGTTGAAGAAACAGTCAACTTATTCAAAATTAACAATAACTTTAGTTCTTTGTGATGCAGCTTAATCGCAGGGTTTTCTAGGAATTATAAAATAAATTCCGCATAAAATCTTAACAGTATATAAATACTATACTTGTAAACGCAACAATTCACAAGACGACATACATAAAGATCGACTATTGACCTATTCCAATTATTATTCAAATTTCAACTTTACGCCGATACCAATAAGAATCACCAAACCGAAGCATGTGAGGTAAATCATACTCGTAAAAGGAACATCGATGTGAATCTAATTCTAAGTGGGAAATGAGATGTCCGCAAGGGAGCGCGCGATAACGGGCCCTCGTTTAGCGTGATGACGATTCCTTCTTTCATTCCTTTCTAAATGTCAAATGTAGAGACTTAACTGTTATAGTTTCGGACCCCTGACCTTTGGTACGAAGAAACTGTGTCAAGCAGCAGTCTCGTAACATGTCTTGTCTACTTATTGTGCCGTTTTTATTATGTTTATATTCGGACCCCGAGTGCAGCGAAAAAGCGTTTGTGAATATTTTTAATGAGCCCTTCAAGCGTAGAAGCGTGAGTGTGTGTGTCGCGCGACTCGTGCGGGATGTAGTGCGGTGGTGCATCGTGGCGGACTGGTCGTGCACACAACAACAGCGGGCTGGGAGTGCGTCCAGCCGCAGCCACGATGCGAGCCGAGAGCAGAGCGCGCGGAGCGGCCGGCGCTCAGTCGCCTCGCAACCGCCGCGCCGCGCGACGCCTCCACGCCTCGATCGCGCGACCAAACCCACCACCGAAACATGGATTGGGGCATCCGCCGTAAGTCCACATCCAATTACCGACTCTCCCCCACGCGCTGCCCACTCTCGCCGAAACTGCTCCAGTTAGGATGGCCAGTGTTGTGGTGCGATCGAGGCCGATAGTAAACAAACGCATGTGCACGCCGGCCCGTCAGACCGGTACGCCGGCTGGGGCCGACAACTTTTGTATCAGCCGGGTATTTTTAACTTGTTTCGCGGTTCGATGTCCGTTTCTTCGCCGAATCGATATGCATAATGTCGTCCTTGAATGTTTTGCGACGGGTTAGTTTTTGTCCGGTCCCGCGGATGAGTTTATACGCGCGTTAAAGTGAATCAAGTGAGATTAATGGAGTTCTCTCCGAGTTTAACGACGTTCACGAACTTTAGCAAAGTTGATTGATGTTGTTCAATAAGTTTTAATACTTCGACGCGACAACAAAGGAGTGTGCAACACTGCAAGGATGTGCCGTGTTGTTAAGCCGCGAAGACGAGCACTGCGGAACGATCTTTCAATATCGGTGGATATGTCCAACTTTTATCCTCTTACAAAGTGTCGCGATAAAACAAGGCTTTTATGTGTAGAACATAAAAGTTCATGTGTACGGGTAGATTGACCTTTACCCTCGCCTTACATAGAATCCCTAAAGGCTACTTGACAGCCCATAGCAGTAAGTATCCTTAGTAGTTGAGCCTGGGAACATGTGTAAGCGCTTATAGTGCTTATTGCAAGAAGCCTAAGGTCCGGAACAGTGTTACACGGGACTGCTTCCTGCCGCTCTGTAGGGATTGCTAATACACACGCTAAAGGCACGCATCAAAAGATTCTACGTCAAATAGCCCTTTTGCACCATCAATACCTTCTCCTGCTATAGGTATACGTAGCCGTACGTACCTACACACATGACATGTGTAGAAATGAGCCACTGATGGGAAGGCGAAGTAGAAACGTAACTTCGACATAGTTTGGGCAACTTTCATTGAGTAAATTGTATCGCAACTTGATTACAGACTGCAGAGCCTGCTAATGTGTTTACTTAGACAAGACCTGTAATTAGTTAGGCACTACCTTTAACGTCCAAAGTTTTGGGGAATTTAGCATACTGGGAGTTACAGCTTAGCTATACTTATGGCGGGATTTTCATAATACCTATAAGACAGGATAATAACATATGGGCAAGTAGTTCATGTCATAGGTACTATACCATAAAGTGTTTAGATAATACTACATATGAACCTAAAGTATACTGTGAAATGTCACCTGCTCTGTATAGCTAAGTCACCTGCCTCGACCACAAGGGTCATAGTCAAGGACAGATAGCATTAAATTGACAACCAGGGGACCTTCCATCTAATGGACTTTCTATGTTTTACCGAAAGGAGCTTAGAAATTACGACTTCTTATACATTGTTCTACTTTATGAACAGGTGTTACAAACGTTGGAAAAGATTTACAACAATCGTTTCCAATTTCATATCTATCCTCATAACATATTGATAACGGTCGTAACCACAACCCTATGATGCTCGGAAGTACTTACGCTACGAGTACATTTTTATATCAAGGAATGTTCTGTTTATTTGTCTTCTTGTATGTTTATTCTTTACACGATACGGTTCACTGGTTGAATTCGTGATTTTGTTTCACGTTCATATTTTCTAAAATAATGCTTAAACTACAAAATTTGCTTTTTGAGATGCTAGCGGAGGGTCGTACCTTCACGGCATCGGCATTCCACCAAATATTTCAAACTTCACAGGCATCCTGATAATTTTACTTTCAGAATATTGCTCGGAAAGTACGTGAGTACATTGCATATTTAAACCGCTGTATTTCCCTTCTAAATTGATAAATATAATTAATTAATACCCTGCATTACGTCTCATCAATCAATCAATTAATTTGTTTGCCATGCGCCCTGACCCGCGCAACATTTTCATTATTAATTTTAAAACTACGTAGGACGGCTTTCAACACCCACGCGCGAGTTGTAGATTCAATAAAAAACTCTTTACTGAAAGTCATCAAAACTATAATATGTCCGTGGTTACATATAGGTATCATTCACAAATTTGCTCTACTGGTTATATTGTATGAGTTTTCGTGCTAAATTCGTCTCAGTGAGATCGACTGGCTGACTGATCTATAAACGCACTTCTAAAAGTATTCGGCGGATCGAGCTGAAATTTGCACTCCACCTCTGCAGGTAGCCATTATGAAAGGTTTTCTTTACGGGATAACTTTTTAAAGGCAATAATATGAGGGCGCCGGTATAGTAAAAGTAACTCTGTACATTTACGATGTGTACGTCATTACGTGCTATTTTAACTAAATTACTAACGTAGTGTTGTTGTGTTAGTATTTGGTACAACGCACATGAATGTCAGAGTGTCGATTAAATTTCGTTCCCAAAATAGCGGCTTTTCTAGTACAATGCGATCGATTATACCCATATAATTATAATTTGTGTCCAATAATATATCGTTTAGATCGAAATTACATGCAAAGACAAACTTTTATTAGTTACTAGCTCACGAGCTCGCTTTTAAAAGTTGTCCCTTGGATTTTCCTGAAATACGTAAGTTTTTTAAGATAACTTTTGTTCCTTGTCATCCTATTTTGCCAATACATGTGTGAGAGACAAGATATGCTAGTCTAGCGCTCCTTGGAGAGGCCTATGTCCAGCAGTATGCTATTATTGGCAAAAGATACCATTACAAAAAATATTTTTTTGCCTACACAAAAAAATTATAGTATTGTTTTGTGTCTTATTATTACCTGACGGCATTTTAAGTTCCAATTTTCTTGGCAGATAAACAGCTCCTACTGTTTTATTTTCTATAATATTTATTTTTAGATAAAATTTTAGGTTTCTCGTACAACCTGTAGTACCGATGGTAATATCGCGCATCAATCACGTCTACATCTAGTGAGCAGATATTACTGCCATCATCACTCATCGTGATACAATACGGTACATAGGTATCTCTAACACTGTGGTATGTAAATGTATGAGAAATGAGCACTGTAATTATATTATTAACATTCGTTAAGGGTCTGCAATAGGGAATCGAGGGTTGGCATTGTCATAGAATTATGTAGTAAATGATGCTCTACAGCCTTGAAAAAAATCACACAGGTAGTTGAAGAGTCTAGCTAGGTGCTGAATCATTCGAATTTAAGTAAATGATTATGGATAACTGTAAATTAATTTCAGAATATCAAGAAAAACCAGTCAATCACACTCCCGTATTGTAACAACTGTGTCGTAATTATTAAGAATTTTCATATGATTTTTATCATATTATAAAGTTAAAGGCTTGGACTAGGCGCTAAATACCTTGTTTTTTAATAAACACACACTTATTTTGTGTAAATTAATCCCAAACTTGAGCAATTTTTTTCCCTCAAATCTTCATACAAATATCTATGGCGGATTTCTGTGTTATAAAATCATAAACACAAGTGACGTTTGACTCAGTTGGCCGCTGGCCTCCAAAGAAGGGTCACGTCGGTTTAGGCAGCACTGACAGCTCGCGATCTTATCGTGTACAGATACAAAATCACTGCACATTGGTTGTCATTGCACTTTTTCAACTTTTATGACACCAACATAATTTGATTTGAAATTGAGGAAGCATAATTCTTCCAGTATATTCAATAAATTAAATTAGATAGTGTGCAATATTCTCGTGATATTACAGTCTCGTAAAGGTCTGATGAGGAGCAGGAATATAGCGAATGGATCTAAGTGATGACAATACGCACGAACATTAGGTTAGGGATCAAAAATACAGTCTCTTGGTGCTGGTTGAGGTATGGTCTCGTGAGGATCTGATGAGGGCAGTAACACGGTGGTGGCTCAATTTTATTTCAAAGATGTTAATAGCTAAAAGCATCGAGTTTGGGCTATTAAGTATGTTTTTCAGAGAGAGAGAAAGAGATTTTGTTTTTCCCTGGATGTGTTAGGTTTACTGGGTTTACTAAGTTCATTCTGTTAATGGCATCAAGTTGTTATGTGTTCATAAGTAATAATTATTTATTAACAAAATGCTGTTGATTCTCCACGAAAATGTAAAAATAAAAATAAAATAAATAAAAATAAATTCGTAACGTAAAATTGTCAATGACGGAATTTCTTCTATAGACAGTAGCCACAAAAAAAAACAAACGATAGATGGCGTGATTTGAAGATAAAGATACATTTTTTCGACACATAGACAGCAACAACAAAAAAAATACAGATTTAAAGAAAAGAAACACATACTTATACAAAACAACAAAGAAAAAAAAAGGATACACATCAAAATAACTGGAAAAAATATAAGCCCCAATTTACTTGTGTGGGACAGGGAGTACCATAATATTTTTTTTGGGGTACTCCCCATCTATGCGAAATAGCTTGATATCTTTACCCGTTTCTGAGAAAAAGGGCGGTGACAGACAGTCAGTCAGACAGACGGACAACAAAGAGATCCTATAACGGTTGCTTTTTTTCTTTTGACGTTCGAAACCCTAAAATTAAGTAAAAATATTATGCTGCCAAAAAATGTACTTACAGGTATTGAAAAAGCGGTATATAAACAAATTATACCAGCAGAGGGTTCACCATTTAGCTGAATGTTACTTAGAAAACGGCCTTGAGTGGCGGTCAAGTTGGTCCCCGCCTGCGATACTTTCCATTAACATTGGGACTCGTTTTCATGTTTTTAGCGTACAGTCAGGTTTTTAGTTTTTTATAATTGTATTTTTTTATTTGTAACTTTTTAGTTGTTTTTATTTTATGAAATTTTACGTCAGTATGATCATTTTTTATTTCAATAATTTTGGTGTTGTTATTTAAATACCTTCAATATGCATATTTTTGTAATGTGAAAATCAAGTCCTTTCATTTGATACCTTACACGGCAAAGTTGAATTATTATTTTTTCGATCATCACGTTATGTCCTCAAGAGGGCGCTATGTACATTTTAATGGAACGTCACATAGCCTATAGCCATCGCGCCATCAATACGCTTCTAACAATACCTCAAACATCAAAATCTATCAAGCCGTTTAGGCTACAGGAGGGAACAAAGAAACAGACAAACATACATATATACATACATACAATCAAAAAACATTACCCTCCTCCTTCGGCAGTCGGGTAAAAAGGAGTAAGACAGGGGGTCATTCTGAACTTTTGGTCTACGAGTTTTGGAAATTAACAATAAAAAACCTTTTTCATAGAAACTTTGTTGGACATGTGACTTTTTACCATGGAAAACGAATATTTTTTTTCGCGAATTTGCAAATCTCGTAGAACAAAAGTTGTTCAGAATGACCCCTTGAGTCAACCCCTTTTGGCTTAGTATAGCCCTTTTGCGACACTATGTATTTACTTTGCTTTGTCGTCGGGGTTCAGTTGGCTGGAGGATGCCCGAAACTTATTATCTACACTTTAATACTTGTAGTTACCTTTCTACAAGTAAATACCACATTTGTTTGAGAAAGCTAATCGGGTTCCGAGTATAGAGTAAAGTGGCACCCCTATTAATTTCTACTCTTTCCTGGTGCCTACCAGTGTAAGTAAGAATTATACTTACTTACCCTAAAATCACCCAAAATGTACTTGAACATAATTGTCAATAAAGTTGGCGAGTAAAAGTTTATCGACCCACTGTGCAAACTTACATGTGTGCGTGTCACTGCGTGTGCTGTGTGAAGAGCATTGAAAACCCAAAATTGGCGCGGCACGTCACCCTGTACGGGCCCTTAAGGTTGTAAAGCTCCTTTATTAGACTGCAGAAGGTTCATTGCAAATGTGCTGTGTCACAAAATATGTCATTATTATCGCACAATACAAGTGACGGTATATGGATGGACGGTATACCTACATATAACTGTATATAGTGCCACAAACTTATCTGTTCCGGTGAGAGCGAACTAAATTGGTCCATATAATCTATGTCAATATGAAATTCATTTAGTAAGTAATGAGGTATGGACCAATTTAGTTCGCTCTCACCGGAACAGATAAGTTTGTGGCACTATACACTTGTAGTTGACATAGATACATACTCATATATACACAGAGTATAGCTAGTATTATATCGGACACATGGTCGGTTCTCATGCAACTGCGCAACAAACTTTCATTTGTTCGCGGGAGTTACTTGCGACGATAATCTTTTATGTGTCTATGCAATCGTTCATTTTGATTCTTATTTTAGATAAAATGTTTTCAGATTTTGGTTAGAGCAACCCATTACAAAGGGCAAATAACAAATTAAGAGTAACTCGCGAAAAGTATCTTCGTGAGCTTTAAAAATAGCATACTAACAATTTAATAAAAAAAAAATATAAGAATCAATATAATTATGCAAAAAATAATATGAAACTCTAAGCATAAACTTTTAATTGATTTCGCAAACCTAATGAAAATATGTGTACATACAAACTGAACTTTATGTGTGCTAAGTCTAAACATACCGTTCGTTGCCGTTGTACGTTTGTTGTGGCAAAATACATATTTGACCAATGAAAAGGTCTCAAACTTCAGAACTCTAGATGCTTAACTCTAAAATGTTTTTACAAATTTATTTTTAATTGAAGATAATAGCGAACATTGTTCTAAACAATTGGCTATGGCGATATGCATGCTTTCACTATGTCGTCGTTATCGCTTTAACGACGATACAGCATCAAAGAGTGTAGCGGGGCGGAAAATCGGTATTTGCTAAGGCACGGGCGACCCAGCACTAATGAAAATATAATGTAACGGCCATCAAAGGTTGTTGTCACATGTTGTGTGAGAAAGTAAGAAATAAATTCCCTTTTAGACCTGATTTTATATCATTATCATTAACATGTTGTACTACAACACATTGAGTATTATTTTCGTAAAAAAAGATACGCTAGATGTACGACTACATTTTGAATAAGCACTTATCAGGTAAATGTAAGTAGGATACGTATCCATCCAGTAAAAAAAGAGTCTTACGAGCATGATTTATCGAGTGAGGTTTTCCACGTATTTATTCTGGTATCCACTTCCGGTAGTGATATTGAATTTTCTTTTACAGTATGTTGTAAGTGGGTTTCTGAGCTGAAGATGTTCAGTGTCCGTAAAGGAGTATAGGCAATAGCGCATCCAGTCAAGTTGATGGGATACGAGTACCTCTATTCCTCTATAGCTTTTCTTTTACTCATTTTAACTCCTGACCGAAAAAGATGGCTGTTAAAATTTTACATATCAGAACTCACGCGTTCTCGACGTTCGTTTGGAAATTATACACGAATTAGTTTGCCAAAGAATGACAACACCTATGTATACCTACAAGCTTTTGCTATTATTTTATTCTGAAATATGACTCAATGATGTCGGAATTATTTCAAAATTTTGAATTCCTGGGTTGAAAAGTTTAAATATGTAATCTTGAAGAACTCGTACTGTTTTCTTCAAGTTTCATCGTTACATAGTTTTATTCATTAACTTGGTTAAAGCTGTCGGTAGCGAACTGCGGGTTGCGTTAAACAATTGCTCTCGCTGGTCTGTTGTAAAGTTATAATAAGTTTCTTTTGTAAACGTTATCTCAATAACCCCATTGTGAGTTAGAATGGGATTGCGAGGAGTTTAATCTTCGGCGAGACGAGGATTCTACTATGAAGCTTCATGAACAGAGCGCGCACATGTGATATGTTGGTTTTATAAGAGTGCAAGATTCCTTTTAGATTCAAGGAAGGTACATAGGAAAATACACTGCACCATGCACGTAGGTTTTGAATAGCGACATAAATATTAGGAGATTTAAATGATTTAGTTAAAAAGGTAATGTATTTCAGACAAGAACAATATCAATAGTCTCAAATTGATAAATAATGGACAACATTTCAAAAAACTAAAGCTGCTATAAATCGAAAACCATTTCGAGATTTAGCTCTAAAGGCCACAAAAAAAATGTTTTTGTATTTTTTGGATGTATCATTTTCGAGAAAATCATAAAATAGTAAAAAAGTTCTGATGACGTCATGCATCAGGTGCGACACATTTTGATGATCAAAGCCTATAGACTTAAAAACAAAGTAACTGTCACTTTCATTTTTGATTGACGTTGACGTTTTATCGGGACGTTGTTGTTTATTTGGGTCATTTTCATTAATTCTGTTCTGACACATTCTGACTATTTTTTTTATTTATTATTAAGAGATGACCTCTATATAATATGTCCCAGAGCATACCACCGCCTACACAGCTGAAAAAATGCTTCTGCTTATTTTTTTACATGATAAGTACCTACTTTCCATCATCAGAAATATCAAGGTCATTTGAAAATGACCCATTTGTTGGTTGGCATGTAAACAAAGTTTAAATGTCACTTGTCAGTGTCATTTATGTTTTTTTGCGACACTCAGGCAATAGACAAAAATAAAAATTGAACCTAATATGTGACGTCACTTCCGGTTTTAAAATAATTAACTTTAAAGTTAAAAATAGCATGCAAAAATTTATGTATATACAAAATTAAAAAATACGGGTTCCCAAATTTTCTATAAACTTTCCGAATAACTAATAAAAATATAGGGTAAAGAAAATGAAATGTTGTCCATTAATAGCGATGCGCAGAACGTATCTCTAATCCATAAAACAGCTTCCTATATTATACACATGAATTGTACACCATGCAACAGTTTAAATTATCAATAGTCTGTGGTTTACGCATTTCCATGATGGATTTTTATCAGTGAACTTCGCAAAAGTACGATACCGAAATACTGTACATTTATGGGACTAGATGAAAAAAAAAGTGTATAAGTATTGAAACTACAGCCGCAGTACATTCAAATTGAATCAGATAATAACACGCTTAGAAACTATCCAAAAAACAAAGCATTTGCAATAACAGAGTAATTTTTAAATTTTATGCTAATGACTGGAGTCGTTTTACTTATTCACAGTGAGAGCGACGGAGGTGTCGCCTGCATGAAATATTTAATTATATAACCCTTTATCCTGGCCGAGGTTTTCTTCTAAGTGTTTCGGAGTTGGACATTTACCGTATTGTACATGAAACTAAATAATGAGAGAATTATTTCTCGTTACCGTGAACCTGCTAGTTCTGCTGCCATGTCGAAGCTCAGCGCGTTCGCAATTTTTCGCATTTGCTTAGAACTAATTAATTCAAAAGTTAAATACGAAAAATATTTTTGCACAACTTTAGTGCAAAGCCCATGGCGTAGCCTGGTACCTCGTAATACAAAGTTTTGGGCCAACTCTTGTAACTTAGTGCACTAATTGCCTGAAATAACTGTAGAAGCAGCGGATTAATTAATTTCAGCTTAAAATGTAAAGTTCCGGATTGAATTTTTCCATCACCGGCGCTTTTTAACTGCACTTCCGATGTCAGAGTTCCGATCAGGAACTGCTGCTGAAGTCAATTCAATGTTACTTCTGATTTAAATTCAGTTTAAAATTAAAACAGAAAAAGTTTTGCTCGAAACGAGAAAGTTCTGTTTCCAGTATGAATACAAACAAAGCAGTTACTCGTACAATGGTTTGTACATTTTGAAACTTCGGTATCTGAAGTAGCTGAAAAAAAAAAAGATTTGAAGATACCTCACCTTAAGTAGCTACAAGTTTGTTTGACAAAAATTAGATTCGCTTCGCTGCACACCGCGGGATCCAGGCCACGACACGCCTCCTATAGAAAACTGACGATACTACTGCCCTATATTGTGCGATTCATTATGTGCGTGTATAGGACTGCTTGCTGAGTACATTTTGTAAGTTGTACCTTTGGGAAATATCTGTTTGTTGCGGACAATGATTGCGCTGGTGTTAGTTTCGCAACAGACAACTACTATGTAGAAATACACATGACTTTCTATGCGAATTTATTTTTTAGTCATTCTTCGTGTTTTAAGGCTTAGTGTGTATATTATGTTATTATGTTAATGAATCCGAAACCTAAAACAATTAGTGTTATTGATACACATCAAAATACACAAATGCAACAATAAGTAGTCATTACGTACACAATGATTTCATTCACAATAGATTCATTCTTATAAAATAGCTTATTCCCTACCGATATAACACACAATATAGGATCGTCAAATTGTAAGTGGGTTATTGTGAGCCTGTATTACATACACGCCACACACCCATATCATAAATACATCACATCATACGTGATCAAATGTTTGACATTGCACCCAGTAGGTTTGTACTTAGAAGTTTAGGACCCAAGAACAACGGGGACTCCAGTTTAATGCAATGCATGCATGGAGAAATACTGTTTTTGAAAAGTCTAAATCGACATAGTATACAGAAATCGGCAAACCGCATAATCGCAAACGCAAATATGTATGTGGTACGGTCAGCTGCTTAAGTAGGTAGCTATACACTTCTGTACCTTGTCAAACTGACGAACCGTCAATGATTCAATGAATTGATAGGCGGTTTCAGATTGACAAGGTACAAAAGTGTATAGCTACTTATGCAGCTGACTGTACCTCTGCGAATGCTGTGTTGTTCCTGAGGAAATACATGCTAAACATTCATTCAATAATAACATAGATATGTACAAATTCTACAACATGATAGCTACTAGGTATTCCAGCTTAGCTAGGATACCTAGCGCATACCGGTAACAATGACGAACCTGCCAAAGCATACAGCAACATGGACCCCAAACATCGTCCGACCATTGTTTACTAGGACAGTCGAAGACGAGTCATGCATTCCTCTCGAGTCTTCATATCAATGCCTACTCGTAAGTACTCGTATAACCCGCGCGAGTTAACTTGGCACCTGACCGACAAGATCCGTATCATGTTCACTAGCTCGAGGGTACCCTGATGACCTCTGGTTCTTGTCGACCAGCTGCCAAGTTAACTCGCGCGGGTTGTATTAAGACTGAGTTTAGTAGTCTGATTCTCATATATTCTTTATTCATTCCCTGTTTGTACAAAGGTAGTCCGGAACAAGCGTGTTGTATTATAGGTACCTATACTGCCTATATGTAAACTTGCCATTATTTGTCAACCGTCCCGCGGCCCCCTCGGCTGTTTATGTTTGCTATTTCTGTGCTCTTAACTTATTAACTTACTGAAGTCTTATGACGATTAGTGTTATCCTCTGGGAAATCTTTTTATGAAAGTGTGCTAAAGCTATGTACAACTTAACTTTTATTTCTTTTATTTCGCTGTTATAGGAAAGTTGGTTATTTATAAATTAAAGATAAGTGTAATAGATTGTCCGCTCCTAGTCCTATTACATAGTTACTGTTACTAAGTACATGATAGAAAAGTATATATTTCAAAAGTACTGAATCCAATTGGACCTTTTTCGCTAACACCAAACGAATTATTTATTGGCGGACGAAGTTTACAGCTGTCGGGGGAATTGTTATACTTAGATAAGACAATAGGAATTCATTGTTGATAGCCAGGACGATTCCACTTTATTGTTAAAACATATTGAACATTAAAAATAAAGCTATTCATTTGCGATTTATAGGTTACGGGATTAGGTACACACAACGTGTGTTTAGTAAACTCAGTAAGTACATAAGTAAGTTACAGTAGTCTTAAACTTGGACTACCAGCTACAAGAACCACAGGTTAAATCGAATTTCCAAGTTCGTGTAAAGTAAAACACATTGAAATTGTTAATTGCTTAAGTTCCAAAGTCATCGGGAGTTGTTTGATGTTTGCTACACAATTAGCTGAGAGTATCGAAAGCTCTATGCTATTCTAGGATTTAGTTCCACACTTGACTTACGACTACGACTATTTCTGTATTATTTTACGTCAGTGTGATTTTGTGCTTTCGCGCGACGCCGCATATCTTGGTTATTCATATTTCTAGACTTGCTGACGTCACTGTGTAATGACGGCTGATGTCTACGGTGATCTGTCTAGCTAGGTGATGCGCTAGCGTTAGAGCCAGTTAGGGCAATGGTACAAAACTGAATTTATTATTATAGTGTTCTGTATTACGTTCCTACTTTTATGAAATATCGCAATGAACTGTTATTGTTAATTCGGTTTCTGTAATAATTATATTATTGTTTTACCTTTACAGGATATCAGTAGTACATAATTTCTGTGCCAAACGTTACGAAGCCAATCTCATTTGGTGAACCGCTATAGCTGAAATGTAACCTTTTATTAGTGACGGGCTACCACTTCTCACATTTCCATTCCAGGGATGAAACCCGCATACATTGGAGCGTATAATCGTAGATTAAACCCGGCTTTGCTCCGTGCACGTCAACAGGCCAGATTTCAACCGCACGAATAATTTATAATGTTTACGAACGACAGATTAACATGAGTTTTGTGTTGAAATTTCATTTCAGAAGTCGTCGAAATGAAAGTTCAAAATGTCGAGTGTTTTAATATGAAAGCTTTCGCCTACGTATCTGAAGTACGTAATTAATTACACGTAAATTTACATATTCATACTCTTTACATAGTTTTTCTCTGGTGTTATGTGTTGTTTGACTATAAGAAGGTGTTTCTTTGTCTATTATGTCGGCGTTTGCTGGCATTTTCCGTTGATTATGGGCCCTTCTTCCGCTTGATTGATCAGTTTAATCAGGCAATTGAATTAAACGTCCATTTTGCGACCACGTATTAACAATGATTGACTAGCAATTAACTGCATGGCTGCATACATACTTTAAAACTTAGGATTCTTGTATAGATAATCTGTGATATGTACTTATGTAGATAGATACGGGTTCCCCTCATCTCGCCTAATCTTTATTGCCCAAAACTCGTTTCGCATAACTCGTAAGGTCTAAACTTTTTGGTCGAATCATCACTTTGCCAAGTCTTACGTGGCATAAGACTCGTTTCGCCGAAAATCGTATGGCATAAATCTCTTTTAGTAAAAAGTTATTTCGCATAATATTGATTAGCCTAATAATGGTATGGCCAAATCTTGAATAGTCTAATAATGCTATGGCATAGGTTATATAAATTATGTAATAAATAATATTCGTGCTTCAACTTGGCTTGCTTTAGCTTGGTCTTAGCGCAACTGGTGCCTTGTATTGTTTCCTCGTATGTAGGAAACGCTCCGCTGCGCTCCGCTTTACTTTGACCAAACGTTACTATGCAATACGAGATTAGGCAAATAAATCTTATGCCAAAAAAGGTAGAACCATAAATATACGGCCCAACAAAAACATTTACAAACATCTCGCATAACAATCAAACACAATACTTACTAACACATTCGCAAGTCACCGACTAATCCATCCGGCCTAATTAGCCTTTAGTTTTAAATATGTTGGAAAGATCCCGGGCGGTGCATCTGTTGGCACAATCTCGGCGGGGTTCTGTAAACAAGGGTCTATTGTAGAGCCACTCGACTCGCTGCCGACATCGCCGCGAGATAGCCCTCCAGAGCGCATGTCGACACAAACAATGTGTTGTACGAATTAAGAATAAGCTTGTATTGGGTGATGTGCTGTAGGCTGGGATTATAGGGCTAAGGGTAGGTAAATTGGGAGGTTTGATTAATCAGACTTTGTACCATGCAAAGCTACTGGTTTTTTTAACCTCAAGCGTAGATAATCTGCATCCCAAACTGATCATGTAAACAATGAAGTCTATTTTTGTCAGACTAGTCTAGTTGTTAATCATCATGAATGATGTCATAGATTAATTTATACTCTTACCCTCTTAAAGTTACAAAACGTTTTAACTAATATACTGTTTTGTCCCTCTCTGTCAAAGAACAAATTGTTCATTGTCGGAGAGGGACAAAACAGTTTATTAGTTAAAACGTTCTGTAACTTCTCTATGAATAAGGGGATTATTTTATGACTATCGTATGAATTGTTTGTTGAATACCTAATGAAAACATTACTTACCTTTACTGTACAGTACAGTTTCGTACAGGTACTAATGTTTTCAAATAAATCTGTTTTCCAACATTTACCGAATAAAGCTTTTAGAAATAGATTCAAGATCCCTTTCACACGTCGAGTGTCGCCTGGCAGGCATCTACTCGTATATTGACATCTAACTTTCGTAGGTATCACTGTCTCCGGCCTTCGTACAATCAATTCACTGCTGCCGTTTCGGGTGTCAGCACCACTATATTTACTTCCAATCGCACTTCGAATAGTCTCCAGTGGAAGGAAATATAGTTCACTTAAACACCACACCTATGAAAGAAAAATCACATTCAGTTCGTTCTAAATGATTCTGAGCTTGGCATAGAGGGCACAAGACACGTCCAACATATACATATTATAACAACTCGCATACACATTATATTATAGCCGTCCGTATAAGTACAATACGCTCGTTGAGAGGGTCCATGTCCCATGTTCGACTATTGTCCGCTGATGCTACAATAACACAATCCCCGCGCCAAGCGTTGCCATTATGCCATGTTCCCTCCAGTCTCCACGGAGGTCTATGCCCGGCCGTGGTCAACAGATTGTTTACCAAGTATCAATAAAGGTCACCTGAAACATTCAATATCAGATCTACAGCTACAAACTCCGGAGGAATCAATCTTACCGTTCTCAAAACTTTTGACTGTTATCCGATACTTGTTACCTGAAGTATAGAACTTTAGGTAGGGATTGCATTTGCCGTTTTCTGTTACATTGTTCGAACCTGGTTGAAAAAGATCCCAGCTCGTTTATCTAGATCATGTTTGTTATGACAAACTGAAACTAGGTGGAACTAACTCCACCTATCTAGGTACATAACTAAAAGTTACGTGTATTTTCCGTCCACTGTGTCGCCACACCCTTATCTATGTAAGTCAGGGTCACCAAGTACTACTGTAGTATTAGGATTCAGAAGGTCTTGGTTCACAATCACAACGTTGACTGAATTTGCATGCAGTCGGTTCTGCTGGAGTCTCGCGAATATCCAGACTTTAAACAGAAATCAGGGCGAGGGCAGTCTACCGTTACAAATGAATAAATACTCGCTGAACGAAAAGCAAAGAGAGTAGCAAGGTGAAATGACTGAAAATGTTTTTGCTACGAAAGTCTGGAGATGAATACATAGGTTCATCAGCAAATTAGTCTTCAAGTTTTACATAATTTATTTTTTGGTATGTAGAAACTTTTTTTGATCACTTGAGATACTATATCTATGTATAATAGTATATCCAAAACATTGTGGAAAAGATAGAAATGGAACGGTACTGTCCAACTTGACTGTGACTGACAGATAGGACGTGATGTAGATTGTATATATGTAGGCTGTATACTTGTATAGGTACGTATGTATTTCAGAATAACGCTGTAAATTTATTTTAGATTTCGTATTCTTCTTTAGTCTACTTTCAGAAAGAAGGTTTTCCATTCGTGCATAAAAAATGTCAGACCTCACTCACATCTGTGATAGTGACGTCACAGGCCGGCTCGTCACCCGCTACGCCAGCCAATCAGAGCGTCGCGTAGATACATAGATTCAAAATAAATCAATCGACAAAGTAGGCGGTTAATGAAAACGTCACGATTGACTTCAATAATTGGGTTGACCCAGTAGTAGGGGTTTTGACCTTTTTTACGTCATTGTTTTCATAATGTTAGATATATTTTTTGTTGATTTGATACTTAGAAAAGCGTAGTGACTCATAGTAATTTCATTGATTGGCATTTTCGTATGAGAATGTTAGTCAACCTTGCCGAAAACTTTTGCCAAATATGCAAAAGTTGATTTGTATTGACCCACTTTCCAGTAGGATATTGTGGACTGTGGGTCGTACATTTGCATCGAAAGCGCACTCTGCTTTCATTCCTGCGGGGCTATAAAAGCTTGCATTACCATAACAATAAAGCACGAAACCTGATAGCTCCGAAAAACCTGATGCCGTTATGTTTTTGTGTTTTTACGTTTTCAATGTGAATAAAAGAGTGTTTTTGTGGTAAACATTCGGAGATATTTGATGTCTCGTGTTTCACATGTTTCGCTCGAAGCTATACTTTGAAAGAAACATCGATTCCTTGTTAGGTGAACACTTTCGCCACAGAAGCCTATACAACTATACAGGCAGATTAAATATTATAAAAATAGTTATTTTAGTTTTATACACCACCGATAGCGATGCCTTTATAGATTTGTAAACGCATGATTATAAGGTCATATACTATATACCCTGTTATTTATTTACATTTCAGTTAATCGTATTATTTTAACAAATTGGGCAGGATAGTACAAATGTAGGGAATGTAAGTTTTTATCGTCCCTGTGAGGTCGCGTGGTAATGGAGTTGACGCAATAAGGCGCCCTACCCTCACGGCAACTCGCTGCTCATTGGACCGCACCTTCCATTACTGTCTAAATGAGAAGAAACTCAGAAGACTATTTTTATATGTTTCCTGGAATAAAAACATTGATTAATTATAGTCATTCAACGGAAATGTTAATATGTTTAAAAGATGCATTGTGAAGCCGGGGCGGAAAAATATAGGACAAAACGTTTTTGTATAAATACTGATCTGTCGGTTTGTGGCTACAAAATTTTTAAACACGCCGTGCCTATAATAGCCGTGATCGCGACTATGCAGCTACTGGGCAGACCAGGGGCGGGGGGGTCTTGATCGCAGCTAAGAGTGAGCTCCACGCATCTCGGCGGGTGGAATATCAGTCCTCAGCCGAAGATATATGGGTGACGATTCGCTCCCCCGACACACGGCCGCGCGGTGGGTCACCTAATATCCAACTCTGTCTGCTGTACCTATGCTCCGACAAAAAAGACTTATCTTTCTCAGCGCAGTTACATAACTATCTCACGAAATTATCAGATGTTATTAGTGATAACGAAACGGATATTTTTTTGGTTGTAGGCGACTTCAACATGAGTTCCATAACGTGGTCCCCTTCGCATGATGGTTTTATACCGAGTAATTTATGTGCTGATTATATGGTAGATTTCATAGATGCTATTAATACTTGCAACCTACAGCAGTACTGTGATATCCGTAACGCGCATGGCCGTATCTTAGATCTGGTCTTGTGCACCCGTACGGTGTCGGTGCAGGCCTGTTTGGACCCGCTGGTGCCCGAGGATCCCCACCATAAGGCTCTAAATATCAATGCATCATTCGGCAACTTTAAACCGTTAGCTAGTGTTCCGCATAAACGGTATTCGTACAACCGGGGGGATTATTCGGAAATAAAGAAAATTATGAGTAAGACAGACTGGACCATGCTGTTGAGCGCACCTGATTTGAATAACGCGGTTGAAGTGTTCTATAAACTTATTTTTGATTTAAGAGACATCTACATTCCTACCCATAGTCAGTCTAGGTTAAAGTACCCGCCATGGTACAACAGCTCCCTCATAAAGATGATTAGAGAAAAGTACAAATATTTGAAAAAGTTTAAAAACTACAATAATTTATCAGATGAATCATCGTTTCGCCTTCTGAGAGACCGAGTTAATAAAACCGAGCGACATTGTTTCTCAGCCTATATTTCTAACATTGAAAATTCTATCAAAACTAACCCTAAGGCATTCTGGTCGTACTTAAAAAGTAAAAATAATAATAGTACTTTTCCCTCTTGCATGTCTCTTGCTGGAGTAACCTCTGACACTGGCCAGGGTATTAGTGAGCTTTTTTCATCTTACTTTCAGTCAACTTTTTTGGACCACTGTAATTCTAGCATTGCTAAACAGAATTTTTTTAATAATATAGCCCCTTCTTACTCAAATTGTGACATTGGCTCAGTTGAAATCATTGAATCTGAGGTTGAGAGACTACTGCGGTCATTAGACCTGACCAAATCAGCAGGTCCTGATACCATACCAGCCGTTTTCTTAGTAAACTGTGCATCAGAGTTAAGTGTACCGGTCGCATTACTTTTTCAACGCTGTATTAATGAAGGTATTATGCCGTCCCGCTGGAAAGTCGCCTTTATTTCACCAGTACATAAAAAGGGCTCCAAAGACTGCGTCGAGCACTACAGGCCTATATCCAAACTATGTCTACTGTCTAAGATACTTGAGCGCATTATCTACACGCAGCTCTACAGCGCTCTGAAGCATACCTTTAGTCCAGCCCAACACGGTTTTCTAAAACAAAGATCCACGGTCTCCAACCTTTTAATTTTTAGTGACTTTGTTACAAGTAAGCTGAATAATGGTGATCAAGTCGACGCAATATACACGGATTACAGCAAAGCGTTCGACCGAATAGACCATTGTTTACTCCTGAACAAGCTTCATCTTGCTGGCATTAGAGGTAATTTATTCAGATGGTTTACATCCTATGTTAGCAATAGGTCTCAGGCGGTAGTACTTAATGGTTACACTTCTGCTTGGAGAAACATCCCTTCTGGAGTACCACAGGGTTCTCTGTTAGGTCCATTGCTGTTTATTGTTTTCATCGGCGACATTGACTCCTGTTTTAAAAATTCCTCCCACTTACTTTTTGCAGACGACATGAAAGTATTTGCGGTCGTCAACAATGCTGCTGATGCCTTACGTCTCCAAGAGGATATCTGTAGACTTGACCACTATTGTGCGAGTAACAAGTTAGACCTAAATGTCGCCAAGTGCTACTGTGTTACCTTTTCTAGAAAGAGACATTTGTTCGAAGCTTCTTACACAATCAAGGGTCATAACCTAGCAAGGGCGCTCTCGTCGCGTGATCTAGGTGTCACCTATGATAGCAAATTGCTATTTGACCAGCATATTGACAATATTGTTCGTAAAGCGTCCAAATCTCTTGGCTTTATCATGCGAGCCTCTAAGCCTTTCAAATCAATGAAGACTGTAAAGCTGCTGTACTGCGCGTATGTTCGAAGTCATCTTGAATATGCCAGTCAGATTTGGAACCCTCAATATGAGGTTTATATTAATAGGCTGGAGAAGATACAGAGGAAGTTCACACGCTACATCGGATTTAAATTTAAGATTCCCTACACCGACTATGAACACCGCTGTGAACGCCTCCATCTCCTTCCTCTTAAACTCCGTAGGACAGTAGCCGATGTCATTTTCTTTTTTAAAATAATTAGAGGCTACGTAGATTGTCCGGAGCTGCTTCAGATGGTAAACTTTAATGTCCCAACCAGACCATCCAGAAAATTCAAAACCCTCCACATACCCGCTTGCAGCACTAACTTCCGGCAAAACTTCTTTTCTATACGAACAAGTAATGCAATTAACAGTCTCTGCAACTCAAACGAGGTCGATATATTTGGCAGTAGTTTAGAAACGGTTAAAGCCACTTATATACGCAAATTCGTATCGTCTTTGGCGTAGCGGCAGTAGTAGTGCTATCTTATCTTTAAACCATGATGTTTTGTTTGTGTCATGTTGCTTTGTATAATTGTTTTATGTATAAGTTCTATGTATGAGTTTAGTAGGTAAGTATACATTTAGACTTGTTTTTAATATAGTAAGGTACAACCTACCACTATATTAATTGTTGATTAGTTAAGTTAATTAGTTAAAATTTAGATAGTTATAATCATATTGTAGTGTACTAAATTACTATTTCAGTCTAATAACAGAATCAAGTTAAGTTATTGTTAGCATAATTAAGTATGAGTGTACAATCTTGTGCTCTTTATTATTAAGTTTTGTATCAGTGAAAACTGATAATTGGCTTTTAGCTATACATTTTAATTGCTATCCAACTATTAATAGCTGTAAGTTTTCCTTAAATGTAAAATAAAATAAAAATAAAATAATTATAACATTTGAATATTTTTTTAAACTGTGATCGTGGATCGATTTTATAGCGTCAGCAATGAATGTTCCAAGTTAATTCTTTTCACCTTTTTCATTTCTTTCCTGACAAAAGCGATTATTACAGATAAGACTATCGCAGTCGTTTAGTCGAAAAATTAGTCCAATTTATTCAGTGTTGGAAAGCAACAGGTCAAGCTATTAGTGCGGTATTGCGTCCGACACGCACGGCGTTCCGGCGCCTTCGGTCGATGGAGCCCCCACGCCCCACCTGTCAACTCTATTTATTTTACTACTAAATAAACATGGGAGTAGCGTTATAGGTATAGGTCAACCAGCGTATATGTAAGTTCATATGGGTCAGGCTAGATCACTAAAGTATGCTGAAGTAGAGCCAATGATTTACGAAGAGCTGTGAGGACCCGTAACGAACGTAACAAATGTATGATTTGTTTAGTTGTTACTTTACTTTACAAATAGGTACCTACATATTGAAACTCTTTATCTAACTAAGTTAACAAAACGTGTAGAAGAAGTTCCTTATATCAACCAAGACCCAAAATAGTGAACACTAGGCAGTGCGCAAAGCGCATATCTCATACGTTTGTAAGGTTAGCTCTAGTACACTGTAGAGTTTGGTTACAGTGTGACGAGGCCTGCAGCTACGGTTCCAGTCTAGAGTTCATGAATCACAAAGCTATGTATGTTTCAATCAGAACAGAGTGGCTTTCCTAAGTCTGCATTGAGGTGGAGTAACTTGTGCATTTAAAATAAAAATACAAAGCTTTACGTCGTGTTCAAAAAGCACAGGTTTCCGGGCTTCCTCTAGCTTTAACTGGTACGCAAACCTGAAAGTAGTTCATTCAAATCGACATATACTGTTTTTTTTAGTTAATGTTATATCTATACTCAATCAAAACAATAGCTCATGCTTAAATACTACTTTAAATAAATATTCTCTTTCGTGAATTAAACATATATTTAACGGTATCTCTATACCCGAATTTCAGTAATTTAGTGAACAAATGGCTAAAATTCCTAATAAATTTGCGGAGTTGCGTGCAACAGCATATAAATTGGTCAGTTCATTCCGCGGAACCAATAAATAACCGACAAGACTCTCGCTATTATTAATTGCTATGACTATGACGTAAGTGTAGCATCATTCCATTATTGTAACTCATTCGTGTAGTTTGTGAACACAATACAATTCATAACAAATTGACTAAGATGAAAACACTGAGCCATAATGCGGCTATTTATGCCGCATAGCCTCTAGCCAGGTTATTTTAAAGTCTCATATAATTTATGTCCATATCTGGTTTGGCCCATAAAGCATTTTAATATATGGATGTTTTTGCACAGTTGCTAATAAAGATACTAATAATAGAGCAAGAAAAAGTTTAACTAGACACCTGCGTTTAATAACAGAGACGAACTTGACCAGTCTATGTCCCGCGTGTAGTCTGTCGCAAAATAAATACTTACTTTTAAGGCCAAGCCTTTTGTTGTTGTAGAATATTGATTTTTTGAACATTTATAGTTATTTTATTAATGTAATTTAAATTATGATTTACTTCATGAATAGTTCCTTATCCTATATTATATAGGGATCCTTATCGAACATTTCGTTCAAACATCCACCCACTATTTCAATAGGTAGGTAGATTTTATTATATTGAATCATAATTCGAGTATACTTCACTTATAGGCCCAACTAATACATTCATGGACATACTTACTTAATTAATGAATGTTATAAATAATGTATGTTTGATAGCAACCAGTGCCAGCTAGCCCCCCCTTAACCAGTAGTAGTGCATGGTAGTGGTGGCGCGTGGTGCTGTCAGTCCCGCCACGCCGCCCCGCCGCGCCGCCGCCCCGCGCCCGCGATGGACTCCGCCGCGCCCGCACGCCCACCACACAGCCATGCTCCCTACCAGGTCATTTAGCTCAAGACTGCGATACGGCAAAAAAGAAATACTTCTTGGTAATTTTTAACCTGTCTACAAAGCTTGTTGAGCTTGTTGCCTTTACGCGAGGAACCGATTCAGGCCACCACGTGGCGCGTCATCAAAATTTGATGGCTGCCACCACTGCAACATGACGCTTATTGATTTTGCCGGCGAAATGCAATCGAAAGAAAAGCCTTTATTCTCCGCACGGCTGATTGGCCAGCCGGATGTAGATCGAAGTGACCGCTTCCGAACAACGAGTCTGTTCGCGGAACTTTTGTTCCCAAGCATCGCCGCCACCCGCAGCCGGTAAGAGGATTCCAATACATTTTTGATAGAGTCCGCTTTATTTTTGGGCGTAGCTTGTAGAGTTTGAGGCTTTGTTTAGCCAATTTGTTTTTGTTAGAACGATCCGATTCGTTCTCAACAACAGTGTAACGAACAGGCAACAAAGTGACGAATAAAATTTATTTCTTTAGTACACATAACTGTGAAACAATTATGTGTTTAGCCTGCACAATTACGCACTGTTGCTTCGCGACCATGACATGTCCATGTCCAAATTGATAATTGAATATTATGAGTTCTTTGTGGAATTAATTGGGGCACTTCAATGTATTGTCACTTATTGAATTAAAATACCCACGGGCCACGACCGGTGTTTTCATGTTTATTTAAATAGAAGATTAAATGGAATAAATATTTGTATCAAATGGACAACATTTCAAAAAACTAAAGCTGCTATAAATCGTAAACCATTTCGTGATTTAGCTCTAAAGGCCACAAAAAAAATGTTTTTGTATTTTTTGGATGTATCATTTTCGAGAAAATCATAAAATAGTAAAAAAGTGCTGATGACGTCATGCATCAGGTCGATGCATTTTGATGATCAAAGCCTATAGATTTAAAAACAAAGTAACTGTCACTTTCATTTTTGATTGACGTTGACGTTTTATCGTGACATTGTTGTTTATTTGGGTAATTTTCATTAATTCTGTTCTGACACTTTCTGACTATTTTATTTATTTATTATTAAGAGATGACCTCTATATAATATGTCCCAGAGCATGCCACCGCCTACACAGTTGAAAAAATGCTTCTGCTTATTTTTTTACATGATAAGTACCTACTTTCCATCATCAGAAATATCAAGGTCATTTGAAAATGACCCATTTGTTGGTTGGCATGTAAACAAAGTTTAAATGTCACTTGTCAGTGTCATTTATGTTTTTTTGCGAGACTCAGGCAATAGACAAAAATAAAAATTGAGCCTAATATGTGACGTCACTTCCCGTTTTAAAATAATTAACTTTAAAGTTAAAAATAACATGCAAAAAATTATGTATATACAAAATAAAAAAATACGGGTCCCCTAATTTTCTATAAACTTTCCGAATAACTAATAAAAATATAGGGTAAAGAAAATGAAATGTTGTCCATTGTACCTTTGAAATTATGACCTACTTATTAATTCCTTCTGGCATAATTGAACTCTACCATTATATTAATTGACTGCTGCGTCTCTACATATACATACAAATAGCATCGGTACCTATGTATTAAAATTTAATGCTGCTGGCTAATTACTCGGGTGTTCCTTTTATATTCTGTGACTATAACGTGCATCTCTCTGGTGGACGTCTGCAGTGCGATATCGATAAACAATTATCATTAGCAGCCGGTAGCGATTGCCGTTTCCTTTCTCTAAATCAATCATCGCCTGACATGACACACTGCTTGTGTGAGCGATTGTAGTCGTGATTGTGACCCGCACGGATTTCCATTTAGACAGATGTTATCGGCTATTATAGTCCATCGCCACCAGCTGAAAGTTCCCAATCACGTTAAATTTGGTAACTAAAATAATACACAATATGAACGTAAAGTTATAATCTTTGTGGCCAAGTGGCTTATATGTACGTGTACCAACAACTGGATATTCCAGAAATCATGGGTGTACGAGTAGGTATATTCTTGTCTCATACGCTTTCAATTCAACTTTCTTATTAGAATAAGGGTAGCAATAAAACGAGTGACTGTAAATTACAGTTCTAAGTGTCAAAATTAATTAATTTGGGTTATAGAATTACTAAGTGAGCGACTGACTGCGAGTGACGAGAAATCAACAGAACAGCAACTTACAAACATTAATTTGAGTTACTTAAAATACAAAATGAGCAGCTTCATAATATTTGAGCGACCTAATATTTGTTTGAGTGTCAACGTTACGTCCTGCATTTTTTTCAATATTTGGCAAATGTATTTTTTATACTGAGCGGCATTTTATCTTAAATGAAGTGTTTCGAATACAAAAACCACTTTGAAAAATACACTAATGAGCAGAGTATAATGAGCTCACGTTTAAAAAATAAAAATAATATGAAATAACTATTTGAAGAAACACTATTCTATTAGTTGAGAAATTTTATTATTGAAATATAAGGGTAATTAAATAAAACAATGTACTCCATAAAAATAAAGTAATATGCATGCATTTATTTCAATAAAATGAACAAAAATTAAAATAAGACGCTTTAGTCAACTAAAAAAAAACTTCTTATTAATGCTAAGAAACATTGATAGGTATGAGGAGCCCTACTACTCATCGTCACTGGTAAATAAGTGCGGGCTTGGACTTATTGGGCGGCCTCGTTTTCTTTTTTGTCCAATGGGTATCATTTTTGCTACCAGTGGTGGTGTTGTTAGTTTGAGCCGAATTGCTAGCCCCAAAACGTGTTTGCATACATATCTATTGAAAAATTCGGGACAGTTGCACGATCCTTTTTGCCAGTGCATTTAAAAATCTGTAGTTTTCATTAAAAAGCGTATCAAAATAAAAAACATAAGGCCTCAAATAGAATATCAGTAACCAATAATCATTAATAAAGCAGCATACAAAACTTTGCTCAAAGTGAACTTTTTAGTAGTTCGCTAAGTATAACCTCACTTAGAAAAATCGAATATATCCTAATATTGAAGTTGCCCTCTCTGTATTTTCAGTCGCTCACTTAGTAATTAAGTCGCTCGGATAAAATTTTAATATCTGAAATGGATTTATCACAGTCCACTTTTTGTAAGCTCGTTCTGGATTTTATTATAAATCAATATTCGTCGTCAGTTTAGTTAATTTTTCGCTTACTCAAATTCATACCGCTCAAGTTATTAAAACAGTATGTCATCATCAGTCGCAAAGTTTTTTTTTGTTCGCTCGTTTTATAATTCCCCTTAGAATAATACGGATTAGTAGACTCCAATCCCTTGAAAATAAAAGCATTTATTATTATATCAGAATTAGAATTACAAATGTCGAATCTGAATGTTAATCAAATTTGAATTCGAACAGTCCCAGAGCACTCGGATTAGTCCGTGCTACCTGAATTTGTATTTAAACTGACTCGGGAATACGACTTTACCTTTTACTTTTAAAAATCTGCTAAATGGAGGAAAAAAATGCATTCTAATTCTAGCTTACATCATAAAAATACGGAACTTTGCTCGTTCTGAAAACTATTTACTAAACATCAATAATAGGATACACACATAATTATAACAACGCAAATATTCAGCCATATAAAATTGTACAAGGTTTTCACCAGAAAGAAAATATAAAATTCTAGCAAACAAATACCTCTGCGTATTTTCAGAGAACAGCGTTACCAAAAAGCTTGCAACGAAAACAACGGTAGTAATTCGTGGCATTAGGATTTCCCTCGTAGCAGTGCTACGACATGTCGTAGCGAGCGCGTAGCGAGCTCGTAGCGCGAGATGTTCGTATTATAGGAGCTCTAATGATGTTGACACTGGGCATATTTTAGTTACGTTCCGTTTATGTATGTAGACTAATTATTTACCTAGATTCATACTTATATTATACGTATATAGGTAGGTACATACATTAAAAATGAACTTCAAGGTATCCTCTATTATAAATAAGTAAATACTTGAAGTAGTGCAGTCCGATTAACATATTGGTCTAATTATTTATGTTGTGTGTGTAATTTAACTCATAATAATATTCACATGTTCTTATAATAATATTCGCATTGCGGTATTCTTTCGTTTAAAGGTGGAAAAATCTTAATAGTATTGGCTTGAATCCAAGGGTTAATTAGGTAGGTAGGTACTTAGTGGTGCCTAGTGCCTACGTGGGTAGTAATTATAGTATATTTAACAAGCACTATTACTATTTCATTTAAATGGTTCGATTGAAATAAATAAGTTTACCTTTACGAATACTTACTAGAAGTGCACTATGGATTTTTTACAATTTAACATCAAGATCTAGGTATTAACTAGGTACTTTCTAAATTAAGCTCCGTATAATCCTAACCCATTGTACGTGAAGAGCCGATAGCCAATAAAGCCGAGAGCGTGGATGTCATCGAGTGCCAATAAACAACCGTTGGTTAAAAGGATCGTATTTATTGCCGAGATTAGACGATAAAACTGGATTAATTCAGGGCTTATGTGAAGCCGTTAGGACTGGGTTTTGTCACTAAGTTGTTTATTACCCCGAGACAAGAACTCTTATCTTGGTATTTAATTATTTATTTAGATTGAGTGTTTAATACATCCCTGGATAAATAGAAACACGGAATACATTCTAAAATATAATTTTAGTTGAAACAAATGCTGTAAATTTTGAATTTACTTTAAGTTTGCCCTCTGGAAATGAGATGTTATGTTACACATAATTAGTATGTCGATTTTCAGAACTAAATTTTCATTCATTAGAATCAACCATTTAATACCATGTAGAATTTAGTTATTTAAAATGTTATAAAAAATGCTAAAACTTTTCTTTCATAGGTCTAAATAAGTTAAGGGCAGTATAAATAGATGTAGATTCAGTCTTGCAGAGCAGGTACAAACTCTCATTCAAATCAATGGAATCGTTTTCAACCCCACTTTTTTCAATAAATAATTCATCTTAGATAAAGTGTTAACCTTTGGTATGCATATCAATTGATATGCAATTTTTCAGTTGAGAAAATTTCTTAAATATTATATATTATAGTAGATATTCTTTTCTATGCAAATTTGAGACATGTCTAACTGATTTTAGACTTTTGTATAGCATTCGAAATAAATAAAAAAGTGTAGCTTTAAGTTGCGCTTCATAAACGAAAATATAAATATTTTCTACCGTATTTTTTTTTGTTAATTTTTATTTCCATCCCTATTGTTCACTAGACATGTTAAGTAGGTACGTTATTATGCTTATGGTTGTCCTTGAGTAGGTGGCCAAAATGGGTCGCCATTTGTTTCCACATGGTTAGGTCACGAAATACATATGATTTTTTACGTTACCGAATTTACGGTAGGCTGCGGAATTCATGTCTCGACTTTTCACAATAGCCGGCCAAAATACAATGCCGAGGCTTTGCACGAAATAGACTGGATAACGACATTGTGATGAATGCCTGCTTGTGAATATTATGATGAATTTGATAATCACCAGTATAAATCTGATCTATTGTCGCAACTCCGCTACTAATAACCTCCTTTCTGTGACACTATCACCCCGCTACCCTGGCCCTCCCCTCATCGTCCCTCACGTATCACGGCACTTAAGTCATTGGATCTCATTAAACGGAACTCAACTCTACCTCGAGATGATACTCCACCGTCCTAAGTAGGTCTGCTAACGTAATTACAGCTACATTCAGTTCAATTATACATAACTATTGTAATAACATTCCTTTATGAAAGCTTATGCTTCAAATGACTTTTCTTTAAAAATTGTATTCATCCTTTGTTTATTCCATCAAAAACGTTGTAGCCGCAACATTAAATGGGCGTCACGACCGCAGGGACTCCGGGGATTCTCCGGGAGCCTTTTCTTAAGCCCGTATAAAGTACGCACCCGAAATAAAATGAAAAGGCACACGTTTACTGTTCGTGCCGCGCTTACTTGACTTACTTACGGTATCTTGTGTTTACTCTATCAAAGGTAGCTATCATACCTTATACGTTTACTAGATTTATATACCTTCTCAAGTGATCACGCTGAATCCAATAGTTTTCAACCGAGAATAAACCAAACTTATTTTTTAAACCTTTTTACTTTAAATACAAAATTAGGACTTTAATTTTTACTGGCGGAGAGAGCTTTAAAATAAACATTGGGTATGAAGAAAGCTTACCATTTTATTTTCTCTTTTTTAATGTTTTCTAAACGAATTAGTCTATTAATTAATAAAAGATTAAACTACATAGAATTAATACGGCTCCGATCACATGAGTACAAAATGTACACCAAAAATTGGCCGGCTCGCCTGTGCGACCTGTGCGTCACACTCACATCACATCACACTGCTGCGGGAACTAAGAAAGTCGTGACATAAACTTTATCCGTAACTTCAATCTTGGTCCGAAATTACTTTCAGAAATGACATAATCGAAATAGCACAGTAGAGGTCTTATCTAATCAAAACCTTGTTAGCAATTCCGGCACTCCAACGTCATACAAGATACATACAGCCCGGCTAAATTGAATAAGCACTATCTGAGAGTGGCTGCTTGCCAATCGCCAAACTCCTCTATTAACTTGTATTTGACGGGCGCGGGACAGCAAATTTGATGTTCCTGTCTGTAGTTTGGTTACTGAATGAGGTATTTCGGGGCAATTGCCTATTAATTAGGTTATCGAATGAAGTCCATTTACCTATTAAGCTCAATACACAGCTGTGAGAGCGAATCGTGCTCTGCAACTACTCATCTTCATTCATTTATTCATCATATCCGCTTTGTCAGCATGGTTTGTATTGCGAGCGTAACACCATCAAAGGTACCGTATTCGTATACCACTGCACTGTAAGCTTTCAGTGTGGACAATATAAGATACCACTGAATTCAGTTCGGCCAGAATGTCTTGACTGCAAGGTCTATTGTTAGTAGTTTCCGTCTTCACATTCGTGGGCTTAACATTGGCTACTCGTAAGGGTCGAGACGCGATTGCCATAATATTATCATCTTTATCAGTCAGTTTCGCTCATCTTCGTCACAACTAGCTGTAGATCAATTCCTACAATTCGTTTGCTTCCATTGCAGAACAAAGCCTGATCGGTGAATGGTCTTCAAGAACATAATATACATTGATGAGTCCTTAACTTGTGATGAAGTCAAGTATATACTAACGCGTGTGTTTGTCTACAGGCTCCATCATGTTTCACGTGCGGCGGCGGCCGGCGGACTCGCAGCCGCGGCGGCGCAAGAAGAAGGCGGGCGCGGGGGGCGCCGGCGCGCGCGGGGGGAACGAGCCCGTGCTGGTGGAGGTGGCGCCCGACGGCACCCCGCTCGAGAACCCTCGCCGAGTGAGGGTCACCGACGTCGTCGAGGTATGTACTGTATAGGCACCATTTTCATGTAAATTGCAAAAGGAATAGAATGGTTTTACGGGATTAGCTGTCGTCCAGATCGTTGAGCACGTTAGGAGAATCGTGTGATGATGAGTTTGGTGGACGTGTCGTTGATTGGCAGCCAGGCCAGAAGCTCGCCGATGGAAAGTCACAGATGATATTGTTGGTTGTTGGATACGATTAAGTCATGTCGTGAATCTTTACTATCAGCCACTAATATATCTGCCTAATAACACGAGGTCAACGTCTAAAATAAGACCGTCCGATACAATCATAAAAAATGAGTTACAGCTATAGAACATCGCGGACTCGGGTATACTATCCGTTGTAGATGAGATGGCTAGTAGTGGTGTTGTTTGTAACTGTATTATTACTAGGTTACTGTTTATTCGCCGCCCAGTCGGGGCTTGTTTAAAGTTCGCCGTCGTTGTAGCATAATTGTATGCAGCTAAGCTCGCAAACTCCGCCATCTAACATAATCCGACGTATCATAATGGTTTCTTGTCGCCTACTTCAGAGCTAAGTTTTGAAGCAAGTCAGACGCTTGACTTAGATTAACTTTATTATATAATAAGATACGTTATATAAAATAACACTAAGACATCTCAAAGTCAGCGAGCAGAACGATTCACATCTATTAAGCCTGAGCATCACACACGGGTCAGCGCCTACCAGCCACTCGCACATGTCTCACCGGAGCCCGTGTATACTCAAGTAAAGTGCGGAGAGTACCCCGGAACCGGAAGCCAGCCGCTTCAAGTGTCCGTGACGTCACTGGATGCGGACACCGAAATAAACTACGCGATGCGGTTGAGAGCTGAGAAGGTTTTTATTACTTCTTTCTTTTGGGAACTTTGCAATAAAATCTTGTTCTCGTACCACAATAACCTTTGTGCGATTCACATAAAGTAAAGTAATAGTCTGGATCGCGGTGTCGCCACATAACTCTTGGCCAACATCTGAGAAGCGCGGGGAGCGCAAACACAAATCGCTACGCTTGTTAACTTTAATGCGTGGTTCCTCGTTCTATCGTTTACCTACTTCAACTGATCGTCGAGAGGAACTGTTACCGTACGCTCGCTTTATGGTCGCGTGAAATGAGAAACCATTCGTAATAATGTTATGTTATGTTGGTAATATATTTCAAATTACGGTTTAGAGTACCTAGTAGTTGTAACTACTTTGTTTGGTCAAAATATGTTTTACTGAGATCTTACAAACAAAAATTGTTTGCCCAAACAAAACTCAGAATCTTGCTAATTCACGAAAGTAAAATTTAAGTAACTTACTTTGACGAGCCGTAACTTTCACTAATTAATTTTAAGCATTCGTCGCCCAGTAGATGTCCAGATGCTACAGTATTGTGAATAATTACATTATGGAACAGTCAGTGTTGATAAAGAAGGAATAAACCATTTATAACTTAATGGATTGTTGTTGTTTCCGGGCTTAAACCGGAAATGGCTTGTTGGTCATGAAATTTTAATGATAGCGAATTATTTAATGGAAAAACGGCAGAATGGAACTACGCTTTGTGCAAAATAATAGAATAATTCTATAAATCGATCGTGAACGCTGAAGCTTTCAGTTATAAAAACGTTATCGTCAGATCTAAACCAATTTTGTTGAATATTTAAAGCGTCAGCTTAAACTATAATCGAATTGCCTTTGTACAGTTTTGAACAGTTGTAGCCGCTATATTCACTTTTATGCTTCAAAATTTGGGTTTGTATTTTATAAAAGGCATACGAAGGGTTAGTTGTCTTGAACGATCGATATCGTCAATACGTTTATTTAAAATTGAGCTATAACATAATATATTTTTTTTCAATTATAGACTATTGACACAGTACCGAAGGCTCGGTAACCACAGCGTAATCCTATCAAACCGCATTTATCTGAGTGCCTCCAGTTCGTTTTGTCTGACATTGTGTCTGTGCTACGACGTTACGAAAATAACGAATGAAAATAATTCATTTCACACCAAAGCTCTTCCACCCCTCTAGCTCTTTGGACCTTTTACAGGCTTCACTTATGGAAGCGAGCGTCTGTGACGCTGCGGCAGAGCGACTAATGAATTCCCCATGGAAATGAAACATTTCAATAGGAAGAATAAGGAGAAGGTTATCAATTTCCATAGGAAATTCATTAGAGGCCCTGCCGCGACGACGCTTGCTTCGAACGGGTACCTTAAAGGATATGACTGCCAATTTTAGACTGTATTTTGGTTGCGACAAAGTAACATTCTCGTTTTCTCCCCAGGTAGGGTCGGGCAACGGCATGGCGCTCCAGCTGTACGGGCCGTCGATCCAGCCGCGGCACTGCGTGGTGGCGCCGGCGGACGGCGGCGGCTACTCGCTCACCCCGTTGCACGCTGATGCGCAGATCTACGTCAACAACCAGCGCGTCACGCATTCGCAGCGGCTGCAGGTATGTACGACTACACGCACGGACTATAAAAGATTTCCACCTGCCATTGAAGTTCCAAGAAGGATAAGGATCTCGCAGCCGCTGCCCAAGATCGAGTCAGATGGAGAAATCTTTTCAAAGGCCTTTGTCCCTACTGAGGGACGTCAGGATGGAAATAGATATGTATGTATTGACGTTCCATGTGTCACTGGAACTTTTTCATTGCTCGTGAGTGTATATAGGAGGAAATTATACTGAGGATGCCGGTGATAGACGCTGAATAATGCGTTCCCAGAATTTGAGCTCCGATACTGCCCTACCCTGCACCGTTGTACTTAGCGGACACGAGAGTTTCCTGCCTATAGGTACATACATAGTTAGATAAGATATTCTTCATTTGTACACAAAGACATACGAAAATCAGTGTCTGATAATATATGTTCTGTTTTTATCTGTAGCAATAGCAAATGCAATCATTCAATTGTTTGATAAACATGCATTGTTTTCAGTATGAAATTGCCTCACTAACTTGTAAGACCTAGACATAATTTATAATAGCTCATTAAAATACGAACGCTCTTCGCAAAGCCTCACAGTTAATTATGGCGTATCTGTTATGAACGTGGCAGTTCTTGTGACATATTATAGGATTAAAGTCGTGACAGGTAATCTACATAAAACATAGTCTCATACAGTGCGAAATAATTATGTGGTCACACGCCACTGTTGTTGGGTGGTGGATACGAAATGTTATTTCACTTTAACTCAGACCACTACGTTCTATGTTTATTTAGTCCATATTGCATGTAGTTATAATCCCTAATAATAGATCCAATTTATTTGGCAAATTGGTACAAGGAATCGCTTCTGTAATCTGAAATATAATTTAGTTGTTATTTCTGATAGGCAGAATCTTACAGTTTGAATTTTTATGTAATGTTATGCATAGAACAACTCGGGTGCAATAAGTGATTATGTGATTTTACTTGGATGCAGTTTTTTTTAGATAATGAACCTATCCATATTTTATTGGATTAAAAGCGAAACTCTCCTAAATATCTTAAATTTAAAGAGTCATTTTCGTGAAAATATATCCCCAAGAAAAGGAAACTCTTTTCACGAGGCGATATATTTTGAGCTTAATAAGTTATTTACGTGAAGCTTCTATACAGTAAAATAAGATGAAATATGTTCCTCAAGTGACAAGCCGGTAATACGGTTACACGAAATACATTTAGTGGGAAAACATGGAAGATGCGGAGAATGTATTAAACGTCTTACAAATAGAGTAACGTGTATATTTCCCCTAGACTTACTTTCCGCACGTTTAGATGCAGGAAAAGGGATACGTTGTTAGATATACATATCATGTGTGAGGTGGCGAATACGTGCCTTTTTTATATTTTCGACAAAATGTCGGTATGTAGGGCAGTAGATTGCGGCTTGTATCGGCTTTTAAACAGACTCGTGAATTCGTTTTATTCTGCTATATCGAAAATTTTCGATTGAGCAATTAATTGTTCATTTACTCTGAACTGGCCCAGAACTGATCTTCACAATTAAAGCTGCTTTTAAACGATGTCCCCAACAGTGAATTTAAAATCACATTGTCTGTTCCCACACTTTGATTTCTACCACTCTGGCGCGTAGAATCAATAAATGCTGTTAAATATTCAACATTGCCACTTTCGCAGAACCTTATGCTTCCCTTTAATTATCGTTAATGATATGCATTCGATGAAAAACCACATTTATTCGAGATATATACGGGTACGCTCCCTGCTCGACGAAGAACCAGAATGCGATTTATTTGTGGATCGAATGAGTTCTCTGATGAATGTGTAAGCGAATGTTAGGGAGGAGTATTAAAGTGAGTGCTACAAGTACGTTAAAAAGATTGTAATGATTCAGGTTTCTGTGTACCTGTTACGTAACAATGTTTTGGTACAAATAAAATGAATATCTAAATAAAAATTAATAAACATTTGTATTTTCTGTGTAGCACGGCTGCCTGCTGAAGTTCGGTCGCGTGTCCACGTTCCGCTTCATGGACCCGGCGCAGGAGTCGCTCCTCAACCGCAACCTCTCGCAGTCGCTGCACTTCGGCTCCGGATCCATCTACGACAGGTAACCACACCAGCAGGATACTAGCACTTCTAGCTCTTATATTCTAAGAGTGTAAAGTGTAAAGCTGTGTCTAGTTTTCTCAGTTGTCTGTCACTTTAATGTTACCTTTATTTTACTAGCTACACCTTCAATATTTTCATTCGATTCTTAGACTAGTAGTTACGTAATGTATCTAAACTATCATTAATTCACTTACATACGACACAGTTGTGTTTTACCCCAACTGATGCGGAACGCCATCAGCTTTATTTACGTTTTCTCGTTTCTCTTGCATGACTACCACCGCTCACTTCATCCGCTTGTGTGTTTGTTGTTGTGCGTTAGATCGCCGACGTCGCCCGGCAGCGGCGCCAAGTCGCCCACGTCGCTGGCGTCGCACCCGCAGGACGGCGGGGAGCCCCCGGACGACTACCAGCGCACCATGAGCCCCGTGTCGCACGACACGTACGGCTACGGCAACGACTCGCAGCCCTACAACAACAACACCCTTAAACTAGACAACGAGTCGCTCATGATGTCGCAACATCTGGAAACCAAGGATGAATACATAAGGGATGACAATGGATACAACGATCAAGACCAGAATTCGCCGGCGAGCCGAACGAACAATTACAAGGACAATTACGAAACGACCTTCGATCTGGATGGAAACGTGGAGACTAAGAGCATCTGCAGTGCCAAGAGCGGCGGCTCGGGCCACGACAACAGGTAAAAAGTGACATCAATATTATTTGATTGAACCGTTAGTGTGGAGGATAAATTGGACCAATCTCGTCGAAGCGAGAGCAGCTGTTGCGGCGAAGTTTTTCTATCTGCCCGATTACTCGGTAAGCTCTTTAAAAGTTGCACGTCTCGTTAGTTTACCAAGAGCTTTGAACCTTAAAGTTTTTCGTTGTTGTTGTATCGTATTTCTCATAAAACTTGGCACCAACTTTTTCGTTGTAGATTAATAGCTTTGTAAACTGGTCACTAAGCATCGAAAATATTGCACAACCATTTCTAAAGTCTAGTTTTATTTAGGTCATCGATCTACTACTATATTACTAATTTAGGTACTTCGTTTTTCCTCAATTACTCCAATGAACTTTAAACGCCGGTTCTAAAGTGTAACCACTTAAATGCTTCGATCCAATAAACCACTATTATGTCATTATAAAAAACAACAAATTATTTACATGGTGGCTCAATTCTAATTCATAGGATTCTTATCATTAAAAAAAACACCATCAAACGACATGTAAATAATTATTGGCACTGGTCCTTTACATAGTACGAGACTGCCGATAACCAGCTTACTTCATACACACTTCCTAACAAGTCCCACCTACAGGATGACCCCCGGCATCGGGTCGGCGGCGCGGCCGGGGCAGGAGCCCATCCTCCCCGCTGTCCTGGAGTTCCCCGAGGCGGGCCAGGCGCAGTTCCTCGCCGCCGTCATCTCCCGGCTCGACCCGCACGCGCCCGCCTTCAAACTAGCGCCCGTTTACACGCTGTATCTTTGTGCGAGGTAAGTGGGGGTTTGTTATTATGAGTTAGTTATGTGTAATTTAACATAGACTAAAAGTTCAAGCAAGCTTCGCTTCGTCTTAAAAAGTGTACCTGTAGAAATTTTGGGATGATACCATATGTATGTGTTAATCCAGAGTTTAAGCATACAGCATACACAGGTCAGGTGGTTTCTAGATTGATCTGTATAGTGAGGTTACGCTTCCCTGAAGGTGATCCTTAATCTATGTCTAATAGTATTTTGTCTATTTCCTTGCACTCTCAAGGCGCGCAGAACTGGAGTGGAAAGAAGAACAATAATATGTCTCCATTTCTCGACATTTCCTACCTACAGAAGTATAGAAATAGTCCAATAAACTCGTATACCTACAAAATAAATGCGTTGAGACTCCGCTACAATGAACGTGTATAATATTTCAGTAGAGCTGAAGCTTTCATGTGGTTACCCTGTCCATTTACATAGACTATAACTTATAAATATCTAATTTGGTGATTTAATGAATCGACCGACGGAAGAAAACCTACTATTGGCCATCGATTACGCACCAAGTCAAGTCAAGAGTTACTGGCATATGTGGGTCAGTAGCCCTAATTCACCTTTTGGGTTGACCTCGGCCTATATCAAAAGCCATTGCGCTTAAAATCCTAAGTAATTATGTTACCAAATAATTAGTCCGGAGTGGTAGCAGTTAATGCAATTAAATTGATGCCGGCTCTCTAGAGAACCGTAAAGTTTAAGTTATAAATGTGACGTCACTTTGTAAATAAGGCCACATAAAACAATAACTCCTATGTATTGTATTGTAAGCTTAGAGAGAACCACCATTATTTTTTTCGGATAGATTAAATGTCTGCTTTGCGCAGTCTTGATTGAAACTTTTAATTAAAAACATAATCCCTTGGATACAGTTAACTTTTGCTTTAAATTTTTAATAAACGTGAGCCCGTTTCATCATCTTTGCCCGCTTGAGACTTGACACAATGGAAATGACATGCATAGGTCAAAGGTAATTCGTTCGTTTGTAGTTTGTATCTTCTTTGTACTATGTCCTGCACTAAACGGATATTGGATGAAGACCTCGGTAGCGCTATATTCAATTTGGTAACGAAATTGCCGCTAACACTTTAATTATAATATCACGAATAGAATCTGCAGAAATTGTACTTACGAATAAGTTATATAATTTTTCGAATGAATTCGTCTATGTTTTCAGGGATACCTTATTTCTTGTTCAGGTTGAATTCAAACACTGAACACTTTCATAACTCCTCATATTATTATGGGGTTTGATATTTCACCCAAAAGGTAAATGAGAACAAGCCTTAGATATTATGATTAGTATTACGACATAAAACGAAGCGTCCGTAGTCGAGCGGGCCTCAGTGATCGTAACTGATCGCTGAGGTTAAGCAACAACTGACACGGTCAGCCATTGGATGGGTGACCAATTTCAAGTGGTGCTTTTCTGGACGCTTCCGTGCTTCGGACGGCACGTTAAGCCGTGGGTCCCGGTTGCTGCTTCGGTAGCAGTCGTTAAGCCTAGTCAGAGGCCTTCGGGCGGCTTGAAAACATCTGACAGTCGGGTTGCCCACTTACCCGACAACTCTCTCAGCACAAGCTTGCTTGTGTTGGGGTCCACCAACCCGCACTTGGCCAGCGTGGTGGACTAGGCCTCAACCCTTCCTTCATTGGAAGGAGACCCGTGCCCCAGCAGTGGGGACGTAATGGGTCGTGATGATTACGACATAAGTTACGTAACTCGGAGAAACAAAGATAGGTTATCAGAAAGATTAGGTGAACCAGAGCTATGGCCAACCATATAGCATCAAGCTACCACTCGTTTACCACCCGTTTTACAACCCGTTTTAGCACCGGGAAGCAACACTCGTGCTCATTTCTTATTTCAAACTTTTTATTATCTGTTTTAAACTTATTATCGTGTAGTGTCTGTGTGTGCTCAAAATAAATGTATGTTCTTACTTCAGTCTTTCTAACTTGAAGTTTTTCCTACCAGGTACCGCGCGTCGACCCACTACAGGCCGGAGCTATCTCCAACGGAGCGCGCACACAAGCTCACCGCCTTCCTGCACCACGTCGCCACGCTCATACACGCCACTGTGCAGGTACGAGGCAAAACAAAACACTGCACTAAGGGCTATAACTTACTGTCGACTACTCGGCGACCGAAACATTGGCCGAGTTGCCCGGGCAACCGGCGACCAAGTGAGTAACACTAAGGGCCTGTTTCACATGTCTGTATAATGGATAGGTACCTGTGGGATAAAAGACATGCTGTCACTGACTAAAACATAATTGCAGAGAGTGACAGCATGTATTTTACCCACAGGTAGCCATTATCCAGAATGAGAATCTGTTCTGGCGTTATCCAGTAAGTAAAACTCGTCCGTAATCCCTTCTGCGATAATTAGAATTGCAATGCTGCATAATTGTCACCGGTGGGAATGTGTATCCCGATAAATGTTTTGGAATCATTCAAGAATCGACAGATATGTCTGGGATCAGGGTCGGTAGGGTTGACTGGACAAACAGGTATTAATATTGTTCCTTATCTGAAAGGGTTCAGACGTCGAAATTTGATATTTTATGCATACCAGGTTTCGATAACAGGGTACTGTGTGCCCTTAGCTTAAAGATTGAAATTTTCCTACCATTCTAAACAAAGCCCCTATATTAAACGTACATATTTAAACAAGAAATAGGTGTGTATATGCGATGTATGTTTTTAATTTAATGTCAATGTAGTCCTGCCTGTACCACGGCGCAGTAATCCGCGCTAATCCCGGGATTACTGTCGAGGCGCCATGTTGGGACGTCGTTCGTACACGCTTCGGCAATATAACGTTATTTTACGATTTATCTTAAAGCTTAGTTAGATGATAAAAATGGGAGCGTCGGGCTTGTAGCAATATATATTATTTTATAGCGATCGGTATTGTTGGAGATATCATTTCTTAAAAGTAGAGTAGATTTAATGTTGTGTACAGTCTTTTATCATAATATATACACTTGTCCAAAATTAATAATGCACATGCAGATCTTCACACCCGAATCATTAAATCCTAAGAGCCTTAAAAAAACACTTGCATTTTGCACCTTGTTCGAAAGAAATAGGAGTCAATATCATGTGTCACATAATCGAAAACAACCGATCTGTCAAAGATTTCTATGCGCATTATCAATTTTGGAGCACTGTACGTATGTATTGGTAAAGGTAGGTATTGTAAATGTACTGCTCGTGTTAATTCCACACGTCTTGAAATAATAAAATCAGTACTTCTATGTGGTAAAACAATCCCTTCGTTGTATATGGAACTGGAGGGACCGGTTTCCTACAAGCAATTTAATTTACTTAGAGCCAATATAGGCCCAATTATTCTTCTTCTAGTGCCTTTCCACTATTGGAAGTTGACGGTCAGCTCTGCAAACTCCTCTCTATTATTGGCCAAGCGCAATTAGCTCAATTCACATGTGTTTAACTGCCAGTTTCAATATCTCTATTTACCGATGACTGGTAGTTACTTTCATACGATTTTTACAATAGTATGAAAGTAACTATACCCGTCATCGGTAGATAGAGTTATTAAAACTGGCATTAAGTATACAAACAAATGTAATAAATGCTTTTATCCCCCGCAGGAGCGTTGCACGGACTCGGCAGCACAAGCCTTCTGGATGGCCAACGCGAGCGAGCTGCTGCACTTCCTGAAGTGCGACCGCCACATCTCCTCCTTCTCCACGCAGGCGCAGGACTTGTTGCCTACTACTGTGCAGAACGCATTCAGGTGACCACTCACAATATACCTATATAATGAATAATATGTTTACGTTTAAATAAAAATATTAACAAAATACGTAGAGAACTATATAACACATACATACTTATTTTAGTCCAATTAGAAAAAAATCATCATGTAATGATCAACTTCTGGGCCGACCCATTGCTTACTACTTTGCAGAATGTCTTCAGATGACTACTTAGAATAAAATAATTTACAACAATATACGTGCTCTGATCCTACGGTGTCCTGCAACAAGCTTGGACTCCCTGCTTCCGCCAGACCTCTGTTTATGTAACAGCTTCAGTCGAGTTGACTATTTCGGAATTCAGACGAAAAGCTTAAGTTTCAACTACGTATAGATGATACTCTTTTTGCAAGAGCTATAAAACAGTGAAATAGCTTCTTCGAAACGGCTGATTCTAGGTTGGAAGTCATTGCAATGGTATAAAGTTTAGAGAAGCAGAATTGTATGCTTTCCTCTTTATACCTATTTATAGTCCCACCATTTAAAAAAACAAGTGTAAAGTACTTGTGATACTCGTGCCTCCAACCCCCGTGAAGATATTTCCGGTAAATAATGTGATGATAATTAAAACACAAGGCCGCAGATAGCATTGCGTTGCATACATCACTCCTGACACGAAGGGGAGTGCGTGTTGCATTTGTTTATAACGGACACTTTAATGGAAGAACAAAAAACTTGATGTGAAGTGTGATAAAGCAGTCCATTAGTATAGGTAATGAAGGTAGATTTTCGTATGTATGAATGAATGTATGATACATTCCCATACTATTTGTTATAGTTATAAAATATATTATCGTTCCATGGAAATACGGTTAAAAAATATGTACATAACGCTCTTATAAACCCTTCAAGCTCGTAATAGCGAATGGTTAGACTATTAGGGCTCTATATCTGAAACAAAAGGACATGCGAGCATAATTAATGCATGCCCTTTGAAAATAAAACAATTTTATCGAATCAGAATGCAGAATTCTGAGTCAGTATAATTAAAATTCTCCTTTACTTGGAATGGTTGCGTTTTTGCAACTTTTATGAGTCGACATGTCGTCATATCGTAAAAATACAGCCATTCATTTCATTGTGTTAATCGACTGACTACTTCAGCCATTTGCATTTAAATTGAAAAAATTATGGATTATTATTTTTTAAATATTAAAATAATATTTACTCAGAATGGCACGCATATATGCGTTTAAGGCTTTATCGCTATCAGTAATATGTTACCGGCAACCATCGGTATCTTTTTCACGCGAAAAATGCAGCTTCAAGACAAGTATTCGTGAACTATGCGAACAGATTATGAACGTAACACGTGTAACGTGCAAGTTAGAACGGTTCAGTAACAAAGTTCGATAACCCAGTTATTAACACACTTGCATACTTAATAATGTTTGTGCGACATGAATACGCGACTAGTTATTAAGTTTGTTCGTGGAAATGCCATATAATTATTGTTGGTTGCTTTATGGCTACTGTTGTACGTACGTACGTTATTGCGGTATCCACTTACAAAGTATCAAATAGCCATACGGGAAACTGATTTTATATTCGAAAATTATTCAACCTATATTTCAGAATTATTACCCAATTAGTGTACAGCTTGTGTACAATGTATGTTATTTTGCAATCTTTACGAAAAAACTTAGACACTATTCGACCTACTAAAGCAAAAAGGAAATCCAAACACAAATAATACCTCTTCGCACCACCAAAAAAATCTCTCCCAACTTCAAACCCCACTAACCTCACCTTCTATTCCAGCAACCTCGTCTCCTGTTTCCAAGAAGAACTCACCCCAGCTCTAGCGACGCTCAACAAGCCGTCAGTGGGCGATGCCACGGAGGCCACGGCGCCCACGCTGCAAGCCCTAGCCGCCGCCATGGTGCTACTGAGACGGTGTCGGGTCAACGCCGCCCTGACCATACAGCTGTTCAGCCATCTCTTCCATTATATTAATGCTGTTTGTTTTAATAAGGTAAATATGGCTAAAACTTGAACAAATAAAACCTGGCTGGGTGAAGCTGGAACTTTACACCACTTTCTAAACAACAGCACTAAATACTTCTTTATTTTTATTTGTGCTCGGAAGAAACTTAGGTACTTATAAATCTAGTGAATGGCTAGAGCTAGCAATCAGTGTAACAATACTGTTAAAATTAATTTCTTTATCACATCTTCACACCATACCTGGAATCTTCCACCATCTTCAGAACAGAATAGAACCACATTTGCTATCACTCTTATCTTATCTGTTCCCACAGTTGGTGAACGACCGGGGGCTAGCAGACGCGCGGTGGGGCGCCGCCCTGTCCGCGCGGCTCGTGATCCTGGGCGCGTGGGCGGAGCGCCAGGGGCTGGAGCTGGCCGCCGACTGCCACCTGGCGCGCTGCCACCAGGCCGGTCAGTGGCCTTATTTAAACACGAGGATAAATCTGAAAATGCCTTAGGACCGAGCGGCATAGAGCGCACTGATGACTTAGTACCGTTTTGATGCATATCAAGTGGGCTACCATTTGGTTGTACGGGCCTATTCTTGTAACTTGAGTTAGACTGACGACATAATCCTTATTGCATAACCATGTGCCAAGAATGATTTTTTTGACAGCATTTCCAATCCTCTACCAGTGGCGGCTGGTGCCTCAGATACCCGGTGGTGCACTTTATGGGTTTAGTAATTTTTTGGAGAAAAATAGATTAACTATTACAATTAGAAGTAAAAAAAATATATGTATATTTTACCTTATTATTATTGACGCGAAATAGCTTCTCCGCCGAAACGAAAACAACACACGGAAAGCAAAATAAAGCATTTAGTCTCTCATATCCACATAACCATTTCTTTTTATTCAACATTTCACTTTTGAAAATTCAGGTAGCTGTACTTATAAGTTTCATTTTTTGTTTTGCACTAAAGGCCGAGGCGGCCCAGCATTAAATATTATTTTAAAGATTTAATGTCCAGTCTATTTTGCAATGTCCTATTGCTTTTTATGAAGTCAATATTGTATTTTGCACTCATTTTCACTCACCCACACACATACACACTCACGAAATCTTTACTACTTTCTTAGTTAATAAGTAATTAGCAAATTAATTACGTATTCGCGCGCGAAAGGTGAAACTGACAACCCTCCTCCCGAGTCCCGTGGCGTCATTCGTATTATTTCGGCAATTTCCGGCCGCGTGCGGCGCACGAATTTATCCTAGAACTGCATACAGTTTGTACTGAGCATCTTCCGTCTCACGCGCCGGGCGTTTTCCATCCTGTTTCATACTACATGTAGGAGCTCGCTCCGTGCGACAATCCGAGCGCACGAGGCCGTTATTGTTCAAGCAAAAATAAGATCTAATTCCAGATCGCCAGATCTATTGCCAGCTCGATTTAATTTAACTCGTAACGATAATCAGATTTATGTAATTTCTGTTTAGGGTAGGTATTACGGTTGTTATATTGGTATTTTTTGTGAAGTTTTTTTTACACGTACCTAGTATGGTATAGGAAGAAGGTACATATTTAGACGGTTTTTAAATGGTAGTGCGTTGCACGGGCGCACTTGAGGTGCAGCCGCCACTGTCCTCTACCACAATAATTCCACTAACACTCCCATCTCCTTCCAGCGCGCCTCATCCAAGGCTCATACCGCACCGTGGAAGACATCCGGCTGGCCCTCTCGGCTTGCTTCAAGCTGAACAGCGTGCAGGTGCGCGCGCTGCTGGGCGGCCTGGAGCCCGCGCTGCTGGAGGCGGGGGTCGCCGCCGCGCGCGCCGCCGCCGACGAGCTCTGCACTGCCGACGGACGCCAGGTGAGAGCGTAGATAACCTATGTACTTATATGGGGTGTTGCAAAAGTGGTATACTAAGCTGAAAGGAGGTGACTCTAAATTTGAGCTTCTCACGTAGAAGTAAAAAAGAATAGAATAGAGGTATATAAGTGCTGTTAAATATATGTTATATGTATTTAAATGTTTGTAAATAAATAAAAATAAGAACCCTATGTAAATCTAGCGCGTGGCGAGTTCTACACATCTTTGAATAAACACGCCGCGTCACTATTAATATATATTAAGTCACATTAAACGAGTCTGAATATGCCAGCTTCCTACACATCTATATGAGTGTGTGCTATACATCATACAGCAATGAAGTTGATTCTGTTAACCCAAAAAACAACTTAACATATGGGAGTGCTTATAATATTATTGTATATCGCAATCCACAGATAACGCTAGAAGAGAACGAATGGCTCGGCGTGGGCCTGCTCATCCCGGGCGACGGGTTCAGCGCGGAGGTGGTCCGTGGCGTGCCCCCCGGGCTCGCAGACTTCGTGGCTCCCTTACAGCGGGGCGGCCTGTGTCGCCTGGCGCACCAGCCACACGCCGTGGGCGTCTGGACCGTGTATATGACGGGCTATGGAGCCCCCCAGCAGAGGAGGGCCCCGGAGCCGAGGGTCCATATTATACAGCTGAATAAGAACTCCAATGGGATGGGGCTCAGTATTGTTGCTGCTAAGGTTAGTATATTTAATTATATATCCCTCGAGTTTTCGAATTCCATGATTAAAATAGCCTATAATACACCATTAAAACAAAAAACAAACTCTTTCGTCAAGTTTCTTACCGTATTTGTGACAAAAACTGTAGCTAAACTAGGGATTGTCACTTTAGTTGTCAGTCGCTGCCTAAGATGCGCCGGGCATAAGGGCGCCTTCAAATTAGTCGCTAAGTGTCGCGCGGCTGCAGCGCTGCAGCCGCGCTGCTGTCAAAATCCATATAAATTTTGTAATTTAAAAGATGCGCGACTGCAGCGCCGCAGCAGCGCTGCAGTCGCGCGTTAATAATTTATATGGAATTTAGGCAGCAGCGCGGCTGCAGCGCTGCAGCAGCGCTGCAGCCGCGCGACACTTAGCGACTAATTTGAAGGCGCCCTAAGAGTTGAGGTGATGCGTGACTGCGTCCTTTCGTCCACCTCTTGATTTCGTGACATCGTAAGGGCCAAGTCAGGGACACTATAAAACCAATATATTCAGACCCCTGTCCCCATCACTAACCACCTGCTCTTCCAACCAGGGTGCGGGCCAGAGCAAGCTGGGCATCTACATCAAGTCGGTGGTGGCGGGCGGCGCGGCGGCGGCGGATGGGCGCCTGGCGGCCGGCGACCAGCTGCTGTCCGTGGACGGACACTCGCTCGTCGGCATCACTCAGGAGAAGGTAAGAATTTGAAACTCTTTATGTAATAATGGCAGAAAATAATACAATATTTTGGAAAGTGGGCCTCGGCAGACCACATCAGTTGCATGTACCCGGACTGTTGGGCAAAAATTTAAACCGTGTGGTTGACGAGCTACGGACAAAGGCGGCCAGGATGACCAAGGCGGGAAAACCGGGACAGATTTCGTTGTTGCCTGCTATAGAGACTGTGGAGTGAGCATAGTGAGCCCTTGGCCCAGTAGTAGTCTAGTATTATTGTGATAGATCGTGACACACGTGGTCGTTTTATACTAATATCTGTTATGTTTCCTCCAGGCGGCAGAATACCTGGTGCGAACTGGCCCGACAGTGACTCTAGAAGTGGCTAAACAGGGAGCCGTGTTGCACGGCCTGGCCACTCTACTGCACCAACCTACGTACAACCAGAAACAAGGTACTGTCTTTATACAGTTTATGTTTAAATTGTAGTGTCTGGGTTTCTGCTCCATTTCAAAGGGGAGTTGTGTTAGCCGAGGTAAATAAGGCGGTACATGAATAAATTAGACGTGTAGAACCATAAGAACGTCATGGATCTCCAAAGATCGCATACTACAGAATATAGGACACAAATGAAGTCATTAGATCTGATTATATTGGTAAAAGCTGTTCGAACAAAAGCTGTCTACAACGAACACTGCTGTAACCTCCTGTTTAAATTAGTCCGACACTGAATGAATCATCTTCTTTGTAACCTTCTTCTTAAGGTACCATCTACTATCGTAGGTCGGCTATCATTATAGCCCCTTGTACCCATAATCTCCCATTGCATTACTTCATTGCCGTGGTACTAAAGCTACATCCCGGTCAGACGAGGCGGTCGAATACGAGCACCGCGCGCGGCGCAACTCCGGCACGTACACCAACCCGCTGCCGGCGCTGCTGCGGCAGACGTCGCCCTTTGCCGAGCTCGCCACCGCAGGCACGCTATGACAAGCCCTAGGGAGGGAAACTGGTGACGCTTAGCGGCTATGTTGCCAGACGTTTATTAGAACAACGATCGGAAGTTGTTTTTAAATCTCAGATACTGAACTTACAGGTTTTGAACGGTTAATCAACAGTCGATTGTCCCGCCAATAGATACGATACGTGACTTAATGGCGGGAGAATCGACTGTTGATGAACCGTTCAGAATCTGTCAATTTAATATTTGATTATGAAACAGACTGTAGAGAGATGGCGAGCTGGCCGAATAAGCTTCACGTTTTCTTCCCTATTAATGACATCATACGTTGTTACATCCGGTTAGGTCCAGTGTTCGATGCATATTTTTACAAACTTTTATTATTATAAATGGTGATGTAACAGCTGTGATTAATTTCTGTGTTTTTGTAGGTATGTTGGTCGTTTTAGGTTCCTCTTTAATATTGATGTTTTTCGTTGAATTTTATCGTTATTGCTGTTGATATATTTTTTGTTTTGTCGTTATTAATTTTGTTTTAATACTGGGTTCCTTCGTAGGTATATTTTACTTTTTTTTAAAAAAAATTTTTCAGTTATTAATTTTGTTCCGTGGTTTAGTCGCTTCGTGTTGTGTTCTTTGCTGGGTTTCAACTCTAGATGTTGCCCTCGTAAGCATATCTTTGTGCTTACATGCTGTTTGATTGCAGGGTACCGGCGGCGCTCGTGTAACGGGCAGTGCCGCCTGAAGGACGGCTCTAGCGAGTCCAGTTCCGACGACAGCGAAGAGTTTTCAGCTCCTGCGGTCCCGCCGCGGTATATCGGCTCCATACCACGGCTTATCATTACTCTAGACGACGAAAACAACCAACTGAGCGAGGAGCATTCACCGGAAACCCCCGGCTTTCCTTTAGAGCTAGCGGGCGCGCCGCCGCGGCCCATACCCGTGTTCTCATTCACCTGCGAGGACTTCGACGAGCAGCAGTGCAAGGGGGAGATGTCGGTGGACGACACGCCCATAGAGGAGGAGGCGGAGGAGCAGAGCGACAAAGAGGAAGAGGAGGTATATCTGCCGCCGCAGATGCGCCCTCTGCCGCCGCGCCTGCCGCTGCAGCCGCCGCGCCGCGCGCGCTGCACGGGCCGCGCCGAGTGCGCCAGCGCCTGCGACTGCTGCCGCTCCCCGCGCCCCGACCCCCCGCTCATCCCCTTCATCGACGAGCCCAACTACGAGCCGCTCATCTACGAGAACGACTCGGCTGACGACACTGTGGCCACGCCGAAGATCCGACGCATCTTCCCCTCCCTATCTTTAGACCAATCCGAAGAAGCCAAACCCGAAATGGCCGACGCTGACACTCAAACACCGACCTCCCCTCTAGAACCCTACGTTAGAAAGCTAGACTTAAACTTAGACGTTAAGAGCGAAAGTGAGAAGATAGAGCTAATACACTGTCGACTGAGACGGGCGCTGTTTAATGTGTCCAAGTCGAAGTCGGAAGAGACTGATGTGCCGTCCAATTATTCGACGTCGGAGTCTTTCGATACAACGAACGGTACGACACCTTCGTTGCCCAAGTTATTAGTGAACACGCCTGAGTCCGGGGCGTGCCAGGTGCTGGACAGCCGCAAGTCGTGGCGCTCGCCCGACGACTGCAGGCCCGCGCCCGGCGCCGTGCGCGCGCTCGCCAAACACTTCAACTCCATCAACCTCACGTACTGCGTCAAGAACTACAAACGCAACTGCCAGTCCAGCCCCAATCTCAGCGTGCAGAAAGAAAAAACAAGCAATACTAGCGATAACCTACAAAGTAGCATTAGTTTAGCGGATATTCAGTACGAGACTATGAAGTCTGATTCGAGCGATACGAAGGGAGAGAAGCTGTCAGAGGATGAGGTGAAGAGTATACTGATCCAGTTAGAGGACTGGTCGAGGTTTGGCTCCCGGGGCAGTGAAGACACGCTCGCGCAGGGCAACGAGTTCGAAGTACCCAACCTGCCTTCAGAAGAACATACAGAGAACAATACCACCGGATACCACTTTAATGAAATAGTCGATAAGAAGATTAGAACCATAACGCTAGATAATATTAAGCTCAAATCCAATCAATCCAGTTTAAATACTGACTCGATTATAGCCAGTAAGGATTCGTTTAACAAAACGGAAAGCCTAGAAATGTCGTCCAATGAGGTAAAAATCCCTAGAATAGTAGGAGTGATACCGCAGAAGCAAGCGATGTCGGTTCTAGACGTTTCAGCGGTAAAGAAATTGGCTAAATTGAGACGAGAATCGCAGCCATCTGTCGTACAAAGCTGCCCAAACATAGTGGACAATGAAGCGGACTCGAAACCTCAGGCCAATGGACACCCACCGTGTAAGATTCTCCCACACCACGCATGAGATAGGTGTGTTATAGTGCACACGCACGTATGTTACTCGTCCCCTCGTTTCCTCATCTCGCCACCATACGGAACGCAGTTCCAGCATTGTTATTTTGTTGTTTTATTTGCGGCCATTGGTTTCTAGACGAAGCATGCGGTTATTTTATGTTTCGCACAATGTTATGTACGTCTTTCTCATTTCAGGTTTACGTTGTACCTAAATCACAATATTTATGTCGAGCACAACATAATTTTATTTTAGAATTAAGTTTACCACGAAATTTTCGGACATCTTTAGATATCACCAATAGATTTTATTTACCATTAACCTATTCCTTTACAAACAGTAGTTACAAAACCGCCCTCAAACCTGTTTAAGCAAAACTAACCTGTATTCCTATGTTCGTAGGGGCGAGTTCAGCGGCACGGCGCGCGTCGGAGCGAGACCTTCCCTCCCGACTGGCAGCAGAGCCGGTGAAGCCCAGCAAGAGCACGCCCGCCCTGCACCAGGTCGCCTCGCCGCCGCCCATGCACGCGCACAAGTGAGTGTCCAACAGTAGCCTCTATGCCGCTGACACTAGAGCCGAGTGTCGCGTGGCTCGCAGCCCGCCGTGCACCAGGTCGCCTCGCCGCCGCCCATGCACGTGCTATTACCCTCGGAAAAAGTCATTCATGTCAAAACATTCATAAACATTGCATCATATTGTCTAAACCTACAACTTTTTCCGAGGGTATAGCTCGAAAACGGTTAGGAATTAGAAAGAAACATATGATATAAAAGTTTTAGATAATTTTAAGAGCTCCATTTCATTAGTTGAAAATATTTCTCTCCGTTTCACCGTTTTCGAGATATAAGCAAAAAACCAAAAATGTGTACCTTTATCCCCCCTCCTTCCCCCCGCTCATCACCTAGGCGAGTCAGGACTTTTGGTATGTTAACAACCTAAGCCCCCTGAACGAGTTTCTGAAGGAACCGCTTAGTTACCTGCTCACGCACTCTACACCTCATAAATATTTTTAATTGTACGTACATGGTAAAGGGTAATAAAACAAATTCCCCAATATTTTTTATTGTAGATACTATGAGTATTTATATTAATGAAAAGAGTAATCAAAATATAAAACACTAATCATTTTAATCGTAGGTACTATGAGTCTTTCTATCTGAAAAAAAAAACGTATTATTAGTATGACGACCGAATGGCGTAGTGGTTAGTGACCCTGACTACTGAGCCGAAGGTCCCGGGTTCGATTCCCGGCTGGGGCAGATATTTGTTTAAACACTGATATTTGTTCTCGGGTCTTGGATGTGCCCGTAAAATGGCAATAGGCCCGCCCCCTATTACATTGGGACTAACATAACACTCTGGCGAAAAGTGGGTGCAGTGCAAAAGGGTAATCAAAATACAAAACACTAATCATTTTAATCGTAGGTACTATGAGTCTTTCTATCTGAAAAAACCTCGCAAGTTATTACATTTGTACAAGGCGTAAAAAATAAGGAAAAATTACATACATAGTCATGAAAAAGGAAAACGCAACTATTAAAATGCACTCTCACGACCGTAGCCAATCAGTAAACTAATAAACAACTAAGTCGTAATAAAATAAATTATGCAGCCTGTGTAGTTTCTCACTGCAGGGCAAAGAATTTCCTCCTTATAAACTGACCACCCTTCCCGATCATGTGCTTCCTTCGGCCATATTATAATAAATAATAATGATATAATATTTTTGTCGCAGCATGTCGCACGCTATGCCGCCGCCCGGCTCGCCCGGCCACAAGTCGCGCAGCAGCCACAACCTGCTCGACGCCCGCTACCAGAACCTCGTCGCCAACATGGACCGGTCAGTCAACTCAAACGACATTACCCAGTTAACCCTCACTTTATTAATAACACAATCTTCAAGAAAGAAAGAATGAATAGGTTTGTTAGAGCCTGTTTTTTGATCCCTAGTTAACTCAACCATTGGTCAAAAATGGCAACCATTAGTTAAAAACCAACAAAATTCGTATGCAGCTGTCATGCTTGACACGTGACTTGACTAATGTTTAAAGTTGACCACGGATCAAAAAACTGGCCCTAGTTGGAGCAGGCAAGGTGCAAAAATGTTAAAGCTCCAACTACCTACTTCTTTGGCCCGAACATAACTGTCATTATAACCGAGTCGCCTTGTAGGGCCTTACCCGAGATATCGTCAGATGCGCTTCATCGCACTCTATACAGTTAGACCAAGATGCACCTGATTTAGGAATAATTTCAGCACTACATGATACTGCAATTTTCAAGCTAACCTTAGGTAGATTTAGATAGATTACAGCCTTACCAAGCACTAACTAAATTGAACATAGAACACTATCTTAAAACAGTGTAACACCAACATACTTGCAATAATAAAATGTGTGGTGTAGCCAATCATAAAGGAGATCAGTATACGTATAAGTAACAAACACACGTTTCCCAGATGGTCGTCTCTGCGTAGCTCGAACGGCAGCAACCGGCCGCAGTCGGCGCACTTCTCCCCGAACAACACCGAGCCCGCGCCCGACTCGCCGCTGCTGCATCATCAGGTAACCCTCAGTTAGAGAGAGCTTTTGTTAAATACAAGATTAGCTTGCAAACTGACTGTTAAGTATGCTTGCAATAGACAAATTGCGTTGTATAATGACTTGGCACTTGCTTTAACGCTTGATCGGTGCATAGCGCATTGTTATAAATCTATAACGTTTCCTACAGCAAAACCACTCAAGCTCAGCAAGCGTGCGATCAGCAAAAATGGCAGAAATGTCCGAGGAAGTGACGCGCAGACATCAGCAGCAGCAGTTGCAGCAGCAAATGCACCAGCAACAGATGCAATACCCGACGCAGCAGAAGCCGATACTGCCCCCGCAACACATACAGCCGCATCCAAACATCATGTCGCCCCCACAAATACAGAATCAACATCCACACATGCAGGCGAATCCACATGCGCAGACAAATAACCACATGCCACAAAATCACTTGCAACAAAATCAACATATCCCTCCGAATGTAGTGCAATCGCAAATGTTGCAACACAATCACTTGCCACAAGTGCAGCATGCGCCGCAGAATCAACTTATTTCGCCGAATCAACACATGCAACAGAATCAGCACTTGCCACAGAACCAACACTTGCCGCCGAATCAAGTGCCGAATCAACATTTGCTTCTACAAGTAAGTAATCTTTCTTAATTTAAAGTAACACAAAGAATAGCAATTTACTAATGCGTAAACTTACTTGCGCTCCCTCAAGGAAGGGCCTTCTACTTCACCGACTGTTTTGTTGTGTTATTTTAGTCTCTATCCACTGTGATGTGGACATATTGGCAATTGTTTTATTATCATCATCATCGTCATCATCAGCCGGTAATCTTCGACTACTGGACATAGGCCTCATAGGCCCAAATAGCGCCACATTACTCTGTCCTTGGCCTTCCTCATCTAAGCACTGGACCGACCACCTTTATACGGTCGTCGGTCCAGTAAACTTTGCAATCACAATCTCAGTGTCATACACGCTAAAAAGAAATTAAGGTTTTGTTTGTGATCGTAATATATTTGCACTACATGCTAACCTTATAATATCAATGGCTACTATAGTGTTTCCTACTTCCTCAGAGCCAGCCGGGCATGCAGATGTCCCCGCCGGCGCACCGCGCGCAGAGCCCCACGCAGCACATCTACCACAACCAAAATGTGCAGCCGCAGAGGTTAGTTGCATCATTATAATAATATAGGTGAAACGATGGCCAAAATATAAGAATAAGAGAGATGGTGATCTAAAAGACAGAAAATGCGCAGGTGTGAACAGGGGTGGGTTGCAAATTCCTGTTTAATTGTCTTTATTTTCTCCAGGTGTGTCGGTCATCCATCCTAATGTACTACCTAATGGTACACAAATACATATTTAATGTTATCTGTAGTGATAATAATGTTGAATGCGATGTTTGCAGATATGAATGGCACCAGCCGCAGCCCGGGCCGCCTTCTCCGCAGAGATCTCAGCCGCCTGTAGCTCCTAAGCCACAGGTAATAAGGAATATTATCCTATAACTTGTTTTATATCATAATCTCGTAGCATTAGAAGACCATCGTTATTGTGAAACTTGAAAGATAAAATTGATCAATATTAATAAAAACAAAATATTTAACAGAGCGTACGACGACCGGAGATGGAACAAGAAGAGCAACAGTTGCAGATGCAACAGCTACAGCAACATCACATGCAACAACAACAGTTACAGCAGCAACAACAACAGATACAACAACAACATTTACAACAACAACAGCAGCAGTTGCAACAGCAGCAGATGCAGCAACAACAACAAATGCAACAGCCGCTAAATGTCACTGTTCAGCCTGACGACGGTATGAATCATTATTAAAATTATATATTACATTTTTTTTTTAAATTAAGTTGCGTATTTTGTGTCTCACTGCTGGGCAAAGGCCTCGTTATAAACTGACCACCGTTCCCGATCATGTGCTTCCTTTGGCTATTGAGGCAAAAACCTGTCGAGGTCATCCCGCCATCTCCGTCTAGGTCTTCCGCGCGACAAACATTAAATTTTTTTTATAATAACACACTTTGCCTTTGGTGCCCTATATTATACCCGATGGCTTTTATTAGGGTTCCGTAGCCAAAATGGCAAAAACGGAACCCTTATAGTTTCGTCATGTCCGTCTGTCCGTCTGTCCGTCTGTCCGTCTGTCACAGCCGATTTACTCGGAAACTATAAGTACTACAGTGATGAAATTTGATGGGAATATGTGTTGTATGAACCGCTACAAAAATATGACACTAAATAGTAAAAAAAAGAATTGGGGGTGGGGCCCCCCATACATGTAACTGAGGGATGAAATTTTTTTTTTCGATGTACATACCCGTGTGGGGTATCAATGGAAAGGTCTTTTAAAATGATATAAAGTTTTCTAAAAAACATTTTTCTTAAAGTGAACGGTTTTTGAGATATCAGCTCTCAAAGTCGTAAAAAGTATGTCCCCCCCCCTCTATTTTTATAACTACGGGGTATAAAATTCTAAAAAAAATAGAGGTGATGCATGCTAATTAACTCTTTCAACGATTTTTGGTTTGATCAAAGTATCTCTTATAGTTTTTGAGATAGGTTGATTTAACTGTAATTTTGGTTAAGTTATTGTGCTTACTACGGAACCCTTTGTGCGCGAGCCCGACTCGCACTTGGCCGGTTTTTATTATTTAAATATTTGTCTCCCATGCTTTTATCATTGAAATAGCTTTTCCCGCGAGCTTGGCTTCGGTTTCCGGTGTCAATTCCGGGATAAAAAGCACATATATATACAGTCCCTATGATGTATGGATACAGCAGACAGATACAACTTTTATTAGTATGTCTAGTTTTGTACCCTAAGTGCATTGTCCTCATTCTAAAATCGCGTCATATTAATGGCTCGCGACTTATCACGTGAGTACAATTGTACAGCAAAAGCGGGTGACTCGCTTGCGCGTCATCTCTTACTGGGAAAGATCGGAGGTTACAGTCGTGAGCATACAAATATATGTATGGAAAATAGGTTTGGTTGCCATTCTCCATTCAACTCGATATCTCCACGCGTTTCCGAGATAAAGGATTGACAGACAGATAGATGGACAATAAAGTGATATAGATTTCCGTTTGTACCTTTTAAGATAACCTAAAACAAGTGAAAGTGGAGCTTCCTCCAATGTCCTACTGCACAAATTTGGGCAATGTTCAGTCTTAGACTGACGCCAGAATTATTGTCATTCTGGACCATTAGTCCGTCAGTCAACTACCGTTTCTCTCGTCATTCTGAGCAGTAACGTCATTGTACCTAATCTTTGTCTGACGATTAATCTCTAAATTTATACAGGGTTATTGGTAAGTAGACCGGATCCTTTCAGGAGGTGATAGAGGAAGGCATTTCCAGTCGATTGAACCCAATAATGCATTATCCTAAACTTAACCATTTCTAAGATATTTAATATTTAAGGTTTTTTTTATTTTTTGCCAAAATTTTATGCTTAAAACCGAAAATAAAAAAAACTAGCCACATTTCAATATTTTTTTTAGTTGTTTTGCATAAGTAACACCTTAATAAACTAATTAAAATAATCAAATGTTCATTATTCGACTTAAATTAGACATAATACCTCAAAATAGTTAAACATTTTGAAAAAATATTCTAAACGCAAAAACCAATAAATTAAATTAAAAAAGATTTTCATATGACATTTTTTTGTGCACTTCAGTTTAAAAACATGGTCAACAAATAAGCTTTCAAACAAGATGATTCAATACCAAATCGATTAAGGTATCACCAAGATATGGCCAAAACAACCAGATAAAGCGGAGAAAACTGAGCAGGGGTTTCCATACTAAAGTTAACAGGACTGAAAACAATCACACTTTTTACCTTTAAATTGGGCTAATTTTGTTAGTTTTCCTGTTGAATTTTGTCCGTCTGTGCTGGTTGTTTTGGCCATATCTTGGTGATACCTCAATCGATTTGGTATTAAATTATCTTTTTTGAAAGCTTATGAGGGCGCATTCTCACGGGATACGTCTTTGACGATTCGGTATTAATTCTAATGACCGTAGTGACCGACGTATCCGTCTACGTCTTTTTTCACGATTCGTGAAGCGTGTGAACATGGGTATATAAAAAGCATTGCTCCCGTCAAAAAAAATAACGAATCGTGAAAAAACACGATTCGTGAAAAATCACGATTCGTCTTCGTGTGAATGAGCTCTTAGTTGACCATGTTTTTAAGCTGAAGTGCACAAAAAAATGTCATATGAAAATCTTTTTTAATTTAATTTATTTGTTTTTGCGTTTTGAATATTTTTTTAAAATGTTTCACTATTTTGAGGTATTTTGTCTAATTGAAGTCGAATAATGCACATTTGATTATTTTAATTAGTTTATTAAGGTGTTACTTATGCAAAACCACCAAAAAAAATATTGAAATGTGGCTAGTTTTTTTTATTTTCGGTTTTAAGCATAAAATTTTGGCAAAAAATTAAAAAAACCTAAAATATTAAATATCTCAAAAATGGTTAAGTTTAGGATAATGCATTATTGGGTTCAATCGACTGGAAATGCCTTCCTCTATCACCTCCTGAAAGGATCCGGTCTACTTACCAATAACCCTGTATAACATGGTGTATTCACCTGACACATCCATCCACAGAATGGTACGTGGCGAGCGGCTCCGAGCCGCCGACGGGGTCGATGTACCCCGCCGGAGCGCCCGGGCGCCAGGGCGCGCCGCACAACCCGTGGCAACGTGAGGAGCGAGAGAGAGAGCAGGAGGCGCGCCGCGCTGCTGCTAGAGCGAGACGGTGAGTGTTTAGTAATGTCTAGTCAGAGCCCCCGGGCGGCTGGGCGCGCCGCACAACCCGTGGCAACGCGAGGAGCGAGAGAGAGAGCAGGAGGCGCGCCGCGCTGCTGCTAGAGCGAGACGGTAGGGGTTTAGTGTTTTGATTTGAGGGTTTTAGTAGATTATCATTTTTTTAAAAGATATGTATTCATTAAAAACATACACAGGTAACAAAAATAAAAAACGCCAAACTGTGCAACAGTTTGTTGGTGTGACGCGCTCATAACATTGGTTTTAACTAATATGATTGGTAGCCATCGCCACAAGGAACCCATAGAACATGTTTAGTCAATGGTTTAGTCAGTGCCCGACAGTGGAAACATTTTTTTTTATTTATAGGTGTCATTTTCATTTGGCATCTTTTTATTACTGTTTCTACATACTAGAAGCGCTATAATTCAACTTGTACTACTATTCCAGGGACGCGACGATATCGCACCTGCTATCCCTGGCCGCGCGCACGCCCGCGCAGAACCAGCAGCTGAGGGCGTTACAGCTGGAGAGGGAGTTCGAGCGACGAGCCACGCAACAGGACCAGGTACATAGTTGGATATGAGATAAGTTAGGGTTGTGCAAAGATTGACTGGAATCACCATGAGCGAATAAAGCTGTGTCAATATCTATCTAGTATCTAGGTTAGATAATCCACCTAGCCAGCAGTCGTTGCTCAGAGGGTACCGACTGAATTCAATTTGAATAGGAGCCTGGATCATTATTGATGCACAGGACCGGAAAAGTACTAACTATAAGGAGACCTCCTTACCTATACCCAGTAGCTATTAAAGGGTTTCAATTATTATAATGATCGTATGATAATTACATGAAAAAAGCAATAGTAAAGTCTGCTAAGTCTATAAGCTTCTGATATATATGACAATAATGTTGGAAACTAAGAATTGCAATTTTTTTGTTTGGCTTGTCTACTTTGACACTTGGTTTTTATACTGTTCTACTCCCTACAGGACGAGTCGTCAGACGCGCAGTTCTCGCCCGGCAACAAGTCGCCATCGCCCGAGCCGAGCGAGGCGCGCCCGCCGCCGCCCAAGTCCATACTCAAGTCGCCGCTCAACCGGGCCGACACTAATGGATATGCTACTGACACCGTGAGTGAAGCATGGAGAGTCTATGTGTTAATAATAGTGTTGCCACGAATAGTGAATTGGCCGAATACCGAATACCGAATATTCGGCGACGCTGCCGGCCGAAGCGCCGAATATTCGGCCGCCGAATATTCGGCGCTACAACCTGTTTTTTTTGTTCCTGGAACTGCTTTGAAGAAGTCGCTACAGGTTATATGAGAAATGCTAATTATTAGGAGGCAGAATGCTGTGGCAAACGAGTTGAATTTTTATTTGATAATAGTTCGCCTAGATCGGATGGCCGATCCTTACAAGTGGTGGTCAGCAAACAAAAAACAATACCCGAACCTTTTGAAATTTTCAAAAACTTATCTTTCTTCATCTGGAAGTAGCGTTTATAGTGAGGATGGTTACAATGAAAAGCGCAACCGTGGGCTACCAAAAAATGCTGAAATGCTCTCTTTTATCCAGCACAACTTACTGATTAATTTTAAGTACTAAAATGTTGTGATTTGGAAATAAATACACAATTTTGATTAAAATAACAAGTCATTTTTTATATGATTTACTATTCGGTATTCGGCCCGAATAGTACGCACTATTCGGCCGAATACCGAATACTGAAAAAACTGGCCGAATAGGCCGAATACCGAATAGTTGCCGAATATTCGTGGCATCTCTAGTTAATAACTAGCGGTTTCGTGCGAGCTTGCTACAGGAATAGTTTTTAAGTGTTACCCATCGCCTTATTACATGACGGTTCCCATGTTCTAACTACCGGCGCCCAATGAAAAAGATAGAAACTTATTTCTAAAGTTTAAAAAAAAAAGCGTGAATACAAAGTATAAAATCCTCGCTTATGTGTGGTGCACCTATACGACTAAAACGTGAAACGTGAGAACACAATTTCTTTGTGGACAGTAGATGAGGGGTGTAAGGGTTCTAAACATCCGAAATGAACCAATTGCCAACCTCACCTGCCCGTGGTGCACCCTGCTAAATAACAGACGAGGCTCTGGCGACCGGATGATGGCGGTATAACCATCCAAAAACAGCTACACTAAATCCCATAGGCCGGCGATGGGCAGCAGCGTCACCGGCACGAAAAGTGTAGCCCTGCGATCACCAACCCGCATTGCAATGCGCTTGGTGCATGGTGGTAAGCATATGGCAAAATCCTCCATGGAGTCACACCCAAAGCCCCGGCCCCCAGTTCCCGGCAGCCCTACTATTCCTGACTACGGCAGCGGTCTAGGTAACGGTAGGGCAGGGGGTGCGAAGAATCCCCGGGTTACGAATGGCTGCCATCAACGACTACAACTGGCGACATACGAGTACAACGCACGGACACTGAGAGAGGACGAGAAGATGGTAGAACTCGAGGTAGAGCTTAGCAAAATAAAATGGGACATCTTAGGGCTATCAGAAGTCCGTAGAGAGGGCGAGGACACGATGACCCTGGAGTCCGGCCATATGCTCTACCATCGCGAGGGCGACCAACTGTCCCAAGGTGGCGTAGGATTCCTCGTCAACAAGACCCTTGTCAACAACGTAGTGGAGATCAGCAGTGTGTCGAATCGGGTAGCGTACCTAGTATTAAAACTAACCGAGAGGTATTCCTTGAAGGTCGTACAGGTATATGCACCAACCTCGGCATACTCTGACACAGAAGTCGAAGCAGTATACGAAGATATCTCTAGAGCTATCAAATGTACTGCTAAGACCCAATACACCGTTGTGATGGGGGACTTCAACGCCAAAGTGGGAGTACAAGAATGCGACGAATGGAGGGTAGGACCTCATGGCTTTGGTAGCAGAAACCAGAGAGGGCAAATGCTTGTTGACTTCCTCGAAAGGGAGGGGCTGTACTTGATGAATTCTTTCTTTGAGAAACAGCCCCAGAGGAAGTGGACATGGGCAAGCCCCGATGGTAGGACGAAAAACGAAATCGACTTCATTATGACTGACAAGCGGCACATATTCAGAGATGTCTCAGTGGTCAATAGGTTTAAAACTGGGAGTGATCACCGACTTCTCCGAGGTACTCTGAATATTAACTTCAAGCTGGAGAGGAGACGTCTGGTGAAGTCGACCCTTCGTCCCACACTGCACCAAATTAGAGCTGGCAACACCAGCTTCCAGAGAGAACTACAGAGCCGATTCGAATCGCTGGAAACCACTACGGATATTGACGCGGACACAATCCAAATAGTGAAGGCTCTTCGTGAGGTGAGCCACAGACATTTTAGCATGAGAAGCAAAAGCAAGGAGTCTAAACTTTCAAGCGAGACACTCGAGCTTATGAGGCAGAGACGCGAATTTCCGTCGGCAGGTGACACTTCGTCAGAACTACGGGTACTCAACAAGCGTATAAAGAAGCTGATACGAAGAGATCTCCGTCGCTCCAACACACGCGCCATAGAAGCAGCAATTGAGCAAAATCGGGGGTCAAAAGTCTTCGTTCAGCAACTTGGGAGAAGCCACTTGACGAAGTTGAAGTCTGCAGATGGTAATATCGTTGCCTCTAAGCCGGAGGTTCTTGCCGAAATCGAAGGTTTTTACGGACAACTTTATGCTTCACACGCGCAGAAGTATGTGGCTCAGCTCACCGATTCCAGAGCGCCACTAATACGCCACTACACTGACGACATCCCTGACGTCGACATAGGCGAGATTAGGATAGCCCTTGAGCAGCTTAAAAACAACAAGGCTCCGGGTGAAGACGGAATTACTACAGAGCTTCTGAAAGCTGGAGGTATTGCAATCCTCGAACAGCTCCAGAGGCTCTTCAATTCGGTTCTTCACAATGGCATTACACCGGAGGCATGGTCTGAGAGCGTCGTGGTATTGTTCTTTAAGAAGGGTGACAAAACCCTTCTGAAGAACTATAGACCGATCTCGCTTTTAAGCCATGTATACAAGCTGTTCTCAAGGGTTATCACGAACCGTCTAGCCCAAAAGTTAGACGAGTTCCAGCCCCCAGAGCAGGCTGGGTTTCGAAAAGGCTTTAGTACAATAGACCACATCCACACAGTAAGGCAGATTATACAGAAGACCGAAGAGTATAATCAGCCTCTGTGTCTAGCCTTTGTTGACTATGAAAAAGCCTTTGACTCCATCGAGACCTGGGCAGTTTTGGAATCCTTGCAGAGATGCCAAATCGATTGGCGCTATATCGAGGTGTTGAGATGTCTGTACAATGCCGCTACTATGACTGTCCAAGTACAGGACCACAAGACAAGACCTATCCAACTGCAACGTGGAGTGAGACAGGGGGATGTGATATCTCCGAAACTGTTCACCAATGCATTGGAAGATGTCTTTAAGACGTTGGACTGGAAAGGACATGGCATATGTATAAATGGCGAGTACATGTCACACCTCCGCTTCGCGGACGACATCGTTATTATGGCAGAATCTCTGCAGGAACTCAGCTGGATGCTAAGTGGCCTAAGTGCTGCTTCCCGACGTGTTGGCCTCGGTATGAACTTGGACAAGACGAAAGTCATGTACAATGCTCACATCAAACCGGAGCCGGTCGCCGTTGGTGAGGCAACAATCGAAGTTGTGCAAGAATATGTCTACCTCGGGCAGACTATTCGGCTAGGCAGAAGCAACTTCGACAAGGAGGCTGCAAGGCGCATCCAACTGGGTTGGGCTGCATTCGAGAAACTTCGTCACATATTCTCCTCGGCCATTCCTCAGAGCCTGAAGACAAAAGTCTTCAACCAGTGCGTCCTGCCAGTGATGACGTATGGTGCAGAGACGTGGACACTGACGGTAGGACTGGTCCACCGATTTAAAGTCGCTCAGCGTGCTATGGAGAGAGCTATGCTTGGGGTTTCTCTGATGGATCGTATCAGAAATGAGGTTATCCGTCAGAGGACTAAGGTTACCGACATAGCTGTCAAAATATGCAAGCTGAAGTGGCAGTGGGCTGGTCATATCTGCCGAAGAACCGATAACCGTTGGGGTAGACGAGTTCTCGAGTGGAGACCACGAACAGGCAAACGCAGCGTGGGACGCCCTCCTGCCCGCTGGACTGACGACCTTAGGCGGGTGGCGGGTAGTGGTTGGATGAGGAAGGCCGAGGACCGAGTGTTGTGGCGCTCCTTGGGAGAGGCCTATGTCCAGCAGTGGATGATTATTGGCTGATGATGATGATGATGATGATGATGATGAGATGAGATAGTAGATAGAGAGAAAAACGGTAACTACAAATCACCTAGAAATGATTGGATGCAGAAAGCTATAGATCGCATCCACTGGCGTACTTTGGAGAGGCCTCCGTCCATCAGTGGACTGCTATAGGCTGAAGATAATGATGACGAATATTACATCTATCATAGAACAACGCGGACTCGAGTGTCATCCTATGTAAGAACAAGTTACATATATGTAACTACCTACAACGTGTTCAATAACTCACCTGTACCCATTATTCCAGAGCCGTGCCGACGACTCTACAAGCGGGCTGGTGTCGGTGTCGCAGTCGCTGGGCGCGCTGGCCGTGGCGGAGCCGCCGCCGCCGCCCGAGCGCGGCTCCTCCTTCGCCGTCATGGCCGCGCGCGCCGCGCCGCCTACGTAAGTGTTCATGTGTAGCTAGAACAAGGGTTGGGGTTTAGTAACAGATGTTGCGGGTGTTCAAGTGAAGCTACGACAAGGGTTGAGGTTATTTACAAGATGTTGCGAATGTTCAAGTTAAGCTACAACAAGGGTTGAGGATATTACGACAGTGCGAGCGGGCTGGCGTCGGTGAGCCAGTCGCTGGGCGCGCTGGCCGTGGCGGAGCCGCCGCCGCCGCCCGAGCGCGGCTCCTCCTTCGCCGTCATGGCCGCCCGCGCCGCGCCGCCTACGTAAGTGTTGAAGTGTAGCTGTAAGAAGGGTTGGGGTTTATGTAAAAGATGTTGCCGATGTTCAAGTTAAGCTACAACAAGGGTTGAGGTTATTTACAAGATGTTGCGAATGTTCAAGTGAAGCTAAAAGAAGGGTTGGGGTTTGTTAAAGATGTTGCGGATTTCTTATGTGATCTGAAAGTCTTAAAAGTTTTAGAACTCTATGAAAGTTACAGTTTTCGGAGTTTAAAAGGTGTTTTCACACTCTTCGAACAGTAAAAAGTAAACGCACATTTGTACGGCGCGAGACACTTATCATGTACCGGTAAAGACGCTACTCTGCAACGGGAACTTACAAATGCGAGTTTAGTTTTCAGTGCTCGAAAGGTGAGGCAAACCCTTAGTAGGCCCTGCAAACGGTGTATCGTTTGCAGGTGGTCCATAAAAAGTGTTACTTTAGCGGAATCATGAAATATTTGAAAGAAAGTGTCTGAGGTGGATTAACATTCACTCTGACTCAAAAACGCTGTTTGTTACATCAAGGTACTAATTATCCACACATTCCTCAGAGCCAACCCCGCACCAGTGACCCCGACGCCGCCCGCCGCAGGGGGCCGCGACAAGCGCGTGTCGTTCCACGAGCGAGCGCCCGCCGCCGCGCCGCCGCCACCGACTACTGCGCCCCCTAGCGACGAGCCCGTGCCCGAGGCAGGGTCGTGTCTGGTGAGATACTTTATGAGCCTTACTCTTGTCGGTATAAGGTCACCGCACATATAAGCGTAACGTAAAGCGATCGCACGCAAGTAGAACGCAAGCTCGCGAATGCCAGGCTGGCAGAAGAAAAAGCGGTCCCTTTATGTTACGCTTGTATGTGCTAAGACCCATAGTTCCCGCGACCGCCGGGGGACAAGCGCGTGTCGTTCCACGAGCGCGCGCCCGCCGCCGCAGCCCGCCACCACGCCGCCTAGCGACGAGCCCGTGCCGGAAGCAGGCTCGTGTCTGGTAAGATACTTACTTATATTCCAGATTTAGACGGCCGACTGGTGTAGTGGTTAGTGACCCTGACTGCTATGCCGAAGGTCCCGGGTTCGATTCCCGGCTGGGGCAAATATTAGTTTAAAGACAGATATTTGTACTCGGGTCTTGGGTGTTGATATTTATATTTAGTAGTATGTATCTATCTATGTGTTTGTGTATCACAGGTTCTGCCTAGCTTGGGGTCGGATGGCCGTGTGTGAGATGTCCCCAAATATTTATTAATTCCTCTTCTTAAATTTAAGAGCCTTAGGCCCTTCTCCCATAACGATACGCCCACGCGACTCTTAGTCTCGGCGACTAGTCGCCGCGAGGTATCTCACATACATTTATATGGAGACTCTCATACTTCGATACTGGTAATCTACGCGTAAATGTACAGTCAGCTGCAAAAGTCGTTATTCAACAATTTTTGATATTCTCTGTGCCCATACAGAGGGCTTTTGGCGATTTATTGTGATAACCAATTTCTGACACTACATTTTGGTTAACCAACTAATAAAAGACGTGCACAGCGACTTCTGGAGTGTTATGGTGACAAGCTTATCATATTAGAAAAGCTGTGCAGTGACTTTTTCCTTCTTATAGTGCATCGATGTTTTGCAACTTAGGATCTGTATAACGACTTTTGCAGCTGATTGTATGTGAGATACTTAAATCCACCCTTTGTTCTTTTATTTGTGATATTTGTACAACAACTAAACTGCTCGTGTCCTTGCAGCGCTTCATCGAGGAAGCGGAGCACATGCTGGCGGCGCCCGCGTCCCCCGCCACCCCGCCGGCCCCCGGCGCGCCCCTCGCCGCGCACACGCCCGGCGTCATCGGCGCGCAGGAGGTCTACAGGTCAGTCTTCTACTTTATGTGATTTTTTTTTACATATACTCAGTAATAAGGGCCGTTGTGTTATTATCACTCGAGAGGCCGAGTGTTGAAATCTTGGCATGTACGGTCAGGTGCAGAGAAACCTGACCCCCCTCTCATCTTAACAATGCTTCTGAGGGGGGTCAGGTTTCTATGCCCCTTACTTTTATGTACTGATTAATTATTCTTCAAGTACCTGTAGTGAAGGAAAACATTGTAAGGAAACCTGCACGTGAAGAAACCTGCACATCTACCTAAGATTGTAGATGTGTAGCCTAAGTGCATTGTATTAATTACGAAAACGGCGATAGGACTCACTACAATGTGTTTTTTTTCGAACCCGACAAACTTTAAGGGTGTATTCTACGAGTGATTTCATCGAGAAAACACCCCCACATGTGGAGTCAAATCTCAATATTCTAGAAATGGCGGCCATTTTAAAGTTTTAGATCCTTAGTTTTCATAAAAATTCATATCTCGAGATTCAAACGGCTTACGGACATGAAATAAAATGCTTTTATCCGGGGGCGATTTTCAAAGTTATTCAAGTAAATGTAAATTTTTGCTGTTTTTTAGTGTCAAAAAACTAGATTAGGTGCTTGTTACTTATTTTATGTAACTTTTTAGCAGTTTTGCATATTTTTATTCAATAGAGATGACATTTTGCGGATAAAAGCATTTTATTTCATGTCCGTAAGCCGTTTGAATCTCGAGATATGAATTTTTATGAAAACTAAGGATCTAAAACTTTAAAATGGCCGCCATTTCTAGAATATTGAGATTTAACCCCACATATGGGGGATTTTTCTCGATGAAATTACTCGTAGTATCCCTCCTTAAAATTTGTCGGGTTCGAAAAAAAACACATTGTATATCACGTGAGACTGCGACCTTGCGAGTCACCACTGACTACCCCTTCGGAGTTTATAGTCATGGGCATAAATATTATTATATACAGGGTGCTGAAATATTGATGTACCCACCCACCCGAAGTAGGGTGACAAGTTGTAGAATAAAAGCTGTTCAGAATGACCATCAGAGTCCCCTCTTTCGACTCAGTATACTACTTTTGCAATGCCCTGTAAACTAACTAAACTAACTATGCCCCTTGCTGCAGAGACCCGCGCGCGCGGCGGCTGGCTGAAGCCCAGGCCCGAGCCCCGGCCGCGCCCGTGCCCGAGCACCTCTCCTTCAAGGAGAAGATGAAGATGTTCGCGCTGGAGTCGGGCGAGGCCTCCACGCCCAAGGACAAGGTGGGGTAGCGCCGCTTGTGATGTCACGCTGTGTTTGTGTGCCCTCCTATCATGTCTTCATTCAGTATTGAGGCTTTAGCCTTGTTGCGGTTAAAAGTTACTATCGCGGCGTCAGTGTCGCCGGAGCCGCTCCGCTCAAAAGTGTTCTTAAACATTTTTAGTAAAAATTTAAATTCTGTCGCCTCGATGCAGACTTTTTAGTATCAAGACAATACTGAATGAGGCGTTATAGGATGAAGACATTATGTTGTGTGAGTAGGTTACTCTAGTTAGCCGAAAAACGAACGTGAGTTGTCGTGCTTAGTGCATCTTAGCGAGACTTCGTTTTTCTCATACAAGAGTGACATTCTGGTGGATGTACCGTGTGCGGGTTTTCTTACTGATTGCTTAAACGAAAGTTAATGTTGAGGCTTGAAAAATAATTAGTTGGACGTTGGCCCACTCTTAGAAATCAGTATGGCATCTAGCGAGGTTTGATTGTTCACGTAAACGATAGGTAAGATAATTTGCACGTGGTCGGCTCATTTATACATAGTTACACGCTTGGCTGTTTTGTCCTATTTGTTATTTGGTTTTGACTGTAGATTCCCAAAAGATGTTTCAATTTTAAATGTGTTATGATACAAAGTAGAATTGCGTATAAAATTGTTGAACTTGACTGGACGGTTTGACAAGTCAAAAGCTTTGTTCACAAAGGTTATGGCATGAATTGCATGGGTGTTGTTATAAGTTTAAATAATGATTGTAATTATTTTTATTGTATTTGTATAATGCGTTTGAAGGTAATGACCACGAATGTTGCATCCCAGCTACATAGTAGAAAAGCACGCACTTGTAGTTTGAACGTTTTCGCTGCGCACGATATTTTTTAAAATCACCACAGTATTCGAAGTGTCAACATTTCCAGTCTCCTAAAGGCGTTAATTTAGGTATTAACTCCAAATTGTTTTTCAGGTTAAAATATCGCGCGCCCAGCGAGACATCGACGCTGTCCATTAATTAATGACAAAACTATTGAAAATATTAAATAGTACGAATGGTTCAATATAGGAGTGACGTGAATGAGATTACACTATTTGACAAGCCATAGCAAGAATGGTCAGCTAGAATTTGTAGTTAAAGTTAATAGATCAGGATATAAATATGAGGGGGAACTTTATCATGTTCACTTTTTAACTTCATAATCTCGGTGACCATTCTCTCCTTGCTAAGACCACGGTATACACATGTATAAGGACCCCTCCTTAATAGTATGTAAGGTTAATCCTAGTTTTAGCTAAATTATCATACAAAGTTATCTTCGTAAGGAATACTGAAAAATAGATTTTAAATTACATGTGGAATTCAATCCGTACTCGATTTTTCCACACTAACCAATGAAGAGTTGAAAGAGCTAAGATGTATAAAAATCTTATTAAATTACAATAAGATATTCTGGTACTGCTAATCTGCACATTTTAGCTAAGACTTGGTTCATCAAAACTGTCAAACTAACTGAAAAAATAAATGAGCCGAGGTCCGTAAATGATTGCCTTCATGGAACACACACAGCACCAATTTACCCTGAATCGTAGCATATAAGAATTAAGTAATTTTTATATACTATTATATTTTTAATATATTCGATATAACAATAAAATTTGAACATGTCGCCTTAGCAGCTAGTGCATTTTTGTCACTTTAAATATTATGTATAATGGACGAGGGCAAAGAAATCGGTCCTATTAAAAATATTAATATTAGCATGTTAAATAAGGAAATATGTAGCTGTGTTTTGGCACATTTATTATTTTGTTTGGAAATATCAAAATTACTGTGCCATGGTTATTATAAATTTATATTTTATCGTTATCGATACAATATCTAAAAAAGCAGGCAACGTATAGAGGACCAATACATTATGTACCTAGAACTATGTGAACATGGAAACATACGCCTTGTTTATTATATTATGTAGTTAGTATCTGTAGTATGATAATATGTACGAACTATGATGAATAATAATATCTAACGCTATGCATGAATCGATTCTTGATTGGTCCAAATAAATTATATTATCTCAATAAGCTAAACAACACTATATCTACAGCTATATCTTTAATCTTCATTACATTCCAAAGAATATATTTCTTTACTCTATTAATGTAAGACGCATTCCTATAGCTCTTCTGAAACCATCCCCTTGGTGTTTAACACTAGACTAATGGCCTTAAAATATAACTCGATTTATGTATTATTTAATAAGAAAATAAGTATTTACTTCTATTATTTAGATTCTTCAATAAAAATATTAACAAGAGCAATAAGTTATTGTGAAGCCTTCGATGTATATAAAAATGTACTCTATAATATGCACATGATGTGCCAAACTCATGTTCTCACGGGACATGACTCAGAGAGGAGATTCCTTCCTGTAGACGACTGCAGTGACGCGGTCGCGCAGCGTTATTCTACGTATCAAGACCATTATATTGATATACTTAAATTAAGTTTTATTAGAATTGCATGAGATTTCATGAAACTGTCTAATTAGTTTTCGTAGGTATTCCCTTCATCATGATGGCACTTTGGTATCATCCGACGGCACCACTCACTTGTATATAAGTAGGTAGAGGAGTCCCCATGTGATTAAGACTTTTGTACACCTGTTTGTATATGTAAATGTTTATTTATAGATGAGATTTTATTGAAAGTGGACATTTATTAAGAGAGTGAAGGCCTATTATGATTATGAATGTAGTTAGTTTAGTTCCTGGGAACAGCAGTTCTCAATATTCACCCAACGATAGTCAATTAGCGATCAGAATGAGATTTATTTTTAAATGGAGTTTATTAAGTTGTAGCAACATTGTAAATAAGTATGTTAACAACTAGAGACGATTAGCTCCTGACGTAATATGCTTATGATTAAATAAAATTGGTATTATTACAACACAAATTAAAAATGTATTGTTAATAACAGTACCTAATTATGTACTTCTTCTATATGAGAAAGCGAATAAACTGTATAATTAAATCAATCGTTTTTTATTTCCTATCAAGAATGTGTCCTTTATTTATTAAATATACAGATGAAAGCCCACGCAAAGGGAACATTACTATTTCCAGAGAAGACCACCATGCATCGAAAAGAAAATCGCTATAAAGTGGCAGTGAGGGTAGGCTTATTTTTTCATTGGCTCGTTGAAAAACAAGTAAAAATTTGAATGTTATCACCATGGAAGTAATAAAAGTACTTATTACTTTCATGGTTATCACTCATATGTACCTACTGGCTGGCTTGCATATAATCGTTATTGTACTACTGTGTGGCCTGTGTACAGAATGATGCAGAAGTGCTAAGTATATTAACTTAAAAAAGAACGATCTAGCAGCTCCTTGCAAATTCGCATTTAGTTTTCACTGCTCAAAATGTGTGAAAATCCTCCACTAGGACCTCTGCCGCATGAGTCAGGACACAGAACACCATTACATAGGAGTGCCTACGCTATATATTACCTATTATTCTTAACTAGCCATAGACAGCCAATACCTATACGTTGACAGAGACAGGCGGCACGGGCGCCACAACATTTTGACCTCGACCTAATGCAATAAGTACATATAGTGCCACAAACTTATCTGTTCCGGTGAGAGCGAACTAAATTGGTCCATATAATCTATGTCATGTCAATATGAAATTCATTAGTAAGTAATGAGGTATGGACCAATTTAGTTCGCTCTCACCGGAACAGATAAGTTTGTGGCACTATAATTATGCTGATAACTGTACCTAATCCTCGAAAGGGTAGTCAAGGGGTGACTCGCAAGCGAGCCAACCGCTTTTCGTTGTACATTTGTACGCATGTGTAGATCGTGAGCCTATATACTCTCTGATTTTTAATTGGAAAGAATTCTGACATTTTATAAGTGATGCTACTAAAAAAGTTCTTTACCGAAAAAATTAAAAATTGCGATCCATTTCTGGGCAATAATTTTTTCTTAATATTTTTATACAAAAAGATAAATCTAAATATTTACTTGCTCAAGTAAACTAATACAAAAATAACAAATATTTCAATATAATAGCTGTTCCCGCGAGCTTCGCTTCGCCTTAATAAGTTTTCCCGTGGGAATTCCGCGATAAAAAGTAACATATGTGTTAATCCAGGGTGTTAGCTAACTTCATTCCAAATTTCATTAAAATCGGTTCAGCCGTTTTGACGTGAAGAAATAACAAACATACACACATACATACATACATACATACACATATACACTTACAAACTTTCGCATTTATAATATGAAGTAGGATCACGACTCACGACCCATGTATCGAATTAATTTTAATTGCTTTATTTTATTCTTTAGCATGGCATCACTTCCTACTAAATTCAGGGATAATAAACCTTTTAAATCAATTTCAAAAAAAGATTGTCTATTCGGTAAGTACATATAATATGTTCGGTATGTATGTAAGATTATTGGAACTGCACCATATTGACATATGACAATATACGAGTATTAGGGCTAATAAACAAATATTCAAAATTTTATAAATGTTTATGTACGGTGGCCTGCGCCTAAAAGTATACAGGCGGAGTTTTTAAAATAGCGATCCCTGATGATGAAGGGACCAGCACATCTGTTATAAATCCGGGGACGTGTTGTGTGTGATGTGTGTAGCAGTGGTGTTTATGTAGATGTGCTTGAGCAGCATGTGAGCTTGAGATCGCTATTTTAAAAACTCCGCCTGTATACTTTTAGGCGCAGGCCACCGTACCTATGTACGTTTATATGCTTGTTGGTATGTATGTTTGTCCACGCATATCTCCGAAACGATTGATCCGATTGTCACTATTCTTTTTGAGGGTTCCGTACCTCAAAAGGAAAAAAAGGAACCCTTATAAGATCACACTTTGTTGTCACCACCTTTTTTCTCGGAAACGGGTAAAGATATCAAGCTGATATTTCGTATAGATGTACATAATTATGATGAAATTAAAAGGAAAACTACCTCCGGTAATTAAGTATACTTGTACGGAACACTCAATGCGCGAGTCCAACTGGCTCAGTCGGGTAAGCGCCCGCTTCTCAAGCAAGAGATGCGGGTTCGAATCGGGTAGCAATAAAACGAGTGACTGTAAATTACAGTTCTAAGTGTCAAAATTAATTAATTTGGGTTATAGAATTACTAAGTGAGCGACTGACTGCGAGTGACGAGAAATCAACAGAACAGCAACTTACAAACATTAATTTGAGTTACTTAAAATACAAAATGAGCAGCTTCATAATATTTGAGCGACCTAATATTTGTTTGAGTGTCAACGTTACGTCCTGCATTTTTTTCAATATTTGGCAAACGTATTTTTTATACTGAGCGGCATTTTATCTTAAATGAAGTGTTTCGAATACAAAAACCACTTTGAAAACAGAGCAGAGTAGAGTATAATGAGCTCACATTAAAAAAATAAAAATAATATGAAATAACTACTTATTTGAAGAAACACTATTCTATTAGTTGAGAAATTTTATTATTGAAATATAAGAGTAATTAAATAAAACAATGTACTCCGTAAAAATAAAGTAATATACATGCATTTATTTCAATCAAATGAACAAAAAATTTAATAAGACGCTTCAGTCAACTTAAAAAAAAACTTCTTATTAAGACTACAACGATTCGTCGCCCCAACTCCATTCGAATTCACGCGCATTTAAAAATCTGTAGTTTTCATTAAAAAAGCGTATCAAAATAAAAAAACATAGGCCCTCAAATAGAAAATCAGTAACCAATAATCCATAGGATTTGAATGAAATTTGGTATACATATGGTCTAGACCCTGGGAAAGAACATAGGCTATTTTTTATCCCGGAATTCCCACCGGAAAACTTTTTAAGGCGAAGCGAAGCGCGCGGGAACAGCTTGTCATTAATAAAGCAGCATACAAAACTTTGCTCAAAGTGAACTTTTTAGTAGTTTGCTAAGTATAACCTCACTTTAGAAAAATCGAATCTATCTTAATATTGAAGTTGCCCTCTCTGTATTTCCAGTCGCTCACTTAGTAATTAAGTCGCTCGGATAAAATTTTAATATCTGAAATGGATTTATCACAATCCACTTTTTGTAAGCTCGTTCTGGTTTTTATTACAAATCAATATTTGTCGTCAGTTTAGTTAATTTTTCGCTTACTCAAATTCATACCGCTCAAGTTATTAAAACAGTATGTCATCGTCAGTCGCAAAGTATTTTTTTGTTCGCTCGTTTTATAATTCCCCGTTCGAATCTCGGCGCTGACATGTAGGTAACAATGAGTTCTTTGAATTTAAGTACAATGTATATCATCGCTCTTACGGAGAAGGAAAACATCTGTGATGAAGATACTGATGATGATGATGATAATAGTGATGATTAGGTAGAGATTTTAATAAACAAATCCATCATCATCCATCCATCGTCATACCTATAGCAGTTCACTGCTGGACGTATTCCCTCCCAAAGCACGCCACTGGATTGGACAGACTCTGCAGCTGGGTAGAAACAACTTCCAATTAGAGGTCAATAGAAGAATACAGTTGGGCTGGGCAGCATTTGGCAAACTTCGTCAAGTCTTCTCGTCGCCCATACCACAAAGTCTCAAGACGAAAGTCTTTGATCAGTGTGTCCTACCGGTTATGACCTATGGGGCTAAAACGTGGACACTTACTGTGGGACTGGTTCACAAACTGAAGGTCACTCAGCGAGCTATGGAAAGAGCTATGCTTGGAGCTATGCTTGAAAGATCGCATCCGGAACGAAGTAATCTGACAGGGAACTAAAGTCACCGACATAGCTCACCGAGTTAGTAAGCTTAAGTGGCAATGGGCTGGTCACATCTGTCGAAGAACCGATGACCGATGGGGTAAACGTGTTCTGCTGTCTTACTCCCAGCGATGAGTCGCTGACACAATTTCACCTGTATCGCTAATTTGGTACCACCACCGCACATTTTAGACTCACAGTTTGCTGTGACGACACGCAAGCCAGTCAGTGCACACAATACAATTTTATAGAGCGACATCTCTTTTTTTTACCTCTATTCAAATACGAACGCAACATCGCCCTGACATCGGCGCGCCTACCGTTTCAAAAATAATTACTAGTTGTTTTTAGATATATTTTCTACGACAGCGATAATTATATAAGATAATTGAGATTATCTTTAATTGTATTTTTCACTGTTTGTAATATATTTAGGTAGGTACGGTAATTATTTCTCACCGTAGGTAAATCCCCTTTTAATTTGGAGCGCCGCACTTAATAAAATGGATACAGGGACTAAAAAAAATAAATTATAGTCTCAGATGTCCAGACTCGTATTGAAAAAGTGCCCAGCCCAAAAAGGTTTGTGATCTCTGATTTGTCTAAAATTGATAACTGTCAGAATTCCGTAAGATTACTAATAACAGGGTTCCGCTCATCTGGCATAATCTTTATTGACCAAAACTCATTTCGCATAACTTGTATAGTCTAAACTTTTTTGGCCGAACCATCACTTTGCCAAGACTTATGTGGCATAAGGCTCGTTTCGTCTAAAACTCTTTAGGCACAATCTTTAAACACCTAAGTTTCGTTTGCTCAAATTTATGTTCGTCTATACCTATGTATAATCTTGTTTCTCCTAATGTTATCTTAATAAATAATATATTAAGTATGTAGTAAATGTACAAATTGTGGTATTTTTCTCCTACATCCCGAAAATCACGATATTGTATGATCAAAAAATCGAAAGTTAACGACCAATATAATTATTACAAACCCCATGAGATCGAAACCTAAAAATAGGTGCGACGACGACCAAAGCGAGGAGGAGCGTGTTAGGTGCACATGTTCATCAAAACCAAAGCGGAGCGCAGCGAAGCGGAGCGGAGCGTTTTCCAAACAGCGGAAACAATACAAGGCACCAGTTTGCGCTATGTAGGGAGACGCTCCGTCAAAGTTAAAGCCAAACGAATATTATTACTTTGTATAAACCTATGCCATAGCATTATTAGGCTATTCAAGATTTGGCCATACCATTATTAGGCTAAACAATGTTATGCGAAATAACTTTTTACTGAACGAGATTTATGCCATACGATTTTCGGCGTAACGAGACTTTGACCAAACGTTACTATGCAATACGAGATTAGGCAAAAAAAACTTATGCCAAAAAAGGTAGAACCCTAATAACAGTGTAGATAGCGAGATTTTTCTGAAGCTTCATGCAACGTGAGTGCACATACATGAAATAGGGCCTAGGGCTCGCCACGATTGACGTAGGTACCTTACACATAATAATATACGTCCAGCACACCAATCACTCACAAATCGACACTCCTAGTAAAATAACTGTAGACTTAAGACTTGTTAAGAACAAGTGCATAACACAAAAATAATAAAGAAAAGACATAAGTACTTACTTACCTTAGATTCCGTGAGCAGGCCAATATGTAGGTTGTCCCCGATCAGGAAATCCACTTGCATCACGTTCCACAAGTTCACAATTAACTATGTTCGATTTAAAGATGATACACAAATAAGCTTCCTGCAGGCAGGTGGTGGTATTTATGCTAAACAACAATGGATCCCGAAAATTTTACTTCATGCACCATGCGAACGACACGCGCAAGCAAACATGGTGGAATGAAAATTCTCTCATAATAAAACTGAACTAGATACCCAACAAAATTAGATAAATTATAATTTCAATATACCCACTAATTTATAATAAAAAAAAAATTGTACTTGAATGATACTTTACTTGAGTCTAACCTAAGGAGGACTAATAAAATGATACAACTATATTCAATTAACAATGTTTATATTTATTTTGAGGTTAATATTATGAGAGCCATGAACTGGCATTAGGGACTTTCAGGAAGAAGCACTAAAAGTTTTCTAAAACATTATCAACATTGTCAGTTAACATATATTTTATGTTACAATTTAAAAGAAACCGATACATACGTAGTTTTACAAGTAGGTACATAATCAAGTTAACGTGAATTTGTGCACTATATTATTAATTCTAGAAATATAAAAAGTCATGTGTACTTACAGTGCATTCGAAGTGTCGGTACATCATGATTTACAACTAGGTTGGGGATGGAGCAGGAGGGTCACTGTAGCTGAACTAACCACGACTCTATCAGCATCTCGTTGTATTAAACGTAGGTTTTTTGTCAAGCTGAAGTGACCCTCCAAGCAACGCTTACACTACGTGAGTCGCCGGGGCCGCCACGGCCGCCCCCGACCCCGCACCAACTTCGCAACAATACACCTCCATATTCCGCATGGTAGTCATGGGAGATACTTACAAAATATATTGGCAACAATTCTTTGTGGGAAGCGGTTACAATGCATGTTCAATATACAACAAATTCAGTGTTAACAACTTCTCTACATGTTTATAATTCAATATACTTAAATTAAAGCTTGCCACTTATTTACAATAGGAAGTTGATAGAAAACAATTGTATAGAAAAATACGATTTGACGACTTTTTTCAATAAAATAAAATTAACGACAGTGAATGATTTTCATCCGCGATACATTTCTCTCATTCAATAGCTAGACCGACGTCGTCGTAATTCAATGTTGTTATTTGTCATGTACATTCAGTATAAAAATATTGACCTTACAAATAAAACAAGCACAAAATTATTCCACCATCTGATATTGCTAGTAGAGATACCTAAATTTTTGGAACAACTAAATTGCATTGATGCTATTCGAGTCGATAAAATAGATTGACTGATAGAAAAATAAACAGCATTTTCATCTAAACTAAGACATTAATGTTTTATCATAAAAATATACTCTTAGGGTTACATCATAACATTATGAAATAAAGTAGCGACTAGCTGAGGTGTCCGTTCAGCAAAACGCCGAAGCAATGGCTTCACTTTATCAATTTACATATATATTCTGTTATACTATAAATGTATGATGATAATATTGTCACTCACTCATTCGCACACAACATTTGTAAAGAATATCAGTTAACAATAATGGAAGAGTTCTAGAAGCCCTGTTCACAAATAAATAATACACCGTGTATTTGTATTATATACTTTACTCTATAAGTGGCGGTGCCCAGATGTAAATAATGTGTAATGTATTTATGTAAATATGTAGTTATATCTGTACCACAGTATTGTTAACATGTAGAGCCATTGTGCAAGGCACAGAGACGTAGCTATGAATTGTGTCTAATTTGTACTATTTTCATGATCTGGACACGTAAACCAAACTGTATATAAATGTATTTAAAATTCCCCTCATAGAGGAGATATACGATCTTATTATATTCTCATTTCAATTAACGAAACACAATTTAACATAAATGGAAGATAGAAGTATGTACGGGAATGCATTTTAAGTTTTGTATCTTACACCGCATGGTATACCATTATCAAAACTTATAAAACATACATAATATATCATAAAGTTTATCTCATTCATATCTATTAATGTTCACTTATACCTACAACGTTATAACCTTAGGGTTTGTGGCACTAAACAGATTAACTCCGAACATCGTACGTGCGCCTCTACGTAACTAACTATAACCTACATAATATTTCATACGAATACAAAAGAGTTCGCAGCGTGTGTGAATGATTATACATTTTATTAACGTGCTAAGAAACAAACATTACTAGGTAAATACAAAAGTGTTTAGTCTAATAATTGCTGGCGGCCGCCCGCGCCGCTCGGCCTATAAGCAACTTTCATTTGTACTGTGACATTAAACCGCGAATTTCATCCTGAATTTTATCCATCTCTACTTCGAATTTCAACTACAGGGTGACCAACACCGCGTCTATCCGTCTTGCATCTCACTCTGGTCCTCCGGTAGCGGGAGGCTGGTGGGTCGGTCGGGCGGCGGCGTGAAGAACTGTCATTGCGGCGTGGCGCGCGCGGCGCTCCAGCGGTCGAACTCGATGCCGGAGTCGGGGGACACGCCCGCCGGCGCCGCGCAGCCGCAGCCCGCCGCCGCCGCCGACTCACGCACGCCCAGCTCCTCCAACACCTGGAAACAAAGGAAACTAACGTTAGTTATGCTGTTGAAAAGGAGAAGTAGGCGTCAAGTAAGCGATAGCGGTAAGAAAGGAAGAGTTGCAGGAGTATCACTGTATATTTGCGATTTCGATTCAACAAAAATGTAGCGTTACCAAGATGTCAAATTCATATAAGTTATACTTTGAACAGCATAACATAGCTTTCATAGATAATGAATTGATTCTAGTTTAGGGACCCGGGTGAATAATTTTAACCGTGCTGATAATGATAATATAACTGACTAAAAAATAAGATTAAGGCAGATGTTTCTGATAGACAATATTTTTTATTTGCTTTCTAGCAATGTTTTTGATGTAAAATTTAGATTTATTTATAAACTGTTTTATAGTATGCAGTGTGGGCCAAATGTGACATACCGATGACCTTGTGTCTAGAACATTATTCACACATTTGAATCGCAGTCGCTATCAATAAACTACAACTTTTTATGGGATCCATTCAATAGCTACATTATTGCAGTGCCATTCGCCGCGCATAATAACGTAACATATTTGATTAAAGACATCTGATATAGCATGTTACGTGATTGTACTACCTGAATAGTGTGTACTTACTTCGTTATGATACTGATGTTCATTACAGTGCATATTAATTGTATTATGTGGAATGGCTTATCATTAAAATACCTACCTACTTGCTAATACCAAAAAAAGCAATGCAATATCACCAGTTCCAATAACATGCTTCTTGTATTAAATAATCACAATCTGTCGGATTCTATGAATTAAATAATCCGTTATTACATGAAGTTATAGGAATTTGTCATAAGCGCTTAACACAAAGCGACGTGCGACGACGTCTCTCTTCTACTCACAGGTACTTCTACTCACTAGTCGATTCGTAGTTTTGTGGGGGCCCTAATTACCGGGAAACACGAGGCTAGTTTTTCAAGATAGTTTAGCAAGCTAGTGTTAGAAAGCTAGCAAGCTAGTTCTGCTACTTAGCTGAACTGAAGATAGTTTTGTCAACACAAAGCCATTGCTAGCTTACACTAGCTTGCTATCCTAGCTTGAAAAACTAGCCTCGTGCATCCCACGCATAAGACAGCATACAAAGCGACAGAAACAAGACAGCGACAGTTAGCGGGCACGTGACAGTCTCAGACCTTACTCAGGGAGGCGGCGTGCTCGTGCAGCCCGAGGTCGCGCTCGAACGAGTGCAGCTGCCGCATGAAGTGGAAGTTGGGCGCGATGTCCGTCTTGCGCGAGCGGACCAGCTCGAAGGCGTCTCGGAGACACAGCCGGTGCCGCTGCATGAGGTAGGCCAGAGTGACGGTCACGGAGCGGGACACGCCCGCCACGCAGTGGACCAGCACGCCGCATTGGGCTGACATCGCTTCCTCTGTAATATGGGAGGGTTTTAGGTTAGATAGGGTTGTTGTAATCTATGTGGTGTGTTGTAGCATGAAGGCGATTTTTTTTTACAACAAATAATCATCCACTACGAGACACACGCCTCCTCTTAGGGACGCCTAAAACACACTGGCTTCGGCTTTCGTACGCCACGACCGGTTACGTGTCGAAAGTCATCATCCAGAGGGCCGGAGGGCTTCCCAGTCGTCCCACGCTACGCTTGCCTGACAGAGTACCAAGCGGTCATAGACCAGTTGGCCGTCCCAAATGCCGCTAGAGATGAAGTCAGCAAAGACCTGCGCGAACTACAGGCAGGCTGGAGAGCTATCGCGCAAGAGAGAGAAAGAGTGGCGACTTCTTGTGTCTGAGGTCAAGGACTTGGCCTGACCTTGACCTTGATTGGGGTCGCAGTGCTAGTGGATAAAGTTGGTAAACTTACCAATAAACCGTATGGCCTGCGGGAAGTGCACGGCGAGGTTCTGGCTCCAGTGGTCGGCGATGGGGATCTTGAGGTAGCTGATGCCGCCGCCCGCCGCCTCGAACGTGTTGGGCAGGTCCGGGGTCACGTTCAGCACGTACTGTGGACCGGAATACAACGATCAGTCACTTGTATCATGGAAGACTTGTTTGGTAATGATGCAATACCGTGCATCGCGGTTTTTGATTGTCGCGCTCGGTATACGTGCTCAATGCTATAGACCAGTGTAGACGAATAGTTTTCCAATGTACAGTTTTCTATGAATCTATAATTAGCACTACTGATGGGTATAAACCTCCCCTACAAGCCAAACTTGACGGTACATAGCCAGAATCATTATCCAGTTTTGCAATAGACATATAGACATGCATTACTTGAGGACTAACATATATTATTATAAGTGCAACTGCTATGGGCGGCCCCTTTAATGTAATGATAAAGTAAATCGGTTGAGTGACTGATAAGAACGTACCAATTATACGGAAGATAATGTATTAATGCTTGCAGAAGGCCTCGTACGTTCTATCTACCGATTACCGCATTTCCGCTATTGACTCTGTGTCACCCGATTCGATGGAACATTATCCGCTAGCCCAATGGTCGAAAGGTCCGACGATCTACTCGTATGTCAGGTCCCAATGAGTGGATGCTGAGGAGAAATATCCACCACCGCCGCCCAAGCTGCTAGAAATGTAACAAGAACCGTAAGTTATGGCTTCGAAAGATGAAATTGTTAAGTTATTATATCTGAATCAAACATGTAATAAATAATCTCTTACCTCCATCGCCATCGTGAAAAATTTATTATTTATTTATTACATAAACCGTGCATTGATTTCTTGGGACCGAATGTTTGGCACTCATCCATTACTCTTTCATAGGTTCTATAATATATCTCTACGTTTAATAAACGATACTCCTGAATGTTTAACTATTGGCCAGTTTATCCTGTACACTGATGCATGTTTAGAAAAAACATATTAAGTTCAAAATGTTAAGCTACCTAGTCGAAAAACTAATCCAGTTTGGTCCAGCGGGCCTATCACGGGCTAACGTGTCAATTCGATACTATTTTCGATACTACACAAACATATGGAAAAAGAACAGCGCCAACCTAGTCACTTTTGGAACTAATACATTTGCCTTACATTTTGACAGTGACAGTTTGACGATACGCAACGTAACCGGGTTCGAAAATCTTATAATCGCTCTACAGTTACTTCCCTAATGTCATCGGACCAACGGGTCAGTGTGGTCAGTGGTCAACCTACCGAGCGTCGCCCTTCTTTTGTTTAAAGCATATAGCTCACCTTGATGTTGTGCCGCTGCAGCGAGTCCTCGTCCTCGCTGTTGCCGGAGTTGCCGAGGAACAGGTTGGGCAGGATCTCCACGGGGAAGTCCTGCGGGGCGTGGGCGTGCGCGTCCTCGCACTCGGAGGATGAGCCCGACGACAGCGCGTCGTCGCAGCCCGAGCCGGATATGCGCAGCGAGCTGGAAGCGGGAGAGAGGAGATTAAGACTGATATACCTTAATAAAATTGTAAAGTACCTAAGCCGGAAAGGGGTGAGTCAGAGGGTCAACCTCAAATCATAACTACCATAGGCATAGCATAGTATATGTACAATAGTGAAGTATCAACTGTTTCTTAAATGCATCCGGCGCACCCTGGAAAGACAGCGAATGACGCTAATCTGAATGGCTAATAATCTGTTGCGGCGGTGACAAAGCCTGCACAATCAAAGAAGAGCATGCAGCTATATAACCGCTTATATATTGGCTATGTTACTCTTGATGGAGACATGGCTTTTTGTGTGGAAAATTACGGGCTGATGATGATGTTTACTAGCCATGCTACACAGAGTGATGAGTTAATTAGTCACCTAGTAGTTCATAAATAAATGATAACTACATTTTCGCGGCCCTTTGATATGTTACAAGTTTACAACACATTTCATCATAAGTTGACAATTGGACATAGGGTATCTAGATAAAGTATTAGAGCATTGCGCTATTCCTGATATCATACTTAACTAGTTCCCGTTATCGGTGCTGTGATATAAATATTATCCGATTGTGCGCTCGCCCGTACATGCAACCAAGGAAATTCATTTAACGCATCGTTTTGGCCGCAAATCTAAACTAAAAAGCATTTTTCATCTATGATCAAGCATAGCTGAATCATGGTTATTAATTTATTACCCGCTGTTATGGCTGTTATGATTGGTGATGTCGTTATTTGGGTCACATCATATCAAGTGGATGTCATTCATAATTAATGATCTAACAATTTAACCAAACCGATCATTGGATTTACTTAGCAATATTGTTATTGTTTACATGCCCTGTTTGTTTGTCGTATAGTAAGTCGTTGAGGAAGCCGATTAAGCCGTTCGATACCATTGAATGAAAGCGATAAAGGGGAAAAGTCATAACAGATTCAATTACCGGGGCGTTAATGAGTGTTATGTAAGACGAGGCAGCGAGGCAGGCGGCGGTCGCGCGAGCCGCGGCCGCCCCCGTGGATCGATCGCGCCCACCCTGCTCCATTCACCTGCCCCCGCTCAATGGCCCTCGCCCACGCGCGTCCTTCGCCCCCCGTGCATCCCGGGCGGGGGCTCACGCGACATTTTCAAATTCCTCCGCCCCCCCCCCCCCCCCCCGCGCCCCTTCCGCGCCGCCTGTCATTCAGATGTTTCCTTTGCAATAAACCCGAGGCGTGGGATCGCGAAATCTTGATAGCTTTGGTTCTGACCGCCCACGCACTCAATAAACGCACGGATGCTCGAGTTTTATTCGGTGTGATGTCAGAGAGGTTAAATTGTGTAATTTATTTAAAAATTATCCGCCTCTGTATTGTTTAAAACGTTGATTAAAGGCTTCATTCATGTTCGCAATTCAACGTTCATCTCGACTCGTCGTGCATCACATAATTATAAAACTACTAATACTACACTAACAAGTCCTATTATACAAGTAGGTATTGTGTGTCAGATCTAGTTTTTAATTTCCCGCAATTTTACCGGCATCAGCCGGTTTGGATCATGTCAGACGGAGCCTATAAAGTAGTGAGTATCGTACGAACAATGCCTAGTTAATGAGCCGTTTTCCTTGACAGCTGTCAGTTGAGCTTTTGGGTAAGCCGATAGATGGCGTGAAAACGCAGTGTACCAACTGTCAAAAATTACATAGAGAGCAAAGAGTACTAAACTCAGAATAAGAACTCACTAGTTGTGATTAAATGTCGGGTGGTAGCGCGAGCCATCCTTCCGAGGCTCAGACTGCATGTGGCTTGGGATAGTGCTAAGTATTCTGTGAATAGTTCTATCCGCGCCGTCACGTAGTGTTCTTTTCTCTATGCGCGCCGTTTGAACGGGTGCTGCGTGCGAGAACTGATTTTCTATTTTTATTTATTGTATGATAAGATCCCAAAGAAATACTTACAAGACAAGATGAGAATGTGTGCCGTCGCAACTTGTAAAAATAAAGGACATCATAAATTTCCAAATGATGAAAGCCAGGCGCAACAATGGATTAAGGCGACTCGGATAAATGTGCGAAAAATTTATTGGAAACTGCGAAAACATTCATGGTTGTGTTCGGATCATTTCATACCAAGTGATTTTCATTCACGTAAGTAAGTTAAATCATTCGCGGTAATGTAAGTAAGTAATATAAGGTAAGAGTCACTATCTCAAGTGCACTAACTCTACAGTATCAAGGGAGGAGGAGCAGATAGCTCAACTACAACTCAATTAATACAGGAGAAACACAAGGAAACTGAGAAAACTTGAAAAGAACGGCTGTACGCACAATCGCACTGAACGCTGAAGCAACAGTGACATCGACATCATAGAGAAAATAATACTACAATTCTACCTACCTACGTCACTTTCACATTTCGTTAGCCTCACAGAATAACATATTGTGATCTGAGTGTGTTCTGAGGGTTTGAAAGTTGGTACAACCCCAGACAACGCCATCTATTTCTCCAAAAAGGAACTTTTTTTTTTTTTAACAAACGCCTCATTTAATACATAATGGCACGAGGTATTCTTCCCATCCTCCATTGTTTGCGGCGAGCCGGCAGATCGGCGCACGATAACCAGCACCACGCTACATTACAAAAACCACTCAATGAATATCATCAACCGTATTATACGACTGTCTTCTAGTACTAACATGTTATAGAAAAACTAATGAATAGAAAATGAAGGATACACACTGAATAGTGAACTATCAATGGCGAGAATGAATAAAATCAAAAGGCACATTCAAAACATAACTGTCTGGAGAAAAGATCTGTAAAGATCATGATAAATGAGCTTCGGATAACGAAGATGATGGAGCAATTTTAAAGATTGCTCCCGACGCTGGCACTGGCGGTGGAGTGGCCCTAAATGACGCCACTTTAGAACATAATCAATCATGGCGCATCTCTACAGTCGAGTGGCCCGATCTCTGCGATATATCGGTCAATTGGCTTGCAATGGAAGATAGTATTACTCAATAACAGCCCACAAATAGAGCCATAAGCCTGATAGCGGAGAGGTAGCAATAATGCCGGCTTGATCTCTGCAAATAGCTCATCTAACAAGTACCAGCCCACATACACTCGGACGACGCCGATCATTATCATCTCCGTCTGCAAATGAATAAGGCTTGCCTTTATCGGGAAAACCTAAATATAACGTGTAGGAAAAGTCCTTGGCAAATGTGAAAATAAACTCGCGTGGGCTCATTAATGTGATTTTGATATTAAATTGTAAACGAGCCGGTTATTTTCGGACTACATCGATTTCGACATGGTGTGTGGGAAGTAGCTGTGGAGTAACTACGCCTGGGAACGAAATGAACATTTTACTAAAACCTGGGTCGATGCCTAAAAAGTTTAGCTCGTGACAACAGCGTGCACTAAATTGGCTCAGATTTTATCATCCTCTATACATATATCACTTTCAATAAACTACTGAACAGATTGAGTTTTGGCAAATAAGTAGGGGAGTATAAATCTTCTCCTTTCAAGACAAGTTTTAAGTTTTACCATGAGACAAGTAGACATTTCTTGAAATGCATGCTAGATTTTGTCCATACATAGTAAAAGCTAGGAGTAAGAGAGGTTGGTCGCTTTCGGTCGGTTAGTACCGAAAGTAATGTTTAAGATTTTTTGTTTAGTTTTATTATGGTTTTCTTTCGCTTCATATTCCTTTATTTCAGAAAACTGTAACTTTCTTGGTCACCTACAGAAACCTATAGTCCTATAAGTTAAGTACTAAGTACAGGTTAGTGTACACAGGGCTAGTGTTAGTTGTAGTCCCCTGTCCGAGCGGTGTAGGCGCGAGGCGAGTGGGCGGACGCCATTCAGGGCTCGCCCACGCGCCCAGGGTAACCCAGCTGCGAGATTCATTACAACTGTTTTTTTATTAAAAACGTTTGATAATTATGTTTAAAAAGCTAATTTCAGATTCCGCATATAAGTGTCATTATAACGTTCTCATTGAAAAATACACGAAGAAAACTAATTAAATCTCAATATTTCCAGCTGTTGCCTTGTTCAGAGTCAACAAATCCTGAGATCCGTGGACAAGTCCGGGCACATGGTGGTATGGATGGTCGCCCTACTGCTGGGTGCCGGCGGAAGTGCGGGACGGGTGATGGCCGCCGCGCTGTCGCATCATTTCCACAACGTGCCAATAATGCTTTCTATTTGTGCTGCTCTCTTTACACTTCCTCGTTGATTCCGGTGACATTTGCTACCGAGAACTAAAGAACGTCTGCTTATGGATATGGCCATTTTTGTATTAGTACATTAGATATCGTAGAATTCGTAGAGGACCACTTTACTTTCATAATTTTTCCTCTCTAAAGACGGACAAAGCATGGTTCATTTGGGTGTATGGTGTTACCAGCAAAATCTATTTTCTAGCCCAGTAGGCTGTGTCTAAAACATACACAATGTATGTTATACCGGCCCAGTATCTGCCACACGTATAGTGGACTATACCAAATGTGTTCCTGTGGCTTGTAGTCTAATGTAAGTCTTACGAGGGACGGCACAGAGTCCATAATTTAGCGAGGCCCTGACTGAACCTAAGGGCGCGTGGGTGCTAAGCCCGTGAGTCCATTATCGCCTCTACCACCTACCTGTTTCATCTATTATAATTGCGAGTGGGCGACTCGTAGGCAGCACTCGGATATTCTGCGTGTCTATGACACATGTTTTTTTTTTCATTTGAAAATGATAGAACTGTCCGAAGCACGTGCACGAGCATGTTTTTTTTTTGTTTGGTTTCGTAGTTTTGCGTGTATTAAATACAGTTTTATGAATTTTGAAAAATATCACCTCTGTGATTTCAACAAAATTTCCATTGGTCTTAATTTCAAATTCAATATTAGTTACACTAAAGTCTGTATCACAACAAACGTTGTATGTTTGTGCATTCTCTGTTTCACGAAGTTCTTACCTCAAAGAATCTCACTGATATGTTTAATTATTCTTGTCCTTACATACTTGTATTGTACCTAGAACATTTATGAGTATTACTAAAGCTTATTAGCAGAGAAAATACGTGTAGCTAATTAAGAGTGCTGCCGTTGCCAGTGATATCATGTAACTAAATAAGTTTAGTAAATAAATAATATTGTGCTAGCCAAGTACTGGGCACGTGTCAAGGGACTTTCGTGTGACTATTGTGCGCTGCGACTTTTGTAAGTTCAGTCACGTTGTCCTTTGCAAATATCAACGTGCTGAATACCTGCTGGACTAACTTTAATACAAACTAGTACAATACGGCATCCATCACACACACCCACATGTATAGTAAGTATACAAGTGCTCTAGTGTATGGACTAGGAGCAAACAGTTGGGTTAGGTTAGTAACCGCCTACAGCATCCTATTAACGGTTAGTTAAAGTTGAAGTCTGCGTCGCATTACTCAGTCGCGGTACGCTACTGGTAGTTATCCTGTATAATGCAATGCAGCAGCGAGTCGGTTCACATCGCGACGGCGTCGCTCGCCGGAAGCCGCTCGCTCGCGGCCTTCTTATTTTATTAATGAACGGCTCTACATCGCCTGCGCCGGCGCATCTGACCAATATCATCAATTAACGTGGCCATGACGCGCTGCCTAGTTTAATCAAACTTTACGGCCGCAGTTACTCAATCATCAATTCACGCAATAATTATGAAAGGATAACAGTCGTAAATCCGACCCAAACTAGTTTGATCGCTTTTACAGTCATAAAGTCATAAATCAATAAGTAACAGTGGGCTGACCCTGGCCAAGAGAGCATCTGGAGTAGTGTGGCGGGTGGTGCGCGGGCGCAGCGGGCGTGGGCGCGCGGCAGGAATGCGGCCCGCAGCCAATGACCGCGCCCGAGGGACGCACGCCGACTTTTTTTTACTGGACCGCGCCTAGTTCACTATTCCAACAGACCGCCAGGACTTTTAACGAGATGAAGGGCCATAACAAAGGGAATTAAAAGATATACTTTTTTACACTCCGTTCTCATTGGCATTCCTGACGGAACCGGATTTAACGGAAATGGCTCGCCATGCCTTTTTTACCGTCTATTAAGACAAGTTCTAGTCGATTGGCATTTCGAAAAGATTGGGCTCGAAATCGCATGAGCAAACTAGTAAATGCGCAAGAGTCGGAGTTGCCTGTAAGTACCTGTTCCTCGGTGCCATTTGCCGGTAGGTCCGTTCCGAGAATCAATTGAATCGAGTCCAGCTGATGGAGGCGCGAGAGGCGTCAGAGCTCAAGTTCCGAGTATCGAAAGGGTTTATACGAGTCGTTTTCCTTTAGCGTTCCAATCACGTCTAACAATGGCTCCAGATAAAAAATATCGGCAACAATCTGGTTTCCTAGTAGTTTTTGTATAACAGGAAAGCAGATGAATAATTCAATTGAATGCATTGTTGGCATTTTCGAGCTTCTTTGTTCTCTGTCATTCTTTCTTAGATTTCGCCATTGCTGAAAAAGTACATATTTGCTACTGATAATACTGAAAAATTTATTAATTTATCAGTGTTTTTAATATCGATATTTGTTTAATAATCCAGTAGGTTATTTTTACTATAAAATAAAATACTTTTCAAGTCTTGCTGTAGCTTGGCAAAAATCTACTAACTTTAAGAAAACATAAGGTACTTAGCTGGGTTCCGCTCATCTGGCATAATCTTTATTGACCAAAACTCATTTCGCATAACTCGTATGGTCTAAACTTTTTTGGCCGAACCATCACTTTGCCAAGACTTATGTGGCATAAGGCTCGTTTCGTCTAAAACTCTTTAGGCACAATCTTTAAACACCGAAGTTTCGTTTGCTCAAATTTATGTTCGTCTATACCTATGTATAACCTTGTTTCTCGTAATGTTATCTTAATAAATAATATATTAAGTACGTAGTAAATGTAGAAATTGTGGTATTTTTCTCCTACATCCCGAAAATCATGATATTGTATGATCAAAAAATCGAAAGTTAACGACCAATATAATTATTACAAACCCCATGAGATCGAAACCTAAAAATAGGTGCGACGACGAGCAAAGCGAGGAGGAGCGTGTTAGGTGCACATGTTCATCAAAACCAAAGTGGAGCGCAGCGAAGCGTTTTCCAAACAGCGGAAACAATACAAGGCACCAGTTTGCGCTATGTAGGGAGACGCTCCGTCAAAGTTAAAGCCAAACGAATATTATTACTTTGTATAAACCTAATAAACCTATGCCATAGCATTATTAGGCTATTCAAGATTTGGCCATACCATTATTAGGCTAAACAATGTTATGCGAAATAACTTTTTACTAAACGAGATTTATGCCATACGATTTTCGGCGTAACGAGACTTTGACCAAACGTTACTATGCAATACGAGATTAGGCAAAAAAATCTTATGCCAAAAAAGGTAGAACCTACTTAGCTACTTACGCTACTTTTATGTAAGTAATACATAAAGTAACATAATATAGGAAAGTCTGATGTTCTAGAAACACAGAATAATAATATATTATAAACATACTCTACAAAATACGTTTATAATAGTTTAATTTCAATCAACTTACACGAGTAGTTTAGTTGGTGGAAATATTATTGCGTAGGTGGCCTGCCCCACGCTCCCCCTCTTATGTATACGCAGGTTACTCTTAATGGACAACATTTCATTTTCTTTACCCTATATTTTTATTAGTTATTCGGAAACTTTATAGAAAATTAGTGGACCCGTATTTTTTTATTTTGTATATACATAAATATTTGCATGTTATTTTTAACTTTAAAGTTAATTATTTTAAAACCGGAAGTGACGTCACATATTAGGCTCAATTTTTATTTTTGTCTATTGCCTGAGTCTCGAAAAAAACATAAATGACACTGACAAGTGACATTTAAACTTTGTTTACATGCCAACCAACAAATGGGTCATTTTCAAATGACCTTGATATTTCCGATGATGGAAAGTAGGTACTTATCATGTAAAAAAATAAGCAGAAGCATTTTTTCAGCTGTGTAGGCGGTGGCATGCTCTGGGACATATTATAAAGAGGTCATCTCTTAATAATAAATTAAAAAATAGTCAGAAAGTGTCAGAACAGAATTAATGAAAATGACCCAAATAAACAACAACGTCACGATAAAACGTCAACGTCAATCAAAAATGAAAGTGACAGTTACTTTGTTTTTAAATCTATAGGCTTTGATCATCAAAATGCATCGCACCTGATGCATGACGTCATCAGCACTTTTTTACTATTTTATGATTTTCTCGAAAATGATACATCCAAAAAATACAAAAACTTTTTTTTTGTGGCCTTTAGAGCTAAATCTCGAAATGGTTTTCGATTTATAGCAGCTTTAATTTTTTGAAATGTTGTCCATTCTTAGCACCATGATCAGCATAGCCAAAACAATAATTGCTGATAATATTTCTGATAGATAACTGAAAATGTTTATTACAAGAATTTATACTTATGATATTTATAAATGTTTCAGAATCATAAAAGTTCACATAAGTACGTTATTTTAGACACACCTCGAACCTTGCTGAAAGCTATCCCAATGCTGAATCATAGAATATATTTCCGCTCGTTTAAATGTCTTTTATAAATAATTCTATAGATATTTTGCTTATTTTGCAATTTTAAGTAACAAATTATGTGGTAAGTATACATTTAAATTGTTGTCTCTTTTATAGACAACTATAGCTAGGCTAGAACCGAAGCGCTCGGTAGCGCTCGATAGCTCTCGAACAGGACAGTGGCTTGTTTACTGTCCGGGGTCAAGCCCAGATTACAGCGATAGTCTATGGCCGTGACCGTGGCCTTATCAGAGCCGCTGGATAAATTTGTGAATGAACTCATGCCAATATCGAGTAGGAGGGCTAGAAGGCAGTGGCTGGCTGGTAAGAACTCGTCTGGGGGTTTATGAAAAAAATGGTTTAGCTTGTTTGACCACATCTTTACTGATATTTAATGCAGTCGAGGATACGAGCATAGACTATAATGTTCTTATTCCAAATGTTATACCAAATTTTGGTACACTTCAATACTTGTGTAACATATTGGATTGAGAACCCTTCGAAATTCGTGCATTGTACGATTTACGTCCTTCTGCTTTATCATTAAATAATTATCCATTGCGATTAGATTAATGTAAATGCTTGTTGTCCGTACATTAGTACTTAATTACAAATATTACAATCACGGCTTCTTACGGCTTGAATTCTTTTTATTTTAACCAGAAAATATTATATTTTTTCATTGTTTTTACAAGAGGCTTACGAACAACAGCCACTCAAAAATAGACTGTGTTTTCAGAACATCAAAGGCTCTCCATAACTACGTCAGTAGAGATATAATAAGGGTAAGGTTGAGGGCTCGGAGGCCTGGTAAGTGATCCGACAATAATTGGCTATTAGCGTGTTAGCCCGCGGCCAGAGACCCAGTGCGGGTGCCTTCTCCGACGATACAGCTTCCTAACCTTAGAGTAAATTGTGATTCTCTAAGTTCCAAACTCTCTCGACCCACCGTTCCCGACCAATCAACAGAGTAGAACCCTACTAGTGCCTCTTAAGCCGAGAAGTCAGAGAAGGCACCCTGGCTACTGTATGGCGGAGCTACCCGCGGTATTGACGTCAAGCTATGACGTCACAAACACAACTGCCAGTCACGTGAGCTGACACCCCCGCCTGACGTCTCACGTTCAAGTCACATTTGAGAGGCAATATGCAAGCCACATCATTAGTGTGAAGGGGCATGATCTTGTACTACAATAGGTCATTTTATTAATAACACTAATACTGTACGCTGATAAAGCAAGCGCGAGCATTACGTACTACATATTAGTTAAGTTCAATTATTCTATACGAGTATTGTAGGCAGTCGATAAGAATATCTTGAATTGAACCAATAATCTGTCTTAATTTTCTCATCGATTCCTGAATGCAGTTAGCGCGTATGCGAGTTACATAGTTTAGATTAGATGAGAATGTAAGCGCTATTATTAAGAAAGCCATTGCAGCCTATACGGAAAGAAAACGGAGCCTAGGCTTTAGGTGCTTACAGTGCATATTTATGTAACACCCAGCGAGTATAAAAACAAGGCATTGCGGTTCACATCAGCCGATTACAACAGAGATTGCCAAATGGGAAAATAATGAGCATAGGTTGGCATATGCCAGCTTTCTACGTATAGAGGGTGCTACGAGCGGTCCGCCTACGCGCCGAGGGTAGAGGGCCTTGCTCCACACATACATACGTCATCATCCTATAGGCTACACTCAACCCGCCAACCGTTTTGAAGCTACACACACCGCACGGCAACCTTCATTCTTTCTCATTCGGGGGTTAAATATAGAGCTATAGAAGCAATAGACACGCTCTCGGCGAAGGTTGCGGGGGAGTCCCGCGGCGCCCCCGCAGTCGCGTGGGCGCTTTACCACCAAAATGATACTATTTATACCCCTAAACTTCGTTTAACAAATACAAGCCTTCAAACAAACTCCCACGCGCTCGTCGGGGTGTATCAACTTGAATATTCATTTTAAAATGGCTAAGTTTACACAGGATTTACGTCTATACAAGCGAATGTATGTGGACGAAAATGGTAAAGGCAAACTGCATGGTGTGGAATTAATTGAATGGATTTAATAGACAGTTGAGAAGCGAGCGTTTGCATTGATTTAGTGTATTACATAGAGGTGGAAGGTGGAAGCAGCAGTGTCGCAACCATTGAAACACAAGGCGACGATTCATTCAAAAAGATTACGTTCACGTCTGCGTATTCCGTTTCACGCGAACGTTATGCACTAAATGTACGAGTTATAGACGCGGTTTTGCTTTGTCGCGTAAAGTGAGCGGTTTCACTTGCGCCTTCGACGCATGAATGGAGGGAACCATTGAGAAACAGTTGTACGAGTATGGAGCCGCCACTGCTCGTGAATACATTCCCAGCGTTACATTCACGTGAGTAATGAACACTCACAATAGCTACAGATGAAAGACTGAGCTACAACTGTCTGATGAACTCCCATTAAGAACGGGCCATCGTTATGTAAAAGAATGCGTCGGGTCTCCCAGCAACAATACCCTTGTTAGCGTTAGACAATAATTGTCTTCAATGTACTTTTTGCGAGCAGCTTCAAATTGAACTAACAATACGAACTGTTGAGTTGCCATATTAGTACCATCATGTAAATAGATACAGCATTGGTTAGCAGAAAATGAATAACAGAGTCAATTGGTATGCCTAATATAGTTGAAGATCGTAAGCGTGACGGTCGTCAATGAATGGAATAGTACAACAAGCGACACGGCCGCCATTTGATAATGAGTTCTATAGACACGGACATGACTAAATAGTATGAGATAGGTACTACGTTGGAGGTCACATGACGGACAGTGACGAATCCATATTTTTCCTCAATGGATGATCCAAGTTGTCGCCGACGTGGGCAAGCACTGGGCGTCGATCAAGTGGGTTGAAGTTGAAGACTTATTGATGTTTATAAGGATCTGGAGAACTTTGATCGCAATTCTAAGAAGCGCTTCCAACCCACGCGGTCTACGTAAGTTCTAAATGTCATCGAAAATTACAGACGCCTACAAGACGATACAGATTAAGACTTAGCCAGGCATGAATGGGTATTGAATATTGAAGACATTTAAGCATCTCATTCATATTCATTATTGACACAAAATTTAGCAAATGCGGTTTGGAAGGAGTTAGGAACCGGCAAAAATAAAACTATAATGTAACACCTATGGAAAAGTCCGCTCACCAACAACAACGCTCTGTGAAGGCAGAACACCACCGTCGGAAGAAAAGCGATGTCACGTCGGCGGAATATTTCCTCAGCGCTATACAGCGAATTGATTAGCGGGACGAGGGGAAAATGTCTCACGCGCAAGAAAACGGATTCCCACGATGTGCGCGTTTCCTCATTCGACGAGGCACATCCGCTCTGTTATTGGACCAGTCCGCCGGCTCGGCTATAGATACTTTCCTTCTGAATTTGAATAACTGCCGTTGTAAATAAATCGACTAGCTACAAGGAGTGAGCGGAAAGTTTTTTATCGGTCTGGTTTGATGGGTCTACCTGTAGTTTTACTTTAATTTAAGGCGCAATCAGATAATAGTGAGGAAGTCGCAGCTACATATAAGCGTAAACAGAGGCATGGCATCTTCATCAACGTAGATCAATATATTCGTGATGTAATTGATAACTAATGGATCACTCTACTCTTTACATCGATAAAGCTGCCATGCAACGGGAGCAGTAGACTACTAACCGTAGTCCCATGAGCGGCAGATGAGGCACGTGCTGCGCGCCCGCCTCGCTGCACCACTCGGGGTAGGCGCGGCGGAACTCCTCGAAGTCACCTGAGGGCAAGCGAAACATGAATGCACGACTGTCCGGGGAAGGGAAGGAAGGGTACTGTAGTCATCGCTAGACATAGGTATACAATACATTTAGAAACATTTGCATGCAGTTCGTATGTTCAAATTTATTATGTGCAATAAATAAAAAAATAATAATATCACTATGTAATCTAACCTAAGTTACAAAAATCCTGCTTGGGATATATTATGTAACTTAAGTAAATTGCGTATGCTCGGCACTAAAAACTTTCAAAAGCCAAAAGATAATATTCTAGCTATGGTACGACTGAATTACAGGGAATACTATGGTTTGTTATTTTTTTCTTATAATGCAGTTAAACACAATTTTGTCGGCTTCGAAATTAAATTGGGTGCATAATACAATGTTACTTTATGTTAGTTGGCTACTGATGATGTTGGGTTTGCCGGACAGTTTAATTGTTGTCGTCATCTCTTTGTTACTTTACATAAAGCAAAGCGGATTTACGGTGTTGTTTCGGACTATAGAATAATACCAGTAAATCGTATTGTTTATCACGTGCACATATTTAATTAGTACTTCCAACAGCAGGTTCATTCGTAATTAATTTAACTTAACTTTGAAGTCGATATTTTTTACCTTATTTTTTTGTTGGAATGTAATTTCCGCTCATGAGCATTAAATAATGAATATCGTTTTTTAATGACAAAACTTGCTTCTCGAAATGTATATGTCGGTTGCATCACCAACTCATGCATATTTTCTGTGAATGGATACGCATTCCTTTCATCCATTGCTTGTTTTTTACGGCTTGTATTTAAACCTCCACCAGAAATTATGTGGTACTGCCGCCAATAAATTCGAAATCTCCGCCAAAACGGATAAATCATCACCAAATCATGCTTCCTATAATATTTTTGAAATGAACCAAATAATTTTTTACTGCATACTGTAAAACTATATTAACACCATTAAAATGAGTTTCAAACCAAATAAAGTATATCATCACTAAATAGATGTAACCAATATATTATTTTATCACTATCATTTTAATAATATTTCTAAACAAAAAAAGTAAAAGTAAATCTTAAAAATTAAGTTTATACCAATTAATAAATAGCTTACCCCAAAACAAAGTCACTTGTTAAATTGCTTTATGAATTAATTAAATCATTAGCATGTACCTAGTAAAAAATCTATCCGTTACGCCATCTCGACTCCCATTCGTGTATCCGAGGGTTTGAATTCTGCCATGTACCCATAAATTCTATAGAAATAAGGAATTTAAATACAATTTTTGCTTGAGGTTTCTCTGATGGATCGTATCAGAAATGAGGTTATCCGTCAGAGGATTAAGGTTGCCGACATAGCTGTCAAAATATGCAAGCTGAAGTGGCAGTGGGCTGAAGTGGCAGTCATATCTGCCGAAGAACCGATAACCGTTGGGGTAGACGAGTTCTCGAGTGGAGACCACGAACAGGAACATTGCAAACGCAGCGTAGGCGTGGCGTGACGACCTTAGGCGGGTAGCGGGCTAGCGGGTAGTGGTTGGATGAGGAAGGCCGAGGACCGAGTGTTGTGGCGCTCCTTGGGAGAGGCCTATGTCCAGCAGTGGATGATTATTGGCTGATGATGATGATGATGATAGGTAAGTCTCACGGACTTTTACGGTGACGGAAAACATCGTGAGGAAACCTGCATATCTAGAATCTAGATGAACCCTATGTGTGTAAGTGCATTGAAATCGTTAAAAATTACGATAAGGTGCGACCTATCACGTAAATACATATTATACATACATGTACAGCGAAAAGCGAGTGGTCGTATGCATACATGTAGAATCTATCTATCTACCTACCTGTCTATCTGTGTGTGTTTTTGGGTAGGATAATTTGGTGATATAAAAAAAAATTGAACACTTAGTTTTGGTGTCAATGTTTTTATTTTAGTATAGCATAATTTGGTGATGATTTATCCGTTTTGGCGACGAAAAAGATTTTCTATTGTAAACTTACAATTATTTTGGGGCGTGTTTATTTATTTTGGAACGTAAACGTTATTGTTTGGGTACCTCGGTTTTGGTTTAAGTTTAATTAATATGGTCCTAATCAATTTTATTGGTGCTAAACCTTAGCGTACAAAAAGTTTTTTTGGTGACGATTTAAATTGTACCCGTTTTTTACAGACTACTTTTGCTCGAAACTAGGACCCTACACATAGGTACAACGTACAGACCTACTGCCTGCCATATTTTTTTTTATATTATTACCCTTGAAAGTTGCATAGCGATAAAGTTTTTTCCTTTGTTAGCAATAAATAAATGACAAACTATTGGCAGGTTTATATCACGACCAACGGTCGTGTCAACTCGGAGACATTTCCTTCGTTCATCGGATCAGCCAAAGCTATCCACACCACGGACGGAGCTTTTGTCCTCAGGCAGTACATGCCATTGTGTCCACCAGGTACCAGCGGCGGCGGCGGCGGCGGTGCGTGCGGCGCTTCCTGTGAGGCTTCCTGCACCAGCTCATTGCCATGCCGGGCCCGCGCCGCGCGTCCGCTAACCCGTCATATGTATCGGCATTCATATCTACCTTTAATATTCATTTTGATCGCTCATTGTTTTTGTTTACGATAATGAATTCATAGGCGGTAAGTGTAGGACTTTGTGCGGCTGCGGCTTAGCCAAGTCGGTGTAAATGCATTTGACTTCCAATTTAGGAGTCTTTGGGACGTGGTCTACCGAGCCGCCTTTAGATAAAGCCGGATCATTGAATTATAACATTACTCTATTTACATTGGGCATAAAAGTGCGTACTAGCACTAGTTAATTTTTGTACGCCCATGTAAACAATCCAAATAAACATTACATTTAGGTGTTCAACGACCTTGTGGTAAGTGAGTTGGTTGATGCTCTCTTTACCTTGTTACTCGTTTATTAGATCAAAACAAAATCCGCAGACGGAGTTTTAGTAGGTAGTATGCGGGGGCAGGCGTCAGCATCACGCAGCCGCGAGCGCGGGGGGGGGCAGCAGCATCGATCCGATGAGTCATCGCGGCGTTCATTCAGCGAGCCCCGATGAATGAACGCGCCCGCCCCGCGCGCCCCGCGTCCTCGCTCGCAAGGACTCTCCACCGGGGGCCACCACCCCCTCTGAGCCGCAACCTTCGGCCCGACGCCCACACAATCCTAAAAAGCAACCTTTGCGCTGCGCCTACCTTACGCTGTATTTGTATCTTAGATTACAACCCACAATGTGCTTTACATAAATAATGGAGCCCAAAATGAGAGCTAGCCTTATTAAACTTATTAATTTGGAAAAGTAGTCGAACTTACCAAATTCGAACTCGGTTGCACGCTGATAATAATACATACGTTACGTCGATTATGAATGGTCGATTATTGGCTAGGACGATGATTATGTTGATGAAACCTGCAATTTTCCATTTCTGAAGCTTATGTTAGTCTTCACAATATCCTGCAGCTCTATGCCCGGGCTACTGGGCGGCGGCAGGTGGCCTCGCCCCCCGCTCCCCGCCCGCCCCCTCTAACCTTCGTCCCGGACCGAGCTCCATTAATCACCTCAATGCAAATCTCCTACACTCGCCCTAACATATATCAACAGCCCTTGACAAAGGCAGGTGAACAAATCAAGCCATTCCAATGTTATTTCGCAATTAAGCCAAACAGCCAATCACATTTAAGTGCGAATGGAACAGCTAAATTGATTTTCACCGCGAATGGGCTATCAAATAACAACAGCATACATAGTAGGAAAATACAGCCATTACAGCTACTGCTAATAATGGCCCACTCACATTAATTGCAATCAACTGAAAGCTCCAATAAGGAAACGAAAACATAATCTAAATGGTCCAAGTTAAATAGAGCTTCATAAAGGCCTGTTGTAGTCAATGAGCCAATTGAGGGTGCTGCATGCTGCCAGCACCCAGGCCTCGCAATCGCTCTCATAGAGTTAACTCAATTAACCATTTATATTCGATTTATAATTTGTAGGTAATTTCAATTCTGTGTTTAAGATCTCGGCTCTTTTATGTGCAAACTCATCGGCGGCGGAAAGAATGTTAGTGTTACCAACATCAAACAAATCCAAAGATGAAAGCCTATTTGCACAAAGGCTCGCGTATCCTTGAGAAGATCTAAGCCACCTGTATTAACTTCAAACGATTCTAAGTATAATATTCCGCGCGTGTAATAAATAAAGTCTGTCTGTTTTGGGAATGTTTCGTTGACGTCATAGGATCTCAGGCGCTTTCCAAGAAACAACGGAGGCATAAACTAGACGAAACCATTTAAAGACAATTAACTTATTAAAGCAGCAACAATTTAATTTAATCATAATTACTGAATTATTTCCATGTAAGTCAGTAGGAGTGCTATGTGGTTTTTCCAATGAATCTTATGATTCAGATTTTCAGAGCACTGCGTAGAATGCAGGTGAAACAGGATCTTTAGATCCTTAATCGTTTGATCGTCTCTAACTTAATGGGTTCGGCGCCAAGCTGACCGCATGATATCTGCCGTCGGGTACCGGACGACCGTTCGCAATGCATCGCCGACTGTTACCTGACATTGTGAGCACCGAAGCTACAAACAAATGCACCCAAGTCAGTTCATGAATACCAAAACAACAATAAACGCACAAAGTTCTCCTCCAGTCAGCGTCGCGTGACTGCTATTAAAATAAACCACAATACAATGTGGCATCATGACGGATTGTTAATCTCCTATTCAATGGTGGTGGTCATTAGATCATCGCGCAGAAACTACAAAACCACAATGTAGGAAAAGTTTTGTTTACATTTCGCTGCGAGTTCAGTGATTCACGAACTCGATACATGGTTTCCTTCGCCGTTTCCTCTGTGTCTGATTGCGCTCGATGCTTGCCAGATGCTCATAATTTCCTTTAGTGTGATTAATCTGACTACCTCCTGCCTGAATGTACTATTCTTAGCGTGCATCAAAACATTTGTATGCACGTGCCATTTATTTTACGATCCACTGCAACATATTATAATGTGAACATCTGGCAATAATGCCAGGTTCACTGCGGTTTTTAAACAAAAACGTTTTACTTTTCCACTGATTTGATTTATATGGATCCTAAAGTCTCCTTTACAAACATTGTAAGTTTTTTACGGGCAGTCCTGGCTCCTCTCAATCAAGTTTGAGGATATTAGTGAAACTGGCCTGTCATTGGCAACACCGGAATGTGCGCCGCTCCTGCTGCAATAATCCTGTCAGCGGCGCCGAGCCAGTCAGGCCGAATGGTTAGCCGTACGGCAAACAGGAACTGGTTCATAAAAATAATTTGCGCTGGTCTTTCGCCGGACGTTGGATAAAGTGCACACGTATCCGGCTTCCTCTTTGATCTGTTTATGTTAACGAGCCAATGAGAACATCTTCAAACACAACTATTAATATCTACCCATATCCGCTGGCTTTCGAAACCGGCGCTAACAAATCCACACAACAGCGCATGGCTATTCCATGTAATTGTAAAACGATGCCCGTGGTTTCTTGTAATCTTAATGGGTATCTCCATTTCGTGGAAATCTGATCGTTTGACGTCCTTTAAAATGAGATGTAGGTATGATATAGGTATTACTTCTATATTCTGAAACGTATTACCTACTATTTAATTAGTTTTTGTACGAAATCAATTCAAACACGATAAAACAAGCTATGATTAGGTAGGTATAGGTAAGTATATTATTTTTCGATTATAAATAAACACTTTTTAAAGTGTTATTTTCGATAAGGAAGAAGGCGGATCCATTGATTAAAATTGTTGGAGTAATTCGCCTGAAGTACAAATAATGTTCGGGTGTTGGTATCACCGGCGTCGACGGTTATACATTATGCATGTAGTTTTGAAGAATGAGCTACATGAAGAGGCACCAGTGCTCTTGTTCCGAGGTGCGTAAGGACTATAATCGGCAGATCATCGAGGCGAGGACTGTAGGCGAAGGCGATACAATCTGCGTCGCGCATTGAGGAGCACAATAAGTATTTGACTTCCTCTCCCACGAACTGAGCAGCGGATGTCTCGACGGCCGACCTCCGGCCCCCGACCAACATACATTATGTCAGCTACGTAATTATATCGACTTATTCTTATTTTAGCCTCGTCTCGGGATGGACCAAACAAGACCAAGGTTTCCTACCTGGCCTACATTATACAGCCAATTTACAAAAGGTTGGCTACGCACATGGCCGAAGAGGTTTGGAACGCATGAACTCGCCTTTAACTCCTACAACTCAAGAAATGTGAGCAAGAGGCATGAACTACAGAGGCAGTACTAAGATCCACTTGAGATCCACCCAGTTGGTCCACATAATGCTAATTTATGCACAAAGTCAACTTGTGAAGCTACTTTTTCTGGAAAATACTTAAGGCAGCCTAACTATAAAACGTGTTGCTCTCTTCAGAACCGTATTGGCGAAATGGATAAGGTGTCCTCCTCGTATTCTAAAAGCCGTGGGTTAAAGTCTTGAAACATTTACCAATTAATTCTTTTCAATTTGAAAGAAAAAAGATCCCTACGAATTGAGAACCTCCTCCTTTTTGATGATGAAATGATTGTTAGGAAATCTGCACGTAATTATCATACATTCTACATTTTAGATTGTGTTAGGTACACATAGTGCATTATTCTTTATCCAAAACGGCGATACGGCTCGTGACCGGGTGATTCTCAAATGACGCGATTTAGGTATGTCCAAGCCATAAAATACATGAAATTGATAGTTTTATACCAGGATGTATTTTTTTTTAAATAATGTATCTTGTGACCGTTTTTATACATTAGTAATGTAATGCATAAATTTATAAAGAAAGCTACAATGATTTTTTAAAACTCAATATCATAAGTTCTTTGGCGCGTCCTTCACTTGATTTTATTTTTAGGTCAAGAAAAACTCACTTTTTAAAGTAATATAAGCTTATGATTTATATGTTATCATTATAACAGATACTTATGGTAATTGTAAATTAGGTTTCTATTCACTCTTAGGTTTAGTTTTCAAAAATATAACGCATTCAATTTTGTCCGAGAAAAAAAACTAACTTCTTTGGCGTAACGATACCGTCTTCCTACTCTGCGTTTAAACGATCACCGGACATAATCACCATGCGTCCCTCACCATTCAGTCCCCCACTATCTTCGACCAGGAGCAGAGGAGCGTAAGTTTACGGAGTATGACGAAAACATTTTTTTTTTGCGCCATAACCGGTTTTGGTCAGGTACTAGCCTAATTTCTTCGATTGTTACATTCATGCTATTATTTGTTTTTGTTGCATACATATTTTTGTCCACGTATGTCTATTCAAACAGTATGCACGTGTCAATAAGAGGTTCCAATTGTACATCAGCTTTCTGTAAAAATAAATTTTAAGTGATGATTTCTAATTTCGTTGGCAATAATTTCTTTGGATTTCTTTGGCATTCTGCGCCAACGAAATTAGTTTTGATACAAAGAAATTAGTATTGAGTATGAAACACCATTAATAACGCTAACTTTATGCATTCAATGTCTATTATGGTTAATTCTCTCATCATCATCATCAGCCAATAATCATCCACTGGACATAGGCCTCTCCCAAGGAGCGCCACAACACTCGGTTCTCGGCCTTCCTCATCCAACTACTACCGGCTACCCGCCTAAGGTCATCAGTCCAGCGGACAGGAGGGCGTCCCACGCTGCGGTTGCCTGTTCCTGGTCTCCACTCGAGAACTCGTCTACCCCAACGGTTATCGGTTCTTCGGCAGATATGACCAGCCCACTGCCACTTCTGGTTGCATATTTTGACAGCTATGTTGGTAACCTTAGTCCTCTGACGGATAACCTCATTTCTGATACGATCCATCAGAGAAACCCCAAGCATAACTAGAGAGTTATGCTTGGGGCTACTATGGAGAGCCATAGCACGCTAAGCGACTTTAAATCGGTGGACCAGTCCTACCGTCAGTGTCCACGTCTCAGCACCATACGTCATCACTAGCAGGACGCACTGGTTGAAGACTTTTGTCTTCAGGCTCTGAGCAATGGATGAGGAGAATATGTGACGAAGTTTCCCGAATGCAGCCCAACCCAGTTGGATGCGCCTTGCAGCCTCCTTGTCCATGTTGCTTCTGCCTAGCCGAATAGCCTGCCCGAGGTAGACATATTCATGCACAACTTCGATTGTTGCCTCACCAACGATGACCGGCTCCGGTTTCATGTGAGCATTGTACATGACTTTCGTCTTGGCCAAGTTCATACCGAGGCCTACACGTCGGGAAGCAGCATTTAGGCCACTTAGCATCCAGCTAAGTTCCTGCAGAGATTCTGCCATAATAACGATGTCGTCCGCGAAGCGGAGGTGTGACATGTACTCGCCATTTATACATATGCCATGTCCTTTCCAGTCCAACGTCTTAAAGACATCCAGTGAATTGGTGAACAGTTTCGGAGATATCACATCCCCCTGTCTCACTCCACAGGTCTTGTCTTGTGGTCCTGTACTTGGACAGTCATAGTAGCGGCATTGTACAGACACCTCAACACCTCGATATAGCGCCAGTCGATTTGGCATCTCTGCAAGGATTCCAAAACTGCTTAGGTCTCGATGTAGTCGAAGGCTTTTTCATAGTCCACAAAGGCTAGATACAGAGGCTGATTATACTCTTCGGTCTTCTGTATAATCTACCTTACTGTGTGGATGTGGTCTATTGTACTAAAGCCTTTTTGAAACCCAGCCTGCTCCGGGTGCTGAAACTCGTCTAACTTTTGGGCAAGACCATTCGTGATAACCCTTGAGAACAGCTTGTATATGTCGCAGGCATCTGGTTTAATCTGCTGTTTGATTGAACCGCTAGCCCGTTCATTGGATGACGCTATTCAGTTGTATGACTAGGCCGAACGTTGAATGTACAAGCGTCACAAAACGTCCAACTAGTTAGCGGACTTAAAATCAGTCAGGTGGTGAATAAAACAAATATGGCGTCTAACAGCGAACAGCTGACACAAAAAGCACTTGTATTGTTATTTTTTGCAAATAAATTAGCTTTAAAGTGCGTTATTTATGTTAAAATTGTGTGACAACATGGATTTACCTATTATTACACCATCGGCGGATAGTTTCAAAGAAAAAAATGTGCTGAATATAGATAATTATGAACAACAATATCAAGGTACGTTTATTGTTATTATTTAGTTAATTTGTGAGAGGAGAGCTTTGTAAAATAGTCTTTTTGTTGACTCTTGTCTGGTCATGTTCATCCTAACCAGACATTACAAAGTTGCTATACTATATCCCATTGAACGACTTCGCTGAATAACGTTCAGTCAAGACGTTGGACGTTACAGTCAACCACTTGACGAGTTGTTCTTTAGTCATTCAACTGAGAAGCGTCATCTAATGAACGGGCTAGCGGTTCAATCAAACAGGAGATTAAACCAGATGCCTGCGACATATACATGGCTTAAAAGCGAGATCGGTCTATAGTTCTTCAGAAGGGTTTGGTCACCCTTCTGAAGAACTGTAGTCCTCTCTAGAAGCTGGTGTTGACAACTCCAATTTGGTGCAGTGTGGGACGAAGGGTTGACTTCACCAGACATCTCCTCTCCAGCTTGAAGTTGATGTTCAGAGTGCCTCGGTGAAGTCGGTGATCACTCCCAGTTTTAAACCTATTGATCACTGGGACATATCTGAAAATGTGCAGCTTGTCAGTCATAATGAAGTCTTTTTCGTTTTTCGTCCTACCATCGGGGCTTGCCCATGTCCACTTCCTCTGGGGCCGATTCTCAAAGAATGAATTCATCAGAAAGAAAGCCCCTCCCTTTCGAGGAAGTCTACAAGCATTTGCCCTCTCTGGTTTCTGCTACCAAAGCCATGATGTCCTACCCTCGATTCGTCGCATTCTTGTACTCCCACTTTGGCGTTGAAGTCCCCCATCACAACGGTGTATTGGGTCCTAGCAGTACACGTGATGCCCTAGAGATATCCTCGTATACTGCTTCGACTTCTGTGTCAGAGTGTGCCGAGGTTGGTGCATATAACTGTACGACCTTCAAGGAATACCTCTCGGTTAGTTTAAGTACTAGGTACGCTACCCGATTTGACACACTGCTTAACTCCACTACGTTACGAGGAATCCTACGCCACCTTGGGACAGTTGGTCGCCCTCCTGATGGTAGAACATGTGGCCGGACTCCAGGGACATCGTGTCCTCGTCCTCTTTACACTTTTTTATACCGGTGACGCCTATGGGATTTAGAGTAGCTGTTTTTGGATGGTTATACCGCCATCATCCGGTCGCCAGAGCCTCGTCTGTTAGCAGAGTGCACCACGGGCAGGTGAGGTTGGCAATTGGTTCATTCGGATGTTTAGAACCCTTGCACCTTTACGTGATCAGGTAATTATGTTAAAAATAAATAAAGATATGCGTGATTTTTAGTTTTGTTGTGTATTTTTTGCAATCTACGTATAAAACTAATTTCTTAAAAATAATTTCTAATTTCTTTGTTCTTAAAACTAACTTCTTTGGGACCTTTTATAATTTCTTTGGTGTGTTTTCTAATTTCATTGGTGCTAATCTAATTTCATTGGCCCATAATTGTTTAAAATCGCTGTAACTTTGAATCGGCTCGATAGATTTCAGGGCCAATAAGAGATAACTAAAGAGGTCTAAAGCCTCTACAATATGTGGGGTATAATATTCAAACAACATGAAAAAAAAAATGCGCCAAAGAAATTATGCTTTTGGAGCCATTTTGTGAGAATCACCCGACCAATAGGTTACAAATGTTCTGTGAAAAGTGAGTGTCTACCTTGCAAGTCACTTCGGACTACCTACTCATTGCGAATCATAGTTGTGAGCATTGTATGTACCTATACATGTACTCTCTCTTTTAATGCAGGGGCAGGGGCCATGAAATATTTGATTGCTGGACTATATACAGGGTGGCCCAAAGAGTGACGTCCAAAGGAAAATGTTTGATTCCTTAGGTCAAGGGGTAGCCAAATCACCCCCATGTATGTTCAGCAATTTTTAGTAGTTTAGGAGTTATGATTTTTTTTCAATTTTTTCTACGAAAATCGACCTCAGTGGATTAATTATGTTTTATTATTTTTTGGATAACTTTTTAAAAGCATTTTTTATTTTTGTGTTATCCTCTTAAGTTGTTCTTTTAACCATAAAAGTTTCAGCTTCCTACTTGTAATTTAAGTTAGTTATTTTTTTATCGAAAGTTCGAATTATATCATCGAGCTAGACTGCTCTGAATTTTCTACTTGAAATTAAAAATTAAAAAGATATTCTTATGGTGCCTTATTAATTTTAAAAACTCCGCAAGGTTCCAAAATTACATAAAAATAAAAATAAACTATTGCTTAATAGGGTATTATTTGCAGAAAAAAGCCTTCAAAGGTACCTGGGTGGAAATTACCTAATTAGTAAATTGTTTCAGAAAATTGAAATATTCCTGTTATGTCATTACTAAGGACTAATTAAGTTAGAAAATGTATCAAATTAAAGGGAAAATTAAATAATTTACTTTTTTTAAAAATTTAAGTTACATTTTTGAATGTAAATTCTTAGAAAAATGTTTTAGTCTGAGTAGTAAGATTTATGAGATAATTTTATTATTAATAATAAGTAAATAAACTCTAATAATTATTTTACACATTTAAAGAAAATTTCTTGCGTAGATGTAGGTTGTGTATTGCTATGGGAGGATGCCATTTTGAAAATTTATTGTGAGTAAATGTGTAAAATAATTATCTTAGCTGAAAAAATAATAAAACATAATTAATCCACTGAGGTCGATTTTCGTAGAAAAATTGGAAAAAAAATCATAACTCCTAAACTACTAAAAATTGCTGAACATACATGGGGGTGATTTGGCTACCCCTTGACCTAAGGAATCAAACATTTTCCTTTGGACGCCACTCTTTGGGCCACCCTGTATAGCAAAAAGTGATATTTTTTCCTTATATTACATTCTTATTTAGGACTTAAAAAGTTGTGTTTAACTTATACAACTGAGTTCATATATAATCTTTAATTTTAGTTTTTATACATATAATAGAGTATATACATATGACTTTATAAAACAAAAAACAACTTGTGTGGTAAGTTATTCATGGCATGAAAAGGTAACGACAAAATTGGCAGCGCAAGGTCTTAAAGCAAAGTTGACTCAAGAAACAAGTTAGAGTAATATGGGATTACTTAACTGCATTTTAGATCAATTAGGTCATCCTTAGATCCAACTATTCTTAATTATGTGTTACTTTTGTATCAGTACTGTGAGGGCTGCCTTCTCATGTACGGGAGACTGTATCAGATTGTCAGCCGCCATCTTTCTGCTATTAGTGGTCAAGCCTCCATACAACACTATTCCCATGATCTATCTTTTCAATTGATTGATACCATATTTAATATGCACCTCACAATGTTTGATGATAGCTTTGTAAGCATATTTTTCTCACACCAACTTCCTCTAGAAAGAAATTAATCTTTCGCCACTGCATGCTATTTGGCCAGTGCATGCAGTTTGGCCTTGGCTAGATAAGGAAAACCAAGAACTAATTTACTGTTAAGCTCTTTGTGGACGGGTGGTGTGACTGATAATGATGGTAGATGGAAATAATTCAGTAGCAATTGGGTTTAAGGTTATCAATGTTTGTGTTTCAAAATTTTGGTGTGGTTCTATGGCAAGCTTTTACTTTTACAAAAACTCAAACTCAGACTGTGAAAAAACATTGTCAGATAGGCTCTAGTATAAGCATCTTTGAATAACAAACCATTTGATCATGTCATCCCTTACAGTGTAACTCGGAGAGTAGCGGAAAGCTAAATTTCTAAAAGTTAGCAGCGTGCTGGGAGAGGACTCCTGTTTTCATTGGATTGTTCAAAACCAGGGAAAGTGTTTGAAAGGAGAAATATTTATGTAGTTTCTCAAAGAGTTTAAAAAACATTGACTTCCATAATTCCATTATATACTTACTGTCTTTTTAAATACTTAACCTATTAATAATACATTTCTAGACATCACCAACAATAATACCTAGCATCAGTACAAAACAGAATAACATGGAACCCTTAACAGGAACCAAACTGGAGCAACATCATTAGAGTAGTATTCCTTACCTTCCAGACACACGACGTGCACGCCATCTTGTTTGAGTCTCTTGAGCAGTATCCCGTGCACGGAGTCAGGGTCCCGCGCGGCGTCGGCGTACAGCACGAGGCAGCCGCGCGCGCCGCAGTGCTCGAGGCGCGCCCGCAGCTCCTTGCACTGCACCGTGGACGCCAGCGCGATCTTGCCCGCCGCCAGCCGCCGCAGCATGATGCTCGGGATGGAGAAGTTCACCGCCGAGCGGATGTGCGAGCACGAGTACTCGTTGGACCCGCGGCAGTCGATCAGGATCATGTCCCGCTCGTCCGACCGCAGCTTCCCCAGCAGCCACTCCCTCGACACCACGTCGCACTCGCATTCCGAATCCGTGGGCATCTTGTTATCACTGTGTTCTCTGTTTACACGAACCGTAGGGCTAGCCTGTTGCACTATTGCATGTTACAGCACACAATCGAGTTCTTACACTTCGACATTTTACACTCAAACCCGTTAGGCGACACTTGAATTTAGTTAAACTTTGCCCAAGTAAAAACATGTATTCTAAAATCTAAAATAAACACTACAAACGCGACGAGCGAAGCGCAAAACCAAAACGAGAAATGAGGAGCAGGGAGCGGGCGGAACAATGAATGATTGAATTATATTCATTGAACGCTCAACTACACGAGCGCTAGACAGCTACATGCATACAGCGCAAGTCAACGATCCAGCAAATAAAAAGTTGCTGTCTTAAAACAATCATACAACTCTCAACTTTATCACTATGCAATAAAGGTTTTCTTAACATAAAATACACACATAAGTGCGAACAGTACAATGGAGAATGCTTTCTTGTGATTGGTCAGAATCAAAACGTCAACGCAAGGCTGCTTTTGTCACTGTTGCAACTTATTCTGTGGTAACGGTTCTCAGAATAATAATTTCTTCTCACGCCAAGAATACCCGAGACGCGATAGTGCCGCACTCGCAAAGTCAAAGTCCATACCGCATAGCGACGAGAACGAGAACACAAGTGTTGATAAAATTATGAACCACACCGTGAGTGTGGATGGTTCTCGAACTCGCGAGAAGTCTTGGTGAACCGTCTCCAAAGACTTATATATATAAAACCACCGTCTGACCGAGACATCTTGACGCAAGTCTGTATAGCTGCGTACACACCAGGCCAACGAACGCCCAACGAACGCCAACGGTTATCCCAACGATGGATATTTATCATAATACAGGGCAGATTGCAGAAACGAAGGTTAATGAAACCCGTTCGTTGGCCTTCGTTGGGCCGGTCTGTACGCAGCTTATGAGGCATTATGTTCGGACCACACTAGTGGTTAAAATAATGATGGCCGAGTGTTTGCACCCGAGTGCGCGTTGTTCTATAATTTTTTGTCACCGATATCGAAAGGCTAAGGCCTGGTTCGCTCCGCGGAGTACGACAAAATATAATGAAACCTTATAGGGTGTTCAGAGCGTCGAAGTGAATCAAATATAAGGCGTTTTTGACAAAGCTCTTAAAGGAGAAAATATTTCACATAACCTCTTCCATCACATATTTTTTGTCGGTCCATGTGCTTAATACCCCTATATAATGTATATGGACTTATGTTCCTTGCCCAGGATTATATTATACCATAGAATACAATACAATACACTTTATTTGCACCAAGAACAAAAATTACAATAAACAAAACTTAAGAATAAACAAGTACAAAGAGGCGGCCTTATTGCTTATAGCAATCTCTACCAGAGAACCTTTGATGTAAGAGAGTGAGTCTACCCCTGCATGCCGATGTCCGTGTAAAATTCCACCTGTCATCAATCGTTATGTAAAGCTGCGTATAGACCGGCCCAACGAACGCCCAACGATGGATATTTATCATACATAATACAAGGCAGATTGCAGCAACGAAGGTCAACGAAACCCGTTCGTTGGCGTTCGTTTGGCCAGTCTGTACGCAGCTTAACGATGGTAGTATTTTCAGATATATTACGCGGGCCGAATTTTTGTATTGCTAGACCATTAGACAGACCTGACAGATGTCAACGCAATGTCAGTACCTATTTGTCAGTAAAAGAAACGGGACAAATGGTTGAATGGGAAAACAACATTTTTTGAAGAAGTTTTTATTAGATTTATCAGCTAAAGCAAAACTTATGAGCGTTTAAATTTAATAAAACTGGATTGTTTTGGTTTCATTTTGTTCACATAATGGTTGACATCTACGACAATTTAGAAAATTACGAGGAAATCCTCGGATATGATCGGGTGAGTTTTTACATTTTTAGCGCCAATTTGTAGTAAATGTCTATGTGAGGTCTAAACATTATTGTAACTCAATTAATTCTTCATGATCAATTAAAGAAACCTGTGAGATATTAGGGTTGGTGAGTCAACTTGGTTTTAAACATGAATTTGTTATTGAATAGAAAATAGAAAAATTACCTACATTGCTAATCATAGAAGTGCTTCGAAGACTAAAGTAAAAGTCAATGATACCTACTTACCTACCACAAATCCTAGTATGCAGTAGCAATCCACAAGTAACAAGGTGTACTATGTACATATTACAAGTGTAGTGCAAGTGACAAAATGTGTTACTAATTTTATATGTATTCCTTTTCCTTTCTGCTCCCTACTCAACTCTGGAATGTATTCTAAAACTAATTGTAAAGACACTTAGGAAATCTTGCAGGATTTTGATGACTTGACAACTGAGCACCAGCGCCTGCTTGTCAACTACTCCTCACTGCTGAAACCATGTCATGCTAACCAAATGTTTTATTTGCAAAAAAATCACATTGTTAAATGATTTACTTATTCATATTTTTCCAGCTTAAAGCAGAAAATAAGGAATTGAAACAAAAAATTGGAGAACATGAATCTGCCCTGGCAAAATTACAAAAGGTAATTATTTTATAAATTGTGGATGTTCTGGTCTTAAAAAAATGATTTGTACCTAGACCACGAAAACCATTTTTAGACTGGTAATAACACTAACAAGAGTCAACTTTCGCAAGGTTTCATATATTCATAATATAACCATGCAGAAGTAGATTTAACACTTATTTACTCTCTTGCACATGTCAGCTTCCTATAATTTTCAATAAAGTAGTAGTTTTGTCATAGATAGTGGTAGTAAAACTTCTTCTATCTATAAAATTCCATCAACTAAACATTTAATGTTTCTTGTATTTTTAATAAACACTTCTAATAATATTTTATGGACAAGTAAGCATGTGATATGAGGTTTCACATTACTAAAAGGTAAGTAGCTGAGTCGGCTCTAACACCTACTTATAACTGCCTGGCTGCGGCAGTCATTCAATATTCTTGGAAAAATACACATCTAATTTGTGGGTTTCACATTTTGAAGTAATTCAAATTATGATTTAGTGATGAATCTCTCAGTTTCTAACATTGTATCAGTAAGTTTAATCTTTGTGTCTTGATAATAATTATCAAAGCACATTGATGAATAGTGAAATCAATGTGCATTGAAATTGTAGGAAATCTTGCAGGATTTTGATGACTTGACAACTGAGCACCAGCGCCTGCTTGCCAACTACTCCTCACTGCTGAAAACCGCCCGAGCAGAGATTGAACGGAAGACTCAAGTCATTACTAACATTAATAATGAGTAAGTTTAACTTTATTATTCTGATAAGATATAGGTAATTTGATACTACTGTGGACTTTAACATTTTATTAATAGAAATATAAATGTGTTCAATTTTTTTTTTACTTTTTCTAGGAAGGATCAGTTGTTTCTAAAGTTTCTAAGTGATTCAACAAACAAAAATCCAGCACAGGGGAAAAGGGGTGGAAAGAGGAAGGCAAAAACAAAAGAAGGCATCCCACCTCCATGCAAGCCCCCTGCTGAGGAATCACTTCTAAATAAGGAAGCACTTATACAAAACAAAAGGTAACCCACAATATACATTTAAGCATTTTATGTGATTGCTGCTTAGGTAAATACCCTAGCCACTGAAAATGTCATTAGACTGGAAAAAAAACTACTTCTGCTGGACTGTAAATAAGATAGTAGAAAATTCCTAATATAATTAATGAATACACCCTATAATGTTTCATGTATTTTATTTCAGCAAAGATGACCACTCAAAGGAACAGACCACGCCCACACAAGATAGAGCTCAAAAACAGCAAGTGGCCCTCAGGACTCTTATTAAAGACAAGAACAAAGAAAATAAAAGTTCCGGTGTTGTTCCCTGCAGTATTGCCTCAAGGCGGAAATCTGCGCCAATATCACGGTATGTTTTTGAATCACACCACTTAAATATATTGTGTTTTTACATGTATGTGCCTTCCTTTGAAAACATTGCATAGAAAGGAATGGTTTGGTTAGGTTTCAGTGAGTTTTTTTTACCCGGAACGGAAAAAGAGGGTGTCATTTCATTGTGAATGAGTTGTGAATAGAGTACTCACTATTTAATCGGTTTTGCCAGTACTTATGTAATAATTATGTTGTATGCAAGATCGGATATTTCTTGCAATGGGGTATTAGTGGACGCGCCTCACTCAGTTGTGCGATGGCAAGTAGCATACCTGCTTATTTATGGTTACCTTTTGCAGGCTATGTGATTTCAGAATAAAGTAGAATTAATAAAATAAAATACCTAGTTATGCTATTGCGATATTAATTGAAAAGAACTTGATCAGCAATTTTTTTAAATGTAGATGTTGAGCAATGAATTTAATACAACAAAAAAATATCTGTATCCTACCTACCTACAAGAATATTTTCCAGATTTATTTTTAGAACTACTTTATAATTTTGATTATAATTATTTTCTACATATTGAATATTTACACTTTTATTAATATCACATTTACGGGTTTTATGTTTAACAGTTTTGCTCCTGTACTATTTGATAATAATTATGTTTACTAACCATTATTTCTTTAACCTCAGTCTCGACCACCCAGTATTCAGTTCTGATGAAGAAGACGAAACAAAATCACCAGCTATTCCACCAAGAGATGAGCCAGATGTAGTTTCTGAAAGATTCATAGAGAATAGATTAAAACAGATAGCCAGTGAAGTTTGTGTCTTGGACAATAGAGATCATCACCAAAGAGAGTCTCAAAGAGAAAGTCTGATAGATAGACCCACTAGGTATAGTCGGGAGCAAGAGACACGTGATTGGTACAGAGACAGGGATAGGTACGATGATAAGTCGAGAGACAGGGATAGAAGGAGAAGCAGTAATGAGCGTCCACTACGCGGTCGACCGACTTACAGAGAAACTAATGAACGATACAGGAACGATAATAGCAGACACAGAGCCAGTCCCCCCAGAGGTAACTATCAAAGAAATAAAAGTCGAGATAGAAGGCGAGAGTTCTTTGAAAGGGAGAGACAGGAACCTGAATTTGATAGATACAGGAAGCCATTTCACCACGAGCAACCAGTCAAACACAAATACCACGATGAGTATGAAGGGTCAGGAACGAAGCACAAGCACTATGATGATTATGAAGAGCCGGTGTTGAAACGGCGAAGGACTGACTCGAGAAATGCCGACGAGTACTCAAAAGATTCTGCGCAACCTCACGATAAGATGTATCATCAGTGGAGACACACTTCTTGTCAATCACCGGATGAAGTATTTGTAGATACCGTATTGCCATCCCATCCCATAAGAGGTATGTATTTTTTTTATTTTTTTTTCTATCTTACAAGACACTGCTGTATGATATAATTAGTGTGATAACAATAATTACAATTATATATTATACACACATTATTATTATTTTTCAGAAATAATGGGTACTTCTGAAATTCCACAACCAGATCCACGATTCTTAAGTAGTAAATATGTGGACGTAAATGATGGTAACAAAAAGATGAGACTGTCCGCTTCAGCTGCTCAAGTAAAATTGAGTAAAGTGGGTCCTTGGACTAACTCTACAAAAGACCAAAGAGCGCCAGATATAAGAGAAGCTATACCTCATAAAGAATACAGTAGGGTAGACCACAATCTAGCCAACGATTCCATGGAGTCTGGTGAAATAAATGATATTGATATTTACTCAGACATATTTACTGATCGTGACCATATACCATCGAAATTAGCAGAAGATGCAAATAATTGTGACTCCGGAGATACGAAAAGGGACATTCCTGCAAAAAAGGCTGCAATAGAAATACATACGAAAAATGAATCGGGTCAAAACATAAACTCATGTCTCGAACCTCATATGAAAGTAAATACTACTGAAAAACCAATCGAAAGTGAGAAAAAACGCATAATAAACATAAGAAATTATAAAATTCGGAAAATATCTAAACCGGAATCAACATTAAATACAATCAGCGAAGAAAAACATTCAAATATAAATGCCGTTCCCAAGCCATTAGAAGTTCTATATAATGAGCTTTCTGAAAGTGAATTGGCAAGAAAAAAAGATATTTCTGACGATGTTAAACGCGTATCTTCCTTGAATTGCGGAAATGAAAATAAGACTGATCATAATGATAGTAAATCTAAACAACTAAAACCTTACATTCATAAAAATAAAACAAGTGCTGCCAATATTAAACTAAGACCAGAAACAAAAGAACATCTTAGTGAACACAAAAAAGACCATAAAACAGAGAAAGAAAAGTATAGAGAAACCCAAAATACCAACTCCAAGATTCGTCCTCGCAGCATAGCCAATAGAAGGAAATCGATGCCAGCTTTCAAGTAAGCTCTTTTTTTAAATCCTTATATTATTTACAGTATAGTAATCTCCCAAACGTTAATATTTTATTTTTATTGTTTTAGGCATGAACTTCCGAGGTTGGATATCAATGACGAGGTGAATACTGTTACTCGCAAAAATGATTGCTTATTTACTTTAAATACACCTGCCAAGAAGAATATGGTTGCAGGAGACTTAGAATTAAGTGATGAAAGCAGTGATAGCTCGGATCTCAATATAAAAATGACACAACCAAATATTGACAACAAGATAGAACTGGAAGCTTCGAAACAAGATACCAAATCAAAAGGTAAAGAAAAGGAACCCATAATAAATTTAAAAGAAACCAAAACGAAAGACATACAAGCTAAGCTTTGTGACCTTTTCGGAGATAGTAGTTTGATAACACCAGAAGATTTGGAATTGCAGCAGCCCCTGCCCAGAGCTGACTCGGCTCGTGATCCAACACCACTCACATCTGCTGCTACATCTTCACTCAGTTTCTCAATTCTTAAAGACAATGATAAATTGTCTAACGTGTCCCATACACAAATTGACAATGAAACCAACAAAATTCGCACAAGGTCTTCTGGTAAAAACAAAACTCATGTTGATGATAAAAATACCAAATCAAGTGCACCAATCGCTGAAGAAAAAGTAAAGTGCAACGATGTACATACTTCTGAAGATAAATCAAAGAATGCTAAACATAAGGAAAAAAGCGATGATGCACGTTGTGTGAAAACTAAAACAAATGACGCTGCAGTCGCGGACAGCACGGTCGCTGTGGAACTGCCATTGGAAGTCACAATCCCGGATATTCCCATATCTGTTGAACCCACCAACAACTTAATTAGAGTACTACCAAGTGTTGACGAAAAAGAACCAGATGTGATTAAAACTGTAATTATTTCTAGTGGGCTACAACCGCAGTGTCTTCCAACCACTAAAGAAATAGCGGTAAACAATGATAAGAGCGAAGACAGTCATTTTAAAGTATTCCCAGGATTAGCCACTTCCACACCTCAAAGGGAATCCGTGAAAGTTGCTCCGAAAGACCCAGTTAGAGCACCCAGTGTTATGTCCGATACAAGTGACTCTAATTGTACAGACAAGATGGTCGAAAGTCTTGCGCCCGAAAAATCTCTAGCTGATACTCCGGGCAAGCCTGAAAACGCGCCTGACATGAGAATATTCTTGAAACGGAAAAAGAAACGGACAAGAAAAAGCAATCTTAGCCAGTGAAAATTTATCTTGCTTGGTTTTATATCATAATGTATTTTTTTTGTTTTTAGGAAAGTTATCCATTATTTTTGTTAATTTTACTTTCCTTACTTTAATATCTTTTTTTTTACTTAGCATCGATTTAGTTGGAAATCGGTTTTTTCTTTTAGTTAAATGAAATACTAGACATAGCAGGCAAGGCCTATTTATGTAAATATTCACACAAAAAATAAACATAGGTATATATCTTAAAAGTGGCTTTATGAAGTAATTATGTAAATAGCCAACTTTGGAACTATCTGATTTTGTATGATACGAAGATAGAATAACTCATAAATAAGGTATGTATGTACTTACTATAAAATAAAGGACACTTCATAAGATAAAAATTGCACTTTTATTTTTCATTTTTTCCATAATATTACAACTATATTTACACAACAATTAATTATATAACAATATTCCTCTCATATCATACCTATAAAAATATGCCTGGTAATCTGCAAAATAAATTGGAGGTTCAGTCAGACTAAGCTGTTTCACTATGCCGGAATAATATCATTTTTTTTATATAAAAATCTGTTAGAAATCTTACTGCTACTTTACTGATGGTATAGCAGAACTTATATTCCACTTATTTATAAGATATAGTCATAGTCATTCATTATTTACATTACGATTAGTTATAGGAATGTAAAAAATAATTAAAATACATACAATAACAGTCTAATCTACAATCCACCACACATCACAAAAATGACGACTTATACATGGCACACAATTTTATCAGAAAACTTTCATATTTCATAAAGCCCATCACAGACCTAGCTATATAATATATATAGCTAGGTCTGTGACTGGCTTTACGCTCGATCATACGCATTTTATTTAAACATACTTAAAATTAAAAATAATATTTCTGCCTAATTTAAAACATTTGAATGAGTCTCAGATTGTTACTTTTAGACAGATGTTTTATGTCTGGTATAACCAGGTATTGTGAAGCAAGCACTAAGAAATATTTTTTATTTATATAAAATGTGATGTATTGTTGACGTGATTGTGATCTATATTTAATTTTGGAATGTCAATAATAATATTATGTTAAAGTGTGATTGTTGTTGCATAAACCAGATAATACATTAAAACTATACTTAATTATATTATACGTACAGTTCCCCAAAATTGATAATGCACATAGAAATCTTCGTCATTGTTCGGCAACGGTCGTATTCCCGAGCGTTAGAAAACGATTATGGATTTAGAGTGGTTAAGTGCATTTTCTTCATGAAATTTTAGTAGAATTATGTAATTGGTGCTAAAAGAGATAATTGATTTATCAGTAACGAAATTTGATTCGATAATTCATAATATTCCATAATATTAAAATTTACTTCGAAAATGTTACAGTAGGTACTTTTCAAGTGTCTTACTGAAGCTGATGTAAAGATGGATGAAAGAAGGTTTGAATAACACAAGGTTTATATTATAAGGAGAAATGGATTTCAAACACAGGTTTATATAAAAAAATTGAAATCTCAGTTCAAAAGTATTTACAGCACTGATTATTTCACATTAATAAAAATGTTTACATTAAAATCTCAGTTCAAAAGTATTTACAGCGCTGATCATTCACAATAATATTACAATTACAAACTTGGTCTTTTGGGTGTGGCTTTATTGGCAAAGTGAAGTCTATCAATGTGACGCATATTTTATTCTTAAATGTGCCTCATAATATGGCATCGTCAAAAATAATTAAAGTTGAAATTAAATTCACATTTGAAAAAAATAACAAGAACGATGTGTAATTGCAGCTCTTTATAATTCCACAAAAGTAATATTGATCTTGACCTTGAGACCTATATATATTACTTACTATATTACTTACTTAGAATAATATTACCTAGATTAAACTTGCTATGCCCTACAGGGCACTATGTTAAGGACCATTTTGTACATAATTTTAAGATCAGTGTAAAACTTACATAGTTGCAATAAACATATTACTATTACCCTTGACTGATCGGTGACAGCCACGGACCGCCCAAATTGTTTTCGATTATGTGTCACATGATATTGACTACTATTTCTTTCGAACAAGGATGAAAATGCAAGTGCTTTGTTTAAGGCACTGATTCGGGTGTTTCCGGGAATACGACAGTTTGCGAAGATTTGCATGCGCATTATTAATATGGGAGAACTGTAGTATGTTTTGCGCGGAAACATCACAAAAGTAAGAGCTAACTATTGCACACATAACTTTAACCTCTAGAATGCCGTGTGCCAGATCTGTCCCAACCCCCCTTGTCTGCCTAGTGACAGATCTGTCCCAAGAGCACTTCATCGCGATTTTTGTGATTTTAGTTATTAAATACCACGAAATAGAGTATGAAATCACCTGTTATTTATTCTATATGAATGAAACAACCATCGACAACATTCATTGAGTCAAAAACTTCACTTGTTTACTTGTAGCGCGAAATTAAAATTTTGGTACCTTGAACAGTCCTTGTACTCGCGACTGTTGGTAATAAAATAGTGATTTCGTATCGAAAAAACGTCACAAGGAAAGTAAATACTATGTTTTCTTGTTATTTATTCGATTTTGAAGGTATAGTGATAAATCAATATTATAAAAAATAACAAAAAATCGAGTTTTTATCGATCTAAAATTGTACCGGATTATTGCCTGAAGGGTGCGTAACTTTGTAAACTGTTTTCTAGTCTGTTATGTAAAAACATCAATAAATAATTTATTTCATTTATAAAGATAATTTTATTGATAATACATATTTATATCGGTTTTTTCAATAAATAGCCAAAATATTAGGGATTATCAATATTTATCAAGGTGCATCCAAAATTCACACACACACATACGCAAACAAAATGGCCGCCGCTCGTGTATGCACACGAAGTGCGTTGGGTTGATATACAGCGTGTTTTATTTTTTAGGATCTTTTCTCTACTGAACGTGAAGTTTAGGCTCTTTAGAATGCTATCGGTGTATAGATGAGTCTGAGAGGGTGATTACCTGTCCTATTTATATAAATAAATATATGTATTTATATATGTATGTATTTATAGTATAATATTTGTTGAAAGTAGGTTAACAAATAAGTAAATATGATTCAGTAAGTAACTTACGTTTAAGTTTTTATAATTCAGTATGCTAAAATACGAAACATTATAAAAATAATTATCATTCATGTTTTATTTCATCAAAAGTGAACACCCTTGATTTGGGACAGATCTGTCTCACGGCGCACTGGAGCAAGCTCTTGTCACGCACACATGCACATGTACAGAAAATGGAGTCTTTTGAAATAAAGCAAATTATAATCAGTTTTCAAAATATAAATTATGAATCTATTTCCTCTAGAGTTTATATTTTATTGATATCAGTTGATAGCTGTATAATCTCTTCAAGTAATAAATATAAAAAATCCTGGATTGAAACTAAAATTATATTGAAAAAGACGTATTTTTCTGTGATGGGTGCAGTTTCAAGTAAAAATCTGTAATCAATGACCTACAGAAATCAAATAAAACAATTATAACCAATAAAATTCATTGTAACACGTTCATTAGCTATCTGACAATAAATTACAATCAATACATTATTGAGTACCAAACAATAATACCCAAATATTCATATAAATGTGATTCCCGCGCGGGCGCTCTGAACGGTCAAAAAGCGCCGGCAGACGGCAGTTACATGTGTGCGCGGCTGTTCGGCATAGGAAAGGTTAAGGCACTAACGCTATCAATTATTATGCAATATAACTTATCAGAAGTACCTACTCGTACATAAAGTAATATTTCAGTTACATATTTACAAAGTTTATACAAAAACGGTAATAATGACTATCAGATTTCATTTATGATTTGATCAATGTTGTTAACGTTGAATGTCTACTAAATAGTAAATTCGTAAAATCTTATTGTATGCTAGTTCAATATTTACTAAAACAAATATATTTTTTAATTTAATAGAGTTATTTGTTGCTTGTTTGTGGTGGTACGTGTTTCGGTTGCAAAGTTAGTTTTATTACTTTTATTAGACTCTAGGTTAACCCATCGCACCGAGCAAAATATATTATTTGGGCCCTGTTTCACAAATGTCTTTCAAAAAAATAATAACAGAGAGTGATAGCATGTATTTTATCTCACAGGTAGCCACTAACCAGATATTGTGAAACAGGCCCTTAGTAACTTGTTACTTGGCGTTAAAACACTGATAACCATGATACATACCCCAGACCAGGACAACACACACCGTAGAGAGATGGACAGTGACTGTGACATGAGTTATTGCTATAACGTCTCACATGAGGTATTGCTATAACCTGTGATATGAGTTAATGCCTGTGAAATCGGTTATTGCGACTGTGATATGATGTATTGCTATAACCTGTGACTCGACTTAATGATATAGCCTGTGACGATGTGCTATAACATCTAAAATGAGTTCTTGCAATAACCTATGACATGAGTTATTGCTGTAACCTGTGACATGAGTTATTGCTATAACCTGTGACATGAGTTATTGCTATAACCGGTTGTGCGAGAGTGTGCCGATGATGTTGTTCGCCATCGGGACGTCATCGTTGCTCCACGAGGACGCGCCGCCTTGTGAGCTCGATGTCACTGGAACAAATAACATTGTAAATAAATAAACATAGGAATAATAGGTTTGTGTGGTATGTTCTTTATCTATACCCTACTTATACTTCGTTTCCCACTAATCACATACACCCTAGAGGGAAAGTTTGCTGATAAAGCGGAGTCGCTAAGGAGCGTTGGCGCAGCGTTTAGTGATTTTTATTGCTCTTGGCTGTTCAATGTTTGTGTTGTGTAATTGCTAGGTTTAGGCGTAATTCGTTTTATGCCCTCTACGACGAAAGGATATCTCCAACCCGCCTGGCATGAAGCTGGCAATAGCCCTTCATACTTGAGAGAGGCCTATATCCTGCAGTAGACTATTTACTATGTCGAATATACGCGGTGAAAAGTTTTTTTTTTTTACGGCAGTGACTTCTACAGGTTGTTGCAAAAAGGGTATACTAAGCCGAAACCGGCATGTGCAGCATGTTATATCTAAGCCCGAAACTGAAATCGGAATTTCAAAATTCGCGATTTTTTTTTCATAGAAACTTAGTTGGTCACGTGACTTTTTTACTATGGAGAATGATATTTTTTTTTGTTGAAGTTTGTTTCGTGTGGGTTTCCCACACTCACCGGAGTGTCGGTCGGGCTCGGGCGGCGCGTGGTGGCACACGGCGGTGGCGTGGCCCGAGCGGCCCGACAGCAGTGGGACGCCCTCCGTCCACGCGTCCGCGCATGTGTCGTACACCTCCACGATGTCCAGGAATGATGTGCCGTCGTAGCCGCCTGGGGAGATGGAATGTATTTTAATTGACGTAAATTTTTTACAAATGTTTGTCGATTGACAAAATATTATAACAATAATCTAGAATCTAGACAGAGTTTTATATAAGCGTCTCTAACGGCTCTCAATACAAATTTGAGTCAATATAAAGCGCATTTGTCATGTCTAATGACGATAGTTGCAGAATGTTGTGTGAAACAAAACTAAGCCTCAGTTTCGCCATACTCCGTTAGGTAATAACAGGGGATTAGTTGTTGACTTTTGACACATCTGTCAAGAATTTAATATGAAAATGACGTAACATAAACATAATTGATGACATTACAATGTAAGAAGGGTGTTAATGAGCTAACAGACTACGGTGAAACTAGGCCTTTTCACCTAACCAGTCCACCTCACCTCACCAGTCGCCCATAGACCTTTCCGTTCAATACCGATACCGAAGCAAGCCTCAGCGTCAAAGAAAAGTAACTCTTCTCACCCATAGCCGTCTTACCCGCCCACCACGTAGATGTACTGGGATAGGGCTGCCACTCACCCATAGCATATAGCTTGTGGTTGAGCACGGTGAGCGACAACGCGGAGCGGGCGACCCGCAATGGCGCATAGCTTGTCCTCAAATCTCACACACAACGTAGTGCCAAACAAAACTAACCCGTAACACCCAAACAATAAAACTCCAATCCGTGCGGATACCGACGCCGATAATTTTATTGCCAAAGAAAAATAACCGTTCTCACCCATAGCATAAAGTTTATGATTCAACACGGTGAGCGACAGCGCGGACCGGGCTACCGTGACGGGCGCGCAACTCGTCGACTCATTGCTCGCACAACGCAGCTCCAAACAAAACTAACCCGTAACTACCATAGCGTGAAGCTTGATTGAGTGCGGATACAGAAGCCAATGATTTTATTGTCAAAGAAAAGTAACCCTTCTCACCCATAGCATAAAGTTTATGATTCAACACGGTGAGCGACAGCGCGGAGCGGGCGACCCTCACGGGCGCGCAGCTGGTCCACTCGTCGCGCTCCGTGTCGTATCTCTCCACGGACGCCAGCTGCTGCGACCCGTCGTACCCGCCCACCACGTAGATGTACTGCGATAGGGCTGCCACTCCTGGAAATTATTATATATTTGTTATGAATTAGAAAAATGGTAGAAGTAGGGTAGAAAGGAATGGGTAGTCAGCCCACACGCCCGTACCATAGGAAGGAAGATATTACGATATTACTCGTATTAAGCACCTTTATGCTTTATAGGTGCCACAATCTACGTCACGTCAATTCGGCGGTTTGCTACTCATAGGGCGGATACACACTGCTGTAACGTAACGTGTAATGTAACACGGCATGAAATAAATTTCCATAAGGTCAACCGGGGCCAAGTCGCCTACGGGGCTAATGCCTCGAATCCATTTATCTTCCGAACCACATACTTTAGAACTACTGGAGTCATCTGCTATCTATCTTTGGAACTCAAACTTTTACCACTGACCAATAGATGTCGTATCCGGGGCAATTTTCTTAAATAATCTGCCATTTGAATTTTTTCGCCTCTTTTGGCTTCCTCCGGTGTCCCGACACGTTTTTTTTAATCGTTCCAAATGTGTGTTTCTTTAAAAGAATCTATGTTTCCTAACTGTAAACACTGTTATTGTTTTGTTGCTTTACATATTGTTTTGATTATTTTATTGAAATAACGTAAGATTCAGACACAATATGCAATAAAAAAATTGTTAGTTTAGCTTTTTTTTTGGGGTAAATGCCTCTTGGCTGATGGGGTTATTGCCTCTATTGCGGTGCAATAGCCCCATTTCCAGAGGTTCTAAACATTTTGTGTTATAATAAAAGTGGTTTATACACTCACGAGCAATGAAAAAGTTCCAGTGACATTAGCACCAAATTACTCCTAAACGTAAAATACTAGTTTAATGACGCCTTCTGAAATATTGAAGAACATTTAACAGCGTATCAGAATTAACATTCCTAGATTGGTAATCCAACTAAAACGTAAATAATTTGAATATATATTAAACTAAATGTTTTAAAAAATTGGCGTCATTTGGTGTTCACATTATAATGTTGTTAACACGGTATATAGAAAATAATCATATAATAAATAAAAAATAGTCATATTAACAGAATGATCCCACTTGTTTTTAAAACACTAAATAGTTTTGTAATGATTAAAATTCCGCCAGACTCTAAAAATGGTATACTTACTAATTTAAAGTTGTGGTTTGATTGCAAATTATAAAAAATATGTTCTTGTATGCTTTTATACTGTATTTTAATTTGTCACGTAAGTATTTATACTTTTTTAAGTCCAATAAAGTTTTCATAAATAAAATGTTGAGCACCCCTGGAATCTTGGATGGGGTAAATGCCACTACAAGAAATTAGGCTACGTAGGCGCCATAGCCCCGAAAATTTTTGATCAACTAATTCTCCTTAACTAAGCGCAGTATTTAGTTTACAAGCCAATAATTAGCTACGTTAGTAGTAATTCTATAAATTATATCTACTTTAACTTGTAAAAAGCTCTTCCAAGCACAAAAAACTAGTGAAAGAGGCATTAGCCCCACTAGGGGTGATTGCGCCTTAAAATCCCATTTTTTGTAGAAACGTCGTTTACACGTAGAAGATATTTAAAATTCTACAAAATTGCATCAAAACATGAAACTAGATAAAATTTCCTAATATGTATCACAAGTTATAGCTTAATAGGGCGTATAGTCTGTTTGTTATGATCAAATGAATTTGAAAGTCAAAGTATTGTGGCGCAATGGCCCCGGTTGACCTTACTTGAAATGCTATGTAATCTGTTCAGTTCATCCGCATAATGTGCACAGTTGGTGCGCGCAGGCAATAACGCTATGGGAATGCATTGCATATTTGCATGATACGTTACAACAGTGTGAATCCACCCATAGTCATCTGTACCAGTACTTAATTATTTTAGCCACGTAAGTCTTATTAAAGATGGGGGGCGCGGAACGTGTCAGTGGTCATTACTTAACCTCTCCGGCGGAAGTTTTAGCTCCTCCAAATGATAACTCACCAGCGCCACTTCTTGCCGTCGTCATCGGCTTCACACTGGACCAGCAGTTGTTCTCCGGATGGTAGCACTCGACGGAGTTGAGCCGCCGCGCGCCGTCGAACCCGCCCACGGCGTAGAGCAGCCGGTTCACCACGGCCACGCCCACGCCGAGGCGGGCCGTCTGCATGGGCGCCACTAGCGTCCACGTGTCGAGCTTCGGGTCGTAACTAGGAATGGGTATAGTTTTGTTATGTATCTAACACAAGAAGGATTTGTTGGGTTAATAAGTGAATACGGTTTCTTTTTCACTGCGAAGTTCTCGGTCATTAGCTAATAACTTTTGCCTGAGGCTTCGGAGGCATGCATATAAACAGTCCTCTTAAATTACTCGCTGAGTTGTCGAAAAGAACTTTAAGCTAATGTCGACATTAAATAAATATTATGTCTGTCTCTTTCTGTCCCTGTACTTTAAAAGAAAGCAGCAATATTTTAAGGTCGACATTAACTTAAAATCCCTTTCTGCAGCTCATCGTCTATCTATTAAAAAACCGCACTAAAATCCGTTGTGTAGTTTTAAAGACACACAGAAAGGAGAGTGACTTTGCTTTATACTATGTAGTGATGACTTTATGAGGTAATGAGTAAAGCGAAGAATGTTGATTAGGGCGATACTCTTCGAATCTAAATATTCGTATAAATATAACATTTGAAGGCATCTGCAGTGAATCAGTATGGAATTCAAACAATTGAGCATAAACATGTACATATACATAACAATTAGGACTATATAAATATGTTAACTTTAAAAGGAAAATTTTTGATCATAATATTATTGTCTTCTTTATCTACAATAATAGCAGTGACTAGCATCTCCTTATCATTCCTTAGATCATACTTAGTTGTTCATTGTTTTCTTAGGGATTACGGTGTACTTGATCTAAATAATAATCTATATCTAATGCTGATAATTTAACTGTAGAAATAGTGCGTACTCATAATGTAAGTAATATAATTATGGCTATACTTGATAGTCTTTTAAAAACATAGAACGCGGACTTGGGATCACATAGAAACCGTCCAAATAACTGTATATAAACCTGTCAAGTATTTAATTCAATAAGTATTCATTATATGTCGCTAAAACAGCTCAGCAGTAAGGCCGGCTCCACACGTTGGCCCCAATACAGGCCAATACGCTACTCGTTCAACGTGTGGATTTAGAAAATTGCATTGTCCCCAACGTTGTAAAAACGGCTCTAAGAAACCCTTCTAAAGCCAATATTTTGTGGATTAGGGGAGGCCTATATGTCATGCATGTCAACTGTATTTGCAGATTTTGTTGATAATGCACACATTGACTCACCATTCGACGGACTTGTGGTACTCGGAGCCGGCGGACCCGCCCACCGCGTACAGCAGCCCGTCCATCACCGCCACGCCTACCTGGGGACAAACAACACAAAACTTAAGCTATGAAACTCTAATTATAACACTGTATGTGTACAAATAAAAAAGTAACTGAAGGTAGAGAAAACATCAGACTTCAGCTGTCAATGGGGAAAACCAAGTGAAACTTTGGCAGCGCAATCGAGTGTGCCTTTCAGTTTCTGACCAATTACGTTATTGGGGTGAAAAAATGGCGACTGAACCAACCAATTAGAACTGGCGAATCGGGCCTACTTGACAGTAGCGACATCTGGAATTAGCTTTGCGTTTTCCTCCCTATTGGCAGCGGACTGCACGAGGTTGCAGGAGCAAATAACAGCTTCTGCTTAATTTAGCTCGAAATCGTGAAAAACAAGACGTGACAAAAATCTTGCGTCGTTTCTTGCGTCCGAGACGCGACGCAGGATTTTTGTCAAGTCTTGTTTTGCGCGACTTGCGCCTCGTGCTAGGTATGCTAGTTGATATTATACAGTACGTAATGTTGCATTTGTGGGATTAATGCGTGTAATAATTTTATGCATTAATATTTTTAAGTAAATAAAATAGATACGGCCATGAAAGCAACTTAAAACGGTGGATTAAAGGTATATAACAAATATTTAAATTACGATACGAATGATGAATATGATGATTGACATCAAAATCATTGATAACCTTTAAAATAATCAGTGATATCGCCATTATGTGTTCTATTTATACCTATCTGAATTTAGAGATGTTATACAATACGTTTCCAATTTTTCATAAGTGTAATTATATTTATTTTATTTCTTTTTGGAGGGTCACATCATATTGATCTACTTTTTGGTGGGATGAACTCTAATATGTCGAAAAACAAACATATTTTCTACGTACATTAATATTTTGTTCAATAGGTGGACCTTTACTATGAAAAACTCTGGGCTGACTTGAATGTTTAGTCGCACACGCTCTCATAGAAATACCTGAAAACATCTGCGAGGGGGAGGGATTTGTGTTGAAGCGCTATCAATAAGTAAATGTTAATGTGTTCTGGAGTGGAGACCACGATTAGGACGCCTTCCGGCTAGCTAGATGGGTTGACGACTTGCGAATGGTTATGATTGGATGCTGGAAGCTACAGTACACATCCAGTGGCGTGCTCTGGGAGAGGTCTACGTCCAGCAGTGGACTGTTATAGGCTGATGATGAATGTGGGAAGAATAATAAGGTGTACAGTAACGGGTCGTACCCTATTCCGTGGCGTGGACATGGGGCTGCAGGGGCGCCAGTGCTCCGTGGCGGGGTTGAACACGTCCACCCAGTCGCTGTCGTACGACGAGCCGGGCGAGTTGTTGAGACCGCCCACCGCGTAGAATATACTATATATTTATGTAAATGTGTGCAGTAATGGGTCGTACCCTATTCCGTGGCGTGGACATGGGGCTGCAGGGGCGCCAGTGCTCCGTGGCGGGGTTGAACACGTCCACCCAGTCGCTGTCGTACGACGAGCCGGGCGAGTTGTTGCGACCGCCCACCGCGTAGAATAGACCCTGGAATTAGAAATAAACAATTGGTAAGGAGGAGGAAGATAGGGGGAAACCGCCACGGTTGTTATGTTGGTGTGCTATAGTATAGGATAACAACGGATACTGGGATAACTGTGGTGGTCAGTTAAGGTTAGTAAAGAAATGGAATCATATCTAGATTTTAAATATACCTACCCTAAGTTCATAATACCTATTCACCAGGAATACGGCGCCCCGAGCCCCGACCGCAAATTCTAGTTTCTAGATATAGAGTCAGCTTGTTATGAAGCTGCGACTCTAGAGACTTTTGTACCAAGCTAACCGACTATTCTTCAATTTAAACATTGACTCTTTGTTACATATTTTGACCAGGTATATAACTACGTGTGTAGTGGTGTACCTACTTATGAAGCAGACGATACCTACCCTAAATTCTTAACACCGATTCACCAATCCAATTGGACCATCACCTATCTTGAGGCTGATCATACCTACCTAAAAAAACATACAGACGAATTGAGAACCTCCTCCTTTTTTCGAAGTCGGTTAAAAATCTATAAGCTATGAAGCAGAGCATACCTAACCTAAGTCCACAAAGCAGCCAAGAATTGCATAAAAACTCCACTCATACAATTTGCGATTCGCTCAATGGATGATTTTTACCTCGCACACCGCTCCGCTACCCCGCTCCTCTCTGGTGGACAGGCACCCTAAATCCTTGAAGCAGGGGTTACCTTGAGGAAGGCGGCGCCTCGCCCCTCACGCGGCACGGCTCACCGCGGCAGCTTGCTCCAGCACTGGTCGTCCAGGCTGAACGCCTCCAGCGCGTCGATGCTGTGCCGCAGGGAGCCGCCGCCACGCACATGATGCGAGAGTGTTGTGTCGCCGCTCGCGCACCACCGCCTTCTTGTGAGTTAACTCCAGTTTCTAGAATCTAGACTGCTGACTGCTGACTCTATATCTGATATAGATAGCTTCATAAGTAGCTAGAGACTTTGGTACCTTGCCAATATCACCAACCGACTATTTTTTTATGAGGATTAGTCACCTAACAGAAAAGTCCAAGTTTTACTATTCCATTGTATGTGTTATGAAATTCTGAGCACACTACTTTTAGAATTTTTGAAATCTGTCCATAAATGGCAAAGTTATTTAATATTTTATCGGGCTCGGTTTTAAAACGTGCGTAAGCGTGTAGCTAGCTAGCTACTTATGACGCTGTGCCTACCCAAGCTAAGTCCATAAAGCAGCGCGCTTACCTTGAGGAAGCGCGATTGCATAAAAACTCTATTAATGCAATTTGCGCTCCGCTCATTGGATGATTTTTGTCTCGCACACCGCTCCGCTACCCCCTCTACACTGGTAGACAGGCACCCTATGTCCATAAAGCAGTTTGTCTTACCTTGAGGAAGGCGGCGCCTCGCCCCTCACGCGGCACGGCTCACCGCGGCAGCTTGCTCCAGCACTGGTCGTCCAGGCTGAACGCCTCCAGCGCGTCGATGCTGTGCCGCAGGGAGCCGCCGCCACGCACATGATGCAAGAGTGTTGTGTCGCCGCTCGCAGCACCGCCTTCTTGTGAGTTAAGTCCAGTTTCTAGATGTAGAGTCGGCTTCATAAGTAGCTAGAGGCTTTTGTACCTAGCCAATATCACCAACCTACTATTTTTTTATTCAAACATTGACTTACTTTAACTTACTTAGGGCGACTAGCACCAAACTATTAAATGTAGATTTAGTGTTAAATCTCAATTTATGATACGTCATCCATATACATTTTAGGGCATAGCATAAATCGAGATTTAACACTAAATTTACAATGGATATGTTGGTGCAAGTGGCCCTTATTGAAGTGTGTAGCTACTCAAGACACCGATCACACCTAACCGAAGTCCATGCAGCAGCCCGCTTACCTTCAGGAAGGCGGCGCCCAGCCCCTCACGCGGCACGGCTCGCCGCGGCAGCTTGCTCCAGCACTGGTCGTCCAGGCTGAACGCCTCCAGCGCGTCGATGCTGTGCCGCAGGGAGCCGCCGCCACGCACACGATGCAAGAGTGTTGTGTCGCCGCTCGCAGCACCGCCTTCTTGTGAGTTAAGCCCAGTTTCTAGATGTAGAGTCGGCTTCATAAGTAGCTAGATACTTTTTTACCTTGCCAATTTCACCAACCGATTGTTTTTTAAAGGGGATCAGTCACATAACAGAAAAATCCAAGTTTTACTACTCCATTGTATGTGTTATGACATTCTGAGCACACTACTGTTTGAATTTTTGAAATCCGTCCATAAATGGCAAAGTTATTTACTATTTTATCTGGTTTGGTTTAAAACCCCCATAAAAGTGTAGCTAGCTACTTATGACGCTGACCATGACCATTCCTAACCTAAATTCTTGAAGTAGCCCATACCTTCAGGAATGCGGCCCCGAGCCCAGACCGTGGCACGGTGAGCCGCGGCAGCTTGCTCCAGCACTTGTCGTCCAGGCTGAAAGCTTCCAGCGCGTCGATGCTGTGTCTCAGGTAGCCGCCCGCCACGTAGATTATGCGAGGCGTGTTCGGCCGACGCTCACTTATCACCGGCTTCTTGTGGAGGGTTAAGTCCTGCAAGAGAAAGGGTTAGATAGAGTATTTTTTACACGTAGAGTTAACCTGTCACTTATGACTGGATTCTTGTGGAGGGTTAGGACCTACGAAGGAAAAGGGGTTGGATGGAATCTTTTTTTTGAACGTAGATGAGTTAACCTGTCACATTCACAGACGGGAAATCAGAAAGAGTTAAAAGTCTTTTGTGTGTTTCCCAATGGGTCACTGGGACGTGAGAAGTTAAGGTTTAACAAAATAAGGACCATGTTGATGCATAACCTTATGTCATTAAACTCCTAGCATCCTAACCTAACATGTACAAAAGTCTATTATTTTATGTCAGTTACTAAATTGACAAGTGCAAATGTCAAGTCGAATAAAACACAACTTGGCATTTACACTTGTCAATTTTGTATCTGATAAAAAAAACTTAAGCTGTCCCACACTAAAACGAGAAATGATAATAATAGGTACCAACCGTATTTTGATTACACATTGTAACCGAAGTATAAGACAAGTAGGATTAACTCGCAATGTCACCTCTCCACAGCGTAATGTCAATGCCTCCAACGACGCCTCTTAACTTTATTTGACTTTTTTTCACCTAGTCATGGTGACAACTGATAAGGTGGATGACAGTGACAAAAAATGTTTGCCTGTGATAATTAAATTAAGTTTAAGTAGACATAACACACTGTCGACAAATGTTTATGTACACCTAATACATACAAGTATAACACTATTATTGCTTGAGGGTGCAGTATGAATGACTAATAGGTACATACCGAAAATACCTATATCACAATCTCATGCAAGAGGTTTGAAAAAAAATAATAATAATAATAATATAATAATAATATCTTTATTAAGTAAAACACATTACACAGTTACTAATAACTAAACTATACTAAGGCTAAAGTAGATGTCTCATAAAAGTTATTGTTTAGCCTCCACTGCCGAACTAGGTAAAAACCTGTATTTCAGCAAGTAGCGCCTCACCCACCAAAAATGACAAAAATAGCCATAGACAAAGGCAAAACTAGACTCGCTAAGTCTGTTTATGTAACTTAAAAAAGTATATAACAGTTACTTAAAACTAACATAAAAAGTAAGAAATTACAGAATTTATTAATTTATAATAAAAATAAAAAAAATATTTTAAAATTAAAAATAATTGTAAGCCGATAACGGCAGGTCATAGAACTCGTCATGAACCATTTTTTTATGACTTGCGGAAATGAACGGAAAAGTTTCGATAAATAAAATAAATATACAGGGTGATTGGTAAGTCGATGTATTCCTTTAAATGGGTTATAGACGAAGGCATTTCCATTTAATTGAACCCCATAATGCATTATCCGAAAGTCAACCATTTCTGAGTTATTTAAGTTTTAAGTTATTTAGGTTTTTGCCAAAAATTATGTTTAAAAGCAAAATATTTAAAATAATAACCATTTTTAATACTTTTTTGATTGTTTTGCATTAGTGACACCTTAGCCAACTAATTATAAATCTTGATTGATATTCTATTTTTTTAATATATCCAATGTTTTTTTTTGTTTCTCTATGTTGTCTAACAACTTTCACCTTCACTTTTGCACTTCACAGCTACTTCTTCCTTAAGCAAGGCGGTTACAGTCCACAATCATTTAAATAATACTAACTTAGTCTGACCGCACCATAAATAAAATTGGCCTTAAGCGCAACACTTACCTTAAATATCCTAGCCAAGTACTCCCGACACGCGGGTACTTTCTTCAGCACAGCGCACGTGGTCATCTGTTCCCGCAGGAAGCTCGGCGTCAGGTACTGACATCGGACCGCCTGTAATATGTGCTCCATGCGCGGGTGCCGTCTGTCCTCGTCGTATTTCACCTGGGGGACAGAGATGGGGATATCGTCACGGGTTACTTACGGGTGGCGGAGTAAAAAGGTGGGAAATTTGTAGTGAATACGCGTTTATCACACAAAAAATTATAAATATATTCGTTCGTCGCATTTAAGAGGCAATCTACAGTGAAAGCCAAGCGAGCAAAAAGCAGCTTTTAATAACAAGACATTACAAACTGTATACATACATGTGCAATGTTTGAGGGTTTAAAAACGGTTGACCCTCGCGACGGTTCGAGCCAGGCCAAGCCTCTGCCGTGCTCGCTTCCCTTTCTTTTATTTGTATCTTTCGATGTAGACGATGGTTCATTCTATATGTAATCTTACTTATGCCTACTGTTGTGTGTTATGGAGATTCATGGCTTGGCTTGGCTTTCGTCTATGAAATCAATAGTACAACTCACCCAATTTAAAACTGCATTATACACTTCTGTTTCTTCTCTTACATTTAATTCATCTTTTCGTATTAAAGATATTAACTCTGCTGGCGTTAACTGTAGGAACTCTTCTTCTTGGCACACCTGCGAAATAAAATAATTTTTGATAAACGTGGCTTGGTTGGGAATAACATAACCATACCTATCTTAGGTATTATTATACAGGCTGTTGCAAAAAGCAAAGTAGTTGCAATGTCAGTGTTTCAATGATCAGCCACATTATATGGTGAATACCGGCTTGGAAGACGTAAAAGAGGCCCCCCATAAACAACCTGACGACATTGTATAGAGAGTGAGGCAAAAGTAGTGGAGATGGAGTGGGAAGACCTTACAGCCACTGCCCAACATCGAGCCACATTAAGAAACCTTCTCAAAGCCCTTTACTCCTGCTGAGGGACGTCAGGATGTATGTTAATGCTTAAGCCGTACCTGTGTGAAATGCCTCTCAATGAACTGGTTGACCTTCATCTTGAGGTCGGCGCAGCCGTGCTGCTCCGCGAAGTTGGCGATGCCGAGCGCGTTGGCGGGGTCCAGCTGCCGCTCCAGAAACGCGCAGCACGCCTCGATCACGTTCGATATCTGGGGACCACTACGTCTTATGTCGTATTTCTGCTTGAGTGAGGGTAACTTTGGTTTGGGTGTCGATATCTGACGGACGTTTTATGTCGTATTTCTGCTTCGGTCATTTTATTTATTTATAAATACTTTATTTTACAAATATGACATACAAGTGTACAAAAGGTGGACTTAATGCTAAAAGCATTTTCTACCACCCAACCTATAGAAGGCCAGTGAGAAAGAGGTAATGTTCACTTTGGCTGTTTTAGCAGCATGCTGATTTCATCGGGCACGCGGGACGCGTCACGCGTGCATATGCCACGCGTTAAAATGAATACTTGTATGAACGATTGAGTGATCAAATCTGCATGCTGTTAAAAACAGCCTTTGGTTTGGGAGTGAATTTAGTTTCATTTGACAAAGTTGTTGGAGAAGATTTCGGATGTTGTCAAAATGTAATAACAATAATGATTAATTATGGCATAGCATAATATGGCCTGGCATGTGGCTTGACATGAATTAATATGGCATAATATCATATTGGACGATATAATTCCTACAGTGATTTATCATAATTAAGAATACGTAAGTTATCTTGCAATAGGCAAACTATAGTAGTACAGTACAGTGTCTATTTAAACAAATCGACGTATTTTTTAATCCAAATTGTTAATTATTGAGTTTTAAAAACTAAATATTTATCAGTGATTTAATTACTTAGTGCGATAACGTCGTCTGAGTAGATAAGTCTAGTAGTAGTTCTAGTAGTTTTTGTACAGATAAAAACTTATAATGTTATGAACTAAATAATGTAGTACAGCTACGTACCTATGTTTCATGAACATGACAAAAATGCGTAGTCTAGTAAGAACATGCCATATAAAATGCATGGCTCGATCACTGATGATGATGATATTTAGGTACCATAATTATAGAGTTGTATAATGTATATTCATTGGCATTTAGCACAAAATACATAAACACATACCTAATATCTAAATATTCAAATAAGTAAGTATCATTCGTCATGAATGCAAAATTATACCACGATGACTTAACACTTAACAATAATGTGTGAATAAACTAAAATGAAAGTAACCGGCCTGATAACATGGTAAACAATGACGATAAAACGCGATTACATTATTATCTGACAGTGCCACAATCTTTCCTACTAACATTATGACGCAAATACGCACTGTTCACCCTGATTTTCGCAGTTCATTTGTACTTGGCGAAAACATAAAACTCATATGATAGACTTTAGACTTTATTAGACGCCGTTAAGGTACAAAGTACAGATTTTATATCTGAATCTAGATTTCCTAACGAAATAAATCATAACATTTATTTTTATTTATATTCAAGTTTTTTTTTTTTTTTTTTTATGCAGCCTGTGTCGTGTCCCACTGCTGGGCAAAGGCCTCCTTATAAACTGACCACCGTTCCCGATCATGTGCTTCCTTCGGCCATTGAGGCAAAAACCTGTCGAGGTCGTCCCGCCATCTCCGCCTGGGTCTTCCGCGTCGCCGACGTCCATCACTGGGCACCCACTCGGTGACAATTCTGGCCCACCGGTCCGGGTGCATGCGACAGACGTGGCCTGGCCTTATATTCAAGTATATTTAAGAAAACATGTGAATATGTAGGTTAGGTACGCTTAATAAGCCAATCATATCGAGAGATAAAAATAATTTATCTAATTTTATGCATGAACATGCCCATACAATGCTTTATTGGGTAATAAACATTAAACAAAATCGAATCACTAAAATCAATCAGAATGTACAGTAATAGTGAGAAATATTGAGACTTCGTGTTTTTCCAGTTACCTATTAAGATCGTTTCGCCTACATTTTGAAGTGGGTCGGCATTTGAACACTTCATAATACGCACATCATATTTATATGATGTAGATATCTGTCTATATTTCTCTCTCTCTCTCAGCCTTCTGTAGTCCACTGTTGGACATAGGCCTCTCCTAACGATCGCCACCCCAAACGGTCACCCGCCATCTGCATCCAGCGGCTTCCCGCTACCTTACGCAGATCATCAGACCAACGGGTTGGGGGGCGACCGACACGCCGTTTGCCGACACGGGGTCTCCACTCCAGAACCTTTCTACTCCAGCGGTCGTCGGCTCTGCGGGCTACGTGGCCAGCCCATTGCCACTTCAGCGTGCTAATCCTTTTGGCTATGTCGGTAACTTTAGTTCTCCTGCGGATTTCTTCATTACGAATCCTATCTCGCAGGGACACGCCTAACATAGCCCTTTCCATAGCACGCTGAGCAACTCTGAGCTTGTGGATAAGCCCTTTGGTGAAGCACCACGTCTCGGCTCCGTAAGTCATCACTGGCAACACGCACTGATTGAAAACTTTTGTTTTCAGACACTGAGGTATGTTTTCAGTGAAGATGTGTCGTAATTTCCCGAACGCTGCCCATCCGAGTTGGATTCTACGAGCTACCTCTTTATCGAAGTTGGATTTACCTAATCGGATCACTTGTCCTAGGTAGGGATACTGATCGACTGTCTATATTTACATAATTATAATATTGCACGTCTCCTCGTCTATTTAACAATTCGGTATGTTAAGTAATTTTATGGTGATTGTTTTTATAATTTTAAATTGAAGTATGTTGGAATTTGAGACAATAATTTGAATATTTTTTATTTTACTGCTCTCGTTAATTTAATAAAAAATAATTAAAGATCGGCTCTTCGACGATTTTATGACGTCATTCGCTACCATGCAGCCGCTGACGTCATCAAGATCGTAACTCTGTGAATATTTACACTTTAGATTGACAGAAGTGACATTTAACGATTGAACATTTTTATTCTCTTTGGTTGAAACTTTAACCTTGCGCAGCGTTTGAAGGACAAATTATATTTTCATTTTTTATAAAATAATCGGAATCCTTGAATATTTTAGGTATATTTTTAAGAATGAGACACTTATTAAGAAGATAATATCTCGAAACGGTTTTGGAATTAGCATCAAAATTTTTAACTCAACATACCGAATTCCTTTTAAGTAAAAGTTTCCTGGAAGAGCTCGCTTATACCGATAATTCAACCTATTCTGTGAAATTATTTTGTTTGATCAAGTAATAGAAGTAGATGGTTTCCATGGATGGAAATCAAAATTCTATTATTAAATATTTTAGATATTGAAAAAATAGCAGCATCTTTTTTTCAATTAAAACACTCTACACTTAAATATAGTGCATTAATGTATAGTGATGGGGGCCAGCAACGTCACACCGTATATTTCAATTGATACATTCCGATAGCAGGTAAAAACTTATATGCTTATCTTTTTTACAGGGCGGACTAAAAATAATCATTTGTAATTGTAATGTGTGGCCTATTACCTATTGTAATTTATGAAAAACAAGCTCAACCGCAAAATCACAAAGTCCCAACACATCTCGCCACCACTGTACCTAAATACCTGGAACATGGTGGCGGCGGGCAGCAGCTGGCACACCGTCAGCTCCGTGATGCGCACCTTGCCCGTGTACATGAAGTACACCAGCCAGCCCATGGCCGAGGGGCACACGCCCTGGAGACGGACCCGGGACATCTCGCACTCTTTGAGCCCGCCTGTGAACATTGCCTGTGGAAGGGGGGTAGGTCAATAGCTATAGTCAACGGTATGTAAGTAAAGGTGATAAATCGCTAGAGGATTTAAGTACTGTAGGTAAAGGATTGCACATATGATGTACGTATGTACAATTTTATCTAACAACGCAGTTCGTTGCACCGGCATAGTTTGCCATTCTTTACGTCTGCTATTTTCATTGTAAATTAAATAAAGAGACTTTCCTCTCTTGCAGATCTAGATTTATGCATTTTTTTCATACTAATATACCTATCATCATCATCATCAGCCAATAATCATCCACTGCTGGACATAGGCCTCTCCCAAGGAGCGCCACAACACTCGGTCCTCGGCCTTCCTCATCCAACCACTACCCGCCACCCGCCTAAGGTCGTCAGTCCAGCGGGCAGGAGGGCGTCCCACGCTGCGTTTGCCTGTTCGTGGTCTCCACTCGAGAACTCGTCTACCCCAACGGTTATCGGTTCTTCGGCAGATATGACCAGCCCACTGCCACTTCAGCTTGCATATTTTGACAGCTATGTCGGTAACCTTAGTCCTCTGACGGATAACCTCATTTCTGATACGATCCATCAGAGAAACCCCAAGCATAGCTCTCTCCATAGCACGCTGAGCGACTTTAAATCGGTGGACCAGTCCTACCGTCAGTGTCCACGTCTCTGCACCATACGTCATCACTGGCAGGACGCACTGGTTGAAGACTTTTGTCTTCAGGCTCTCAGGAATGGCTGAGGAGAATATGTGACGAAGTTTCCCGAAGCAGCCCAACCCAGTTGGATGCGCCTTGCAGCCTCCTTGCCTTGAATATACTTAGCCATACGCTAATTATACAATTATCTAAATTATATTTACCTTAAAATATGGACTAGCGGCCGCTAAAACTACTTTGTGTACGTGGAACAGTTCATTGCCCACTTCTAATATCACGTCTGTGAGCATGTGATGAGATCGCATCATAAACATCATCTGAAACAAGACACAAAATACATTACAAACAAATACAGTTATGACTTAGGGATGATTTATATTAGACCGGGCCGGGGCACTTTTGTATGAAGTTTCATGCGTGACGTGGCTCGTTCGTGCCAAACTTCATACAAAAGTGCCCCGGCCCGGACACGGCCCGGTCTAATATAAATCATCCCTTAAGTAAACAATACAGTATGAAAACACTGAAAGCTTCGAGGGGTGTGCGGGAGTACATTACACTCACTTTTGTTCAGGCAATGTCTTAATTCTCAAATTCTCAATTGACCTCCATAGAGGAAATAAAACGTTTATTGACCTCATTGTACAAATATGGCGGCTGGTATGTAAATGTAAATGGGAGAATTGATTGATTAGATTCCGATATGATAATGACTCAAAGTGAGATATGATGAGTGAGTCCAACCGCCATTTTCATTATTAATTCTTTATACGCGCGCGGTTCTGTTTGTATCACAAATATCACATGTAGTTGAGTGATCATAAATTACTACTACGTAGTTTAAAAGGGCTTTCCAAACATAACATTTATGTATGTTGCCGACCTACATAACATAGGGACTTCCCTGTTATCAGTCGTAATATCACAAGTAAACAAGCCAGGTGGTCAAAGTACACTAGATAGGCATTGAAAACCTAGATATTATTACAGTCATGTGAATTTTATTTATTGGCTTCGCAATCTAAGATACGAAAGTCATATTCAATGAGTTGTGTTTTGAGTTTGTGACCTTTGAACTTCGTCATTCGTCGTGCGGGAATTTATCACTGCTGCAATGCAATGGTATAATCACCTTATTATCTTCCACCGTGGAAGAAAAGCTGAACAGAACAGAACATAATAATAAAGTTGAACCGTAGCGCTCTTTAATAAAAGTAATTTGAAACAGTAAATTATTGTTATATGTTATGTAGTATTAATTGATACAAGGTTCAGAAGAGCCGTGCCGGCATAGGAAAAGTTCATCTGTAAAGGTGCAAATAGGCAATTAGGCAGCTTCGACATGCGGTTGCAGCAGAACAACGTGTTGTAACGTCACTACATTGATTCATTTCACGTCACGTCACGCGGCACGGTCATAGAATTACATAGAAATATAAAAAAGGCTTCGTTCCAAGTAGGCAAACTGAGTTTGTTTGTTTTGTGCTTACAAGTCTAACGACGACGCAACGCACGCGCGCAAAGTAATGTTTGTCTACTGGGAACGCAGTCATACAGTGACGTCGGCACAGTCTAGCAAACAAATTTAAACCTTAAAAGCAGCGGCAGCGTTACGATACATAGTAATATTTGAACGTAGCATCTATTCCAAAAATCATTCAAGGTCACGGGCAGGATGTTAGTACGATTATTGCGTAGTCACGATTACTATTAGTTATCTACTTATCACGCTCATATATGATGGAATATAAATAAAATTCACATATTGCTAGTTCTCTGCAAGCAGGTGTATCAAAGTAAGTGAATTGACGTTAAAACTATGCATAAGTACCATGACTAATAATTTATTTATGGTTAAAACCACCGATAATTATGAATATTGAGTGCTATTCAACGGTTGGTTGATCTTGAGCAAACATAATCCATGTTTACACAGTTAGATTCGCAAAATTTATATGAATGAGCTCTTTCATTGACGTCGATGGTAAAAAATTAACACGAGCGAAGAGTAGGTTCACTTGCAAAAGTGTTTGTTTCACATAGCATCGAATCGCCTCAAACAGTATATTCAGTCGCTGAAAATATTTTTTCATACGGAACATTTGGAACAGCTGTTATTTGTCTCGCAATTTCAGAGCTATACTCTGTCCATTATATTATTGGTTTTTTGACAGTCGAAATCCCATACATATTTGATGACTGCAAAGGAAAACCAACTTTACTTACCAGACATAAGAAAACGTCTCAAATACAATAACATAGTGGAAGCTCTATAGTTGGTCCTATAACCGTCGGCGTCGTCGAAGTATCTACTTCAATGCATATGGGTGCATTGACCTGAATCGGGAAATGAACTTCTATGCATAATAAATTTATTGTTTTGACAAAAGATAAGGGATTGAGATAGAGATGACAATTTGGTTTTTAGATTGGTCGGTTTTTACGACGCGACGTCATATCATGTGTGGGAGCCCTAATGTGTCGGTGGTGCTACATCAGCTGCTGCTACACTGATTCCTTATCGACGTAGATAAACGTCACTATATATCACGCTTCTCCATAAATACGGCCCTGTGATTTGTGTTTCCGACGTCGTGAAACCCGTGTAGCGATCGCAGCAGTGGCTCTTACCTTCATAGCGTCGGCGATGTAGTTTCCCATGCAGAAGGTCATGTCGCCGATGTCGTTGCTCCCGCCGCTGAGGTCTCCCTCCAGCTTGGCGTCGAGCCCCGGGAGCGCCGGCACCTTCCGCTCGTGGAGGTCTTCCGTCTCCATGCTCTCCACTGCAGCGAGGGACCAGTGGGACATATGAGCATCAGTTACTAGTACATACACATGTTATGACTTATGATAGATAGAAGAGTCATTGAGAGGCTTATATATGCAGGGGACGAATACGGGCATACGATGATGTGATATTGGGTAGCCGATGGCCGTGACCCTGACTGATATGCCGAAGATCGAAGGAGGTATTTGTTTAAAAGACGTATCCGCCTTTGCACGCAGGTGTTGGATATTAGGTAAATGTTTGTGTTGTGTGATATCTCCAACACGCCTGCCAAGCCTGGAAATTCTGCAGTGGACATTTTATTACGGGTTTTGCGTTTAAGAGAGATTAATAAGATGTAACTTAAGAAAGAGAGCTCAATATATGCAGTGCAGTGTGAGTGGCGCTATTTATTTATTGCCTCAGTAACGAGATAAGTGGTAGGTGAACTCCACTCGGCGTTGTTCTCTTTAGATAATGAAATTATGAGATGTAGAACAGAATCTCAATCGTCATCACGTCATCAGTCAACAATCGTCCATCGCTCTACATAGGTCTATCTACCCCAATGCGGTAGAATCAGAAACTCTCCATAAATTATAGTGATTCAAATATTGTGATTATACCATTTATTAGTAATAAATAGTTGTAGTAGTAAATGATTTCGAAAGTAGAGTTGTGTTGAGTTGTTGGCGTGGCCAAACGCTACGAAACGGAAGGATGTAGGTATTCGAAAGCAGTTTTTACAATCCATGATTCATCAAAAACTTTTGTCCTATTCAAAAGTTATTGTCTCATTTTACATGATGTAGGTAAGTAGTTACGCTTATCATTTATCGTTTACAGCAACAACGGTATCTTTAACGTAATTCAATTAAAATATTGCGGTAAAAGCATGATTCAGCTATACTTTGAATGAAAATCTGTTTGTGAACAATGTCGAATAAATTATGAGGTATTACGTTACGACTATCACGAAAGTTAAAATATGTATACAAGGTGGGAGGGAAACTAGACTGAAGTTTACCTACTAGCCCCTGCCATTATAAGGTCATGGCATAAGTAACAAGTTTTGAAATAAATACTTAAATGATAATACAGTGTAGTAGTGTTTAGGGAATTATTAATAAAACATAGGTTTGGCTATACGTTCGGTAATGATCACTCGAAGATGACATTAGGTAGCTATTTATTTCAAAGTGCTGAGTGAGTGTCCCGGGTTCAATGCGCTGCCGAGGAATATCATAGGGTCTCGGACTTTCAGTCGAGCGTGTATAGTTGAATCCATAAACATTTAATATGCGTTTGGACCTATAAAATATAGTAAGTACCTATTTCTCAGTCAAAAACAAACTACATTGAAGTAAACGGATGGTTCAGACTTTATACGATATGCATGCATGTGACCCGATGTACACCTATTAAGATATTTATGGAACCGATTCGACTATAGTGGAAAAGTTCTTGCAGTGATTGTCCTACCTCTGGCGACTTGGTACCTTTTTAATTAAATAACAAACACTTTCTTACCATTTCTTTCATTGTTTAATAGCGCCTGAAGTCGTATATCTCTAAACTCTGTACGCATATTTACAAACACAAACTTAACACTTAACTATAAATACGAAGGACACAGATCACTTGGTAATAAACTGTAATAATTTCACTTCACATTTTGTTTGTGGTAGGCATATGGCAGAAGGGTAGGCATAAGCCTAAATTATTGTTCACTATTCACAGAACTAGCGACACAGTCTCGCGCGCGGGCGAAATTGCAACTGACGAAGTCGCGACTTTAGTTGTGAGTTGTGACTCAGCAATATTTACATCATTGATCATCCTCAGCTGTTGAGGAAAAAATACCCGCTTATCTTATCTACAACAATATCATAGTGAATTGTTTTTTTACATGTGTTTTATTTCAATTTATGTCGTTTGTAGTAGATTGCTGCATTCCTCATGGATTATTAAAGATACTACAATGAAAGGGCAAAAAAACGTTTACATAATGTTATTTTTGGAAAATTATATCATTATTATGTATATTTAATTTATTTGTATCCTCTTATCTTGATTAAATGCTGAATTTACATTGTTTTGGCCACCTGAGAGCCTGGATAATTTTGCTAATGATTGGGTTGAAGTATAATAAGTTCTGATAGTGCAGTGAAAAAACCATTAGCCTATATAAATATATACTTATATATAAAGGTTCATACAGATGTAGTCTTACAGGTACTGTCTGGAATAAAAAGGAACAGACAACATTTTCATGAATTCATGTGAGATTGCTACAGAAGTGATATGTTGTGATGCAGTTTGAGAGAAACCTATGTCCAGCAGTGGATGATAACAGGCTGATGATGATGATAAGCTAAGATAAGATATTCTTTATTTGTACACAAACAACATCCTGGTTGATGATGTTTGTCATAATTAGTTGTGTCTATATAAAATTATGATTGCAATCAATAATTATATTAAAAATCTGATTACAAAAATTCATTCACCATTATGTATGTAACATTGGTGCTAGTGGTAGGCATATTTTATACCAGAATCCCCACAGAAAGGTCATTTAACGTGGTGTGAAGCTTTATGTTAGATATTTCAGATTATGATGCTTATAAAGATCTAATGTAACTAATGTTAATAAGCATGTAACCTCATTCTGGTTAAACATCTACATACTATTAAGTGTTTAGCTTCAAGTCCTATCATGAAAAAATGGTATCAACATTTTGATGAAGCTTGAATGCATGTAGCAAAGCTCTTGTTAGGAAGAAATAAATGGAGTAGGTGGTTAATATAATCATTTATTTTTGTGTCATTCATGGTAGCAATGATGAAAAGGAAGAGTGAAAAACCATATGTCATGACAGAGCAGAGTAATAGGCATCCTGGGAAATCAGAGACCTCCTCAAGGCCCACCAGAGGGGTATAAATGTGGCAGTCCACTGGGCTGCACATGTCTTACCGTTTACCATCGACACAAGAACAAGAAGAAGAGCCATTGAAAATATAAGTATTGTGGGTACCAATGGGTGTTGGGTGGTGACCCAAACTTAGAGGTTAAGAAATAAGTATCTCACATGTATTATACCAGTAAAATATTATGCATTATGTACATACACCATAGATATAGCATGACATGATATGGAAGACTTGCAGATTAGACTTTGAGGATGCATACAAATTAATATAGATAACAAACAGTCAGTCTCTGCTTAGCAATACCTCAAAAAGGAGGTGCGAGCTAAGCTGATTCCATCTTGCCGAAGAAACTTAGATTTAACAGTTTTATTGGAATCCTAGAATTATTCAAAGGAAAAACTATTACAACTTAACTGTAGATTCCATACCACAAGAGAACACTTAAAAGTTTAAACTTATAATATCCCAAGCCTGTATTTTACATAATACACTGCATTGTTAATCAATCCAGTAATAAGAAAATAGGCATTAAACTTACCCTCGCTTTAAAAGCCGGAAATTAAAGCCAATATTAACTGAAGTCACTGTTACGATGTACTTTCGAGTACGTATATTTTAAGTTAGCTTAAACATTTGAGTAGAGTTGATATTGGTAGGTACGGAAATGTACAGAATTTCACTATTAGAACAGGCACAACAATTTATATTTACTATCAAGTAATTATAGTGATGTTAGAAACACTAATACAATGTGAGAAATAGATTTCATACGGGTTGTAATAGTTAATAATATTGCAAGAAAACATAAAAACTTTTGTTAATTTACTTTACGTTTATCGTACCTAGTATTAGTATTTTTTTGTAAAGTGGAAATGTCATAGTGAGTGGTGACAAACAAATGTCAATATTGTCATCGTTTGTCATTTCGCTAGGAGTCGTTTCTGCTCTGTGATCTACGTTTATGCAATAGAAGTAGAATTATTATTCGTAGTATAGCATAGAAGGAATAAAACTATGGTTTATGCAAAGCCTCGCGTACAGCTGCGTACAGACAGGCCAAACGAAGCCAACGAACTGGTTTCGTTTGCCTTCTTTGCTTCAATCTGTCCTGTATTATGTGTGATAAATATCCATCGTTGGGCGTTCGTTGGGCCGGTCTGTACGGGGCTTAAGAGACGTCCGACCCGGGCCAGGAATCAAACCCGCTTACCTCTCGTAAGATTTAAGCTTCCATCTATGGGTATGCCATTGAAATGAAACTGGAAGCGATGCGTCCGGTGTGTACGATGCCGAAAGGTGGGCGCTTATCTATAGCTGCGCACAGACCAGCCCAACGAACGCCCAACGATGGATATTTATCATACAGGGCAGATTGCAGCAACGAAGGTCAACGTATAGCTGAACATAAAAGAGTAGAGAATAATTGAGGGCGTGGCAATCTAAGAAAGTGGCCACACTATTATAGTATAGAAAACGGACAAAAGTATCACGATACTTTAGCCAAAAAAATCAAAACGAGAAATGTTTCAAATATTTTCTAATTATAAAATGCCACTTTTTGGGGAGGTTTATGTTAAGAGAAGAAATTAGTAGGGGAGAGGGGGGCAGTCTTGAATGAATTTCATTAAATCAAATCAACTGTAACTTTTATTTCATTGTGTATTTATATAATGTTCTTTTGCACTGAAACACGTGTTGGTTATCCCATTATGTAATTACTATAGGAGAAAAGTGATAGTATCACACATCGATATTTTATTACAGTTTTTTCTTCCTCAGGATAAAGTTCAAATGTGCCCCGGCAATTCTTCTAAAACTGTGTTTACCGATTTTCCTGCAACAAATTATTTAATTGGTCAGAAAAGCAATGACTTGCAAATTATTATGTCTGGGGAATTTATACCGACTCTTACATATTCTTACACATATTTTTACAATAGGTACTCTAACACGGAGAGACCGACACACATAGACACCTACAGCTGTAAAACTTATCGATACCCTTTTTGAGTCGGGGGTTAGTAAAAAAGTATCTAGACCTGATGTTTTAACAACATTAGCATCCAGACCCTACTGTCATGTAACGTTTGACACTAGTATTTTCTAACCTCTATAAGAATAACAAATACACATTAAAATGCATTTTATTACATCAAAATAGTACTTTTTTACAAGAAATATAAGCAATGTATGTTAATGGTTAGAAATTAAGTACCTACTCACCAGTATAAAACGCTGCTCTTTCATAAACATCGTATATATTGACTAATACTTCTCCAGCCTCATTCTCCGCCAAACATCGTAGGTAAACGCTGTAAATCATCTGTCTAGCTTCGCTGCGAATGGTTTTATTCATTTTCACCTCTTGAACAAACTCAACAATCCACAAAACTCCAAAATTAAGCAAAATTCGATTTGTTTATACAGGAACAGGGCGAGTTTGACATTCAAACCATAGAAACAGACAACAAATCACAAGTTTTTTTTTATTGCCAGGTTTAAATCTGTTTAGTTCCAAAAACATTAATCTCTACTCTTTTGTGTTCAGCTATAACCCGTTATTTGGCGTTCGTTTGGCCGGTCTGTACGCAGCTTAACGCGGGAGGTATCCCGGCCCGCGCGGCGGCGTGGAAAACAAGTGCCTATGCCCGCCATCTAACTGAAATTTCTGTATCTGTGTCCGATGATCTGTGTCGTCCTTTTAAAAATAAAACAAAGTTGCCATACAAAAAAACATGAAAAAAAACGGTCTCCGAGTCACTATTACCAAAAAGATAACTTTATGCTATTAATTGCCTTGTAATTTTAAATAATACATAAATTAGCATATATAACATAGCGCTAAGCACTTTAAAAACTCAGATAAAAAAATACAAGTCAGGAAGTCAGGAACTCTTGATGATCAGTCAGACTGATCCTGGCAACTCATAAAAATTCTCTTTTCGACGACAATGGCAGATGCTAAGCAAGGTAAATTTACGATTTTTATCTCATTTTAACCATGATATCTATTCGTACATGGTTATTTCTATTCCTTATGACTTATTTTATACATTTACTTAGATGAAAAAATATTATTTCAAAAACCAAGCTTCGTACTGTGCCCTATGTCATGCTTCATCATCAGCATATTTTTTTGTTGTTTAAGTTGTTTTACGGATATATTCTTTAGGTTTTAGATATTAAGATGAAACTATAGGTCACACATCTGGTCAGTATTCACAGCTATGTATTTAATTTTTATTTATATGTTGAATAAACCTCACCCAAAAACGTAGTATCAATTGGTTATTCAAATTACTTCATCTCAACTTCATTTCAGACGTCAATAATGGGCCGCCTCACTCGTCCCGAGTGGTTCTTGCCAAACCTAGACTGGGAGGGTTTGGCTCTTCAGGATTTGGAGCATCTAGTTCAAACAAAAGCAGTAATGCATTCGGTGAGTTTTTCTGTTATCTCATCAATTAATTTCTCATTAACTATCTTCTAATTCTAAGGCGCATACTTGCTGTCCTTGACTTCTACAGTTTCCACATTAAAATGCAAAGATTCTGTTCAATAAAACTTTTCATGTTTTTCAGGGTCAGTACTACGGCCTCCACAGCTAAAGCCTACTAGCAATCCATTCCTAAAAGTGACTGAAGAAAAAGTAGAAGAGAAAAAGAATGAAGAAGAAAAAAATACTGATGATGTAGAAGAAAAAGTAAAGGAGGATGCTGCTGAGGCTCCCAAGTTTATGCCACTAGGTTCTTCAAATGCAACCCCGAGAAGTGCAAACCCTGTGCCAGCCCCTGCTCAAGCCGCTACGTCTTCCACTGGGTTTGTGTTTGGACAGAACCTGAGCGAGCGAGTGGTGATGAAGGAGAATGTGAACAATGGCGATGCCGATGCGGAGCACAGCTCAAGTAACGGCACTTCTGAACTATTGTTCACAAGTGCTGCTGCAAGCTCTGTCAAGGAAAATAATCAGGTAATTATTAAGTTTTATGTTAGATTCAATCATTTTAGGTTCAGTTCTGAATCATCAGATTCTCCATTTAGCAATTTCATCTTGAGGTTTTGCCCGTGATAACATTATTTGTTTTATTTCAGCTGCCTTTGTTTAATGAATGTTTATGATTATCATAATTGTCTGATGTAAAATGCTAAAATTAAAAACTTCTGGGCAGTTTAAAACAAGAAATCTGAGACTGTGTATTCAACATGCTTGCTATTATTAATTCAACATCCTACTTGGCTCATATAAAATCAATACAAGGATAAATATCACTAGCTACATCAATTGTGGTTAGTTGAAGTACATATTTAAATTGAACTTTATTTTGTAAAATTAATTTCCTACAATTAACAGATAAAAATCTAAAAGGTACAACCAATTTATTATTATTATTATTTAACTCTTTATTGTACAAATATTACAAATAAAAGTACAAAGGGTGGACTTAATGCTAAAAGCATTTTCTGCCAGTCAACCCGCAGGAGGTACAGGAAAAATAGGTAATAAGGTGTATTATCACCAATTATTCCATAATAATCCATATTCTATTCTAAGGTTGTTCAATAACACACCCTCACCCTTCTCTATTCCAGGAGGAGAGTTCTAGCGAGGGCGGCGGCGAGGGGCTGGCGGCGGCGGCGGCGGAGTACGAGCGCTCGCACGCGCGCCCGCCGCCCGCCACCAGCAACTGCACCATGACCGGGGAGGAGGGCGAGACCAATGTGTTACAGGTACTATAGTCCAGAAAAAGTAATACTTACCACAATTATTGATAAGTATGCAGTTTTTTTTTCTGTTAAGCCTTTAGATTTAACACATCTAGATATGTGAACCTATCAACCCACAGTGGACCAGCGTGGTGGAAAATGGTCCAAGCTTAGGAAGACAGTTCACAGGCTCCACTCGAGAGAGCCAGGTGCAGGTACTTACACCCCGACATAGAATAGAATAGAAGTACCCACTTGTTTTTGACTGAAAAAGATTCAAGTAACCCCTATTCATAATTTCTCTAATGCCCGTTTTCACCAAGACATCCTAAATTTTAGGAAACTTCTAACTCATTTTAAGGATCGTAGAATGGTTTTCACCACTGACGTTCTGTTACTTAAATCCGTTAGGGACTTCCTAAATTTAGGAGGTCGAATTTCGGCATCTTAAAGTTAAGTGACAGTTTTTTTGTTTGCAAAAAATATACTTCTAGCTACTCAAAATTAGATATATTGAAGCTATTGAGGCTATAGAATTGATCACAGATCGTGTATTCGACCACGTAATTACGTGAGAGATGTCGAGAGACAGCATTTTACCGAAAAAATATGGAGTAACAACTTGGATACTTCTTTTTTCGAAGGTTCAGATTTACTAAAGAAATTGTCCTTTTCCTGCTTACTAGGTACTTAAATATTGAGTTCTAGGATTAATAATACCATTGTGATTTGGGTGAAAATATTTATTTGATCTAAATAAAAACATCAACTTATTATGTTTAGCAGTCCTAACAAACGGCGTAAAAATTGTGACTGATAACACCCCTTTCATTGCACAGATATCGTGCCGCCTCTTCGCGTGGGAGTCGGGCAGCTGGCGCGAGCGCGGGCGCGGCGTGCTGCGGCTGAACGACGCGGCGGGCGGCGACGGCGCGCGGCTGGTGGCCCGCGTGGCCGGCTCGCTGCGCGTGGTGTTGAACACCAAGCTGTGGCCCGACATGGTGGTGGAACGGGCGGGGACCAAGTCGCTGAGGATCACGGCGGCTGATGCGCAGCAGCAGGTCAAGCTGTATCTTATTATGGTGAGTTATTGTGGTCACAAACGCTAGATGTTCTGAATACGTTTACTAATAATACAGGGTGTTAACTAGAATGCGTTTGAGCGGGAAATGGGGGTTAGTATTAGTCTAACCAAGCACGTTTCTAAGAAAAAAAACATCAGAATCTCGAATATTTATGTTTAAAGTCTAAAGTAAAGTGGAAAGTTTTACCTTAATCAAAAACATGGTCACCCTACACAAACACATAACCAATGAGACATTCGATTGCAAAAGAACACACACTGTAAATTTGTTATCAACTTCACTTTTCATAATTTATTTGATGTAACTATGATTGTAATTAATTAAACAGTAGGTAATAACAATTATTAAATAAAATTGAAATTATTCATGGTGATTAATGACATACTAATCAACAATTAAACAGCTGATTGTCATAAAGTTTGATAGATCGTACAGAATATAATTTATGACTTTCTAGGCGCTCAGAATAATAATTAAACCTTTTTACTCAGAATAAGGTAAGCGTTTATTATTCACCCTTGATACTCACCACATTTTATTTTTCTTTTATTACCTAAAGATGCGTACAGACCGGCCCAACGAACGCCCACCGATGGACATTTATCATACATAATACAGGGGCAGATTGAGCAACGAAGGTCAACAAAACCCGTTCGTTGGCGTTCGTTTGGCCGGTCTGTATGCAGCTAAAGTTAAAAGAACACAATGCATAACAGGATGATAACAGGGTCTACTTCAATGACGAATTGGTTTACTTACACTCGCTCATCTCGATTTGTGTTGTGTACTTGCGATTGAGACGTCTTTGATGACGAATAGTACGGGAATCCTTATAATAAGTATGGCCTCACTTTAAATACCAGTAGAATAATAACAATCTCGCGTATCATAACCATCGAGTATTTATGATAGTCATTACCTTCTCTGTGGATCTAGTCTGTCAGTCAGTCATTGTTGTTTACTTGAATACAATCATTTTTTACAATTAAGTATTACCTAAAAGGGAAAAGGTACCTACAATTCTATCTTTTGATTACCAAGCCTTGTTCCTCATTTCGTTTTATGTTGTGATGTGCTGTGAATACGTGTGACCTATGTTATGAAGCATAAAATGAAAATGTTCTGTATTCATAAAAGATAATTGTGTATCAATAAAGTGATACTTATGGAGTAAAATGAAATGTCTACAATGGATTTGGGTACTTTGAGTATGAGTACCCAAAATCTCGGTAGGTACCTTGACGATGTAGCTCCACGAGTGTGGTGCAGATGCACGCATACTTTTTTATTGACCTTGGCTTTGAATTGTTTGGCCTTGATCTTGGCTTTCAAGTTCATGGTCATTCTGTCAAACGTACCTAAACCTGAATAGGGTGACTATGAAACTTTAAAATGTACTAAATAAAACTGTTTTATGTTGGTCAGCTTAAAGCAAATAAAATACGTTTTTTAATGTCTTATCGTGTTCAGTATCATCAGCTGTATCTACCATTTCCCGCTCCAACGCAATTAAGTTAACACCCTGTATATGTCTGTAAATAAATATGTCTGCAGTTTCGAAAACCGCCAAATACAAAGTACTGGCGATTAAAGTTATTAAACTGTTAATTTTAAAGACAATTCCAAATTCAGTTAGTTATCAAATCCTATTATGTGCTTTTTAATTTAGTTAACTTACATATTCTAATAATAATGTTTGGAAGATAATTTAATAATAAGCCTTTTATCACCTACTGTTGAATATAAGGTCTATGTGCAAGGTCTCTATGTGCACGACAACATTTTTGATAATAAAATATAACTTTCATTTCGGCTTGCAGGGCGCGCCGGCCGACATAGCGCAACTCAGCCGCGCGCTGTCGCAGCGCGTCGCCGTGAGCAAGAAGCCGGACTGCCGGCAGCACGCCACGTCGCAGGCCGCGGCCGAGCGCCTGGACAGCGACTACCCCGACAAGGCGCCCGCCGACGAAGACGACGTTGACAACGACGTCACCGACGCACCCCAACAGGAGAAAGAAAACGACGAAAAGGAAGACACCAAATCCCTCAAACGCAAGGAACCCGTCGACGACGAAACCTCACCCAAGAGACAGTGCCCCAAAATACTAGTCGAGTGATAATAACCAAGTGTACAATGTGTTTCAGTGAATCAAATTTAAGTGTTGAGACAATCCTAAACTTAGTATCCACGCTGAAAGCTAGCCACACGAAATCTTGTGTATGCAATTGTAACAAAGATGTAATTTGTAGGTGTAATTTATAATTAATGTTAATAATAGCATAATACATTGTTGGTTCTGACGAAATTATTTGTCTGAAATGGAATTTCAAATGAGAAGTTAGTATGTCAGTACAAAACGTGTGATGTAAAATATTGAATACACAGAGTGATGCGTTCACATTCCGTGCCGTGCATGAGGAGTCGCGATGAATGCCTGGGCTCTACCAAATGGCTTGTTTTCTGATTGGTCATTAATAAATATTATCATTTTATAATTAAACACCTATTTAAGTTCACAACCACAAAAACCTATGTAGTACAAAAGTCTGGTTATTAGTGCTCTAATAATTAATGAAGAGTTTACTAGTGTTTTGAGGCAGTAATTTTCATGAAATAAAACTGATAATGGACTATTAAAAATGGCCATAATTATGGGTAGTTCCTGATAATTTCACTGTTTGACTGACACCTCCTGCTCTGTTAATGAGGATTTCTGATTTATAAAGCTAGCACAAGGTATAAAAGGCTATTTCGAAGCAGTATACGCTCAGTTGCGAAGAAATTAGTCACGATATTCCTACAGCTTATTTTGATAACTTATTATGGGTCACTTTTCGACTTTTGAATGTTTCCGGCCCCATTTTAACGCTTTGGCCCGAGTGGGTTACTTCAAGATAGTGATGAGAGACATACCTCGCCATAAGTACATGTTGCACTCTGCTTACAGGGCTGTCGCATTTTGTCTTGTATTACTTTACAACCTCCAACACGTTATTAAAGTTTATAAGGTGAGAATATAACAAATCTATTTCTTAATTATGGTTTTTAATTTGTGAATTTTATTTCCTAAAGAGGCAGACATAGGATTTCAATTAAATTAATTCGCTTTCGTAACGTACCTTATAAAATACCTATATGCCATATTCCGGGTTTATCAATAGGAAGGACAAAGCCAAAGACGTCCGCCACGACATGAAATATTGTCAAAAGCAGCTCGTGAGCAGAAAGTAATTAAGATACAAGATAAAAATCTTTATTCGGTGTCCATGTTTCCGTGCCCACTGCAGGCTAGCTTAGCTACATAACAATATAGAAAAAATAGATACACAGGAATATTGGTCGAATTACATACATAGAGCTTGTTAGTACACCAGTAATTACTTTAACCATATTTCACACCCCAGAGTCGCCACAGTACGGACATGATAATAAACGTGCTGTTTGTGCTGCTGACCACGCTCAACACGCTCAGCAAGCAACTCGCCTTCAACCTGCGCAGTCGAAGGATCGACCGCCTGATCCGGGTCATCGATGGTCAGTATTTAGTAGCCGAGAGAGATGTTATGTTGTATGTTGAGCATAGACTGTAGCTATAGCCACTTCTTTCGATTTCTTAGAACTTACATAGAGACTTTGATAAATTAATTAAGAATTTAAACGAATCGGCAAAATACATGGGTAAGTATACAGGGTATTGCAATAGTGGTATACACAGCCGAGAGGGGGTTAGAAATGAAAATAAAAATTGATTCAAGTGACATCAAAGTTTCCAGAAGTCCTCGAAGCCAAACAAAAGTTGCTCAGATTGACCCTCTGAGTCACCCACTTTCAGCTCAGTAAAACACTTTGCAACACCAACGTTTACAATAGCTTTATCGTTCAGGTGCGGTTAATTCCCTATTTTTTTATCCCCTTTCCTCCACTAATCAACTATGATCCACCCTCAGGCCCTCTGTTCGCCTGTTCGAAGCCCAACCACGACCAGTCGATGTCTCACAACGCAACTGAAATGTCTAGTCTCCTGACACTGTACCATGGAGCTATCTTCACATGTGGGACGCTATGGGCAGTGTTTCCGCTCGTCAACAGAGCTTTGGGGGTCGACGTGGCTTTCACTGCTTATTTCCCGTTTGACACGTCAATGCCGCCTAGGTATAATTGTTTATATTATTTACTTTAAAGTAAGCTGTAGATAGACATCGAAACCAAGGAACATAAGTAGGTACTTCTCTTACGAGAGGATTGAAACCACTTAGTTATAGTTAACCTAGTTGCATTTTCATAAAGATCGTGACAACATTCATGAACTCTTGTCAATCGTGTGGGTCGCTCGTCCATGTACAGTACCTACACAGTGCCGTAAATAATTTAACATCGTGATGGTACAAAGTCTGACCCCTCTCAGAAACATTGTTACTATGAGAGGGGTGTCAGGTTTCTCTGCACCTGACCGTACCATCACGATGTTAAATTATTTACGGCACTACCTACGATCACCAAGAATAACGACCAACATTGTTCAAACATTCTCCTGTTTCAGATTCGAGCTAGCCATAGCATACTTGACTGTGCTGATAACATTCCAGGCGTATGGCCACGTCACAATGGACTGCACTATAGTATCTTTCTACGCTCAAGGCAAAACACAACTCCAAATATTTAGATACAACCTCGAACATCTAGTAGATGCTCACGATGAAAGCGTAAAAATAGACGGGAATTTAAACTGTAATAACAATGATCTGGTCGGTTATAAAGATATGGGATACGAAGCGCGCGAGAGACTCAAGAAAAGATTCGTGAGGTGTTTGCTACACTTTCGACAGATTGTTTGGTAATGTGCATTGCATACTTACGTACTTACATACATTATACATATTAGGAGTACCTACCAACCTATGTACCGATAAGGAAAACTATCTACCGTCATTAATAAAAAAACATAATTAGTTAACCTGTAAGTTACCTTTTTTGGTAATCTTCCAAATAGTACCTTCCTACGTAACTTCCAACCCACCCTTAACCTACCCTACACGGCCACACACGTACTGGGAAACTTAAACGGTATACCGGTACGTGTGTGGCCGGCATTACCTAAACCACGATTTTTACTGAAAATCTCGTTCGTGAAAAAAATATTTGGCCGGAGTGTGGAAAAACAGTTTTAATTGCCATTAATTTTTCACTTTATTTTTAGTAAAAACAATCTAACATAATTTACTGAGTATTGATAGTTTTTTACGATGCTTTCAGCCAAAGCAATAAAAAGCTAGTAAGTATGTAAATAAACACATCTGTTGAAGTTATCTACCACTACATACCACTTATTCTTTTTTAATCCACTTTTTGGCTTGACACTACTAATTAGAATCTACGTACCTACCCACCTACTTAGGTGTAATAATAATAATAGGTTGAAAATAGTAAATGCTAGGTACTTACATACATACATAGTAGGTTACTAAATATAATTATTTGTTTATAATAAAGATGTTAGATGTGTCTCTATACATCTCAGCCATGGGACGTCGACTGCTGAACATAGGCCTCCCGTATTGTTTTCCACCTTGTCCGATCGGAGGCGGCCCGCATCCAGCGCTCTATAGACAAATACAAAATATCTGCGATCTAAAGATGCCACAATAATTTTATTAAAATATTTTCGTACAGGTTTATCAACGAAGTGGAATTAATATTCTTCGAGGCGATGGTTTTGCAGTTTCTGGTATCTGCATGGGTTATTTGTATGACACTGTACAAAATTGTCAGCGTAAGTGCCTATTAAATATTACTTATTTACTTTTATGTACTGCGATTACTCTTAACGACTTATGTTTACCTAACTATAAGTTACGCAGTGTACCTACCTATGCTTACTTATACGAAGGGAAATTAAATTTGAGTCTGTGACTTTCAGTCCGTAAGTACCTACACAAAGACAGCAATAGATTTAAGGTCGACTTTTCGTGCAACTCAGCGTTACTTAACTAGTTTTCCACAACTTTGCACCTACTGATAATAGTCATGTTTCAGCTGAGTATTCTGTCGGCGGAGTTTGTGTCGATGGCAGTGTATCTCGGATGTATACTGGCACAGCTTCTAAGCTACTGTTATTACGGAACTCAGTTAAAAGTGGAGGTAAGAAAACAATAAACAACAAACTACCCATCTAGGTTAGAAAAGGCCATAAAAACATACTATAAGCTTTGGTATTTATAGGTAGGTACTCCATTTACCTACGACTTTCAACGAAATGGACCTTTTGAAACCATGATATAGGTAATATTATAAGGTAGAGTCCTTCATCTAAAAACAACACATTGATCGATTTACAATCTATATATGACATACCTGCAGCCATTGCAGGGGTGCCCCACGCTACATACTAAGTCCTCCTATACTAGATGTACAAATTCTATGTGAAAGAGGTTGTCCCATATTTAGGCTTTTTGCGGCACACCCGCAAGCCGCAACAAACATTCCCTGTATTTCTTCCTCTTCCAGAGTGAGATGGTGAACCAGTCCATCTACTGCTGCGACTGGCTGCAGCTATCCCCGGGGTTCAGGAGGCTACTACTGGTGCTGATGGAGCGGTGCCGCCGCGCCATCGTGCCCCGGATCGCCTTCGTTATACCGCTGTCTTTGGAGACTTATATTGCTGTTAGTAAAGCAGAACAAAATCTGATAAACGTAGCTATGGGGCGTCACTCAGGGTGGCTGCACCTATGTATTTCTAAACTTATAACGGTGGTTGTCCAGCTACCAAGCCTTTTCAGTGGGATCTACTGGTGTCAGTCCTTGGAAGAGCCCAGGAAATGGAAATAGACATACTTACAAAATAAACATGCTGTATAAAGTATACAGCTTTCAATATTTATCTTGCTAAGCAAATAGGATATGACAGAATTGTGAAACCGCCCATTGCGGGTTATTTACAAGATATTTCTATTTTCAGGTGCTTCGGCTGTCATATACGTTGTTTACCGTATTGGACAGGAAATAAGTCAGAAGCTTTAATTGGGACATACACGATGCACGTGGAAACTGTCTAATACAAAGTAGAATTTATGAAGCACACACAGTCTGAGGTAAACATATTTGATTAAATTAATGTAGTACTTAATCATAAAGTATCTATGTATCACTACGTATAAACTTAACCGAAGAGTACCTACTTAGATCGTTGTGTCAAGTTTAGTTTTACGTTAAGAATTTAAGTTACTTTAAATAATAAAGTCTAAGTATAATATTTTAGTCATTTTTGTACCATTCTCAAGCTGTTGCTACCAAAACCATTTCGTATCGGTTGTTATATAATCAAAGTTCGTATCTACCTCTATGGCCTAAATATAAGACAGTACAAAAGCTTGTTTCTGAAGTTACTATCGGCTATTGGTCGTAAAGCTGACCGCAGTGTGCCGTGATGCGGTGGTTTTACTGTTATTTTATTAGTTTAGTTCTGTGCAACGCCGCTCGTTGCAGATTGTAGAGATATAATATAGGATATAGGGTACATCATAATGTATACGACTATAGGTACAAAAGGTACATGCATACCTGCTACAGGCAAAAAAGTTAAATTCCACTTTAGGATAAAGTTCAACGTTTAAGGAGAGCCGTGGTTTAGTGTCTGCCTCTCATTAGTGAGTCGTGAGCTGATGAGTCTTCTATACCTTGTTTAACGGGGAAAGACATCTGATACAAAAAAAAAAACTACCCTTATTCGAATTTCCCCGTGAAACAAGGAATAGCAAACATGAGAGCTGGACTAGGGTTGGTCGCCGTGGTCAAATGATTAGCCACATTGATAAGTCACTGGAGAAGGCTCTTTCGTGTAAGTAATTAATTATTTAAGGTGAATTAGCTATAATTAATTTAATTAAAAACAGCTGAACTACTACCTCTTTGTGGATTAAATTCTGTATCATACTATATATATACACTCGCGAGCAACCAAATCGACTCAAGCCTTCACGGCGCACATATACATTGATTTTCCTAAAACGATAAATGGTAAATATAAAAGTGATATGTCATTCGAAAGCTGAAGAATTAGGCTTTCAATTAAGATCAATACCATAAAAAAAAACTAAGCGCAGATTTAATGACGCATTTTAATTGCCCGTCAGTGTTAATTACCTCATTAGGAATCCACGCCTTGCGCTACCTGATCCCGCTATAAAACCTTTCCACATCCGGTGTACCTTATCAGTCGCTTGTTGCAAGTTGACCGGTACACATCTCGTTGCATTGTATTCCTTGTTTTCGCAAACCCATGGATACCACACCAGAAGAAGCTGCTCAAGTTGTTGCCTTGCTGCAACAAGGGTTAAGTCAGCGAGCAGTCGCTGCCCAGCTCCACTTGAGCCAGTCTGCTGTATCCCGAGTATACAGACGGTTCCAAGAGACTGGTGCCTTCAATCGAAGACCAAGAACGGGCCGCCACCGCTGCACTTCAGAGAGAGACGACCGCTTCATTGTCTCAACCTCGCTGCGCAATCGACACCTTACGGGCGTTGATGTGCAGCAAGAACTGAGACGTGTACGACAAGTGGCTGTCAGCGAGTGGACAGTGAGAAGACGCTTGAAGGAAGCCAACTTGACACCAAAAAGACCTGCATCAGGCCCCAAATTGACTGCAGGCCACCGACAAGCGCGTCTTCAGTTTGCTCGAGAGCATCTCGATTGGAGCATTGCGCAATGGCGGTCGGTCCTGTTTACTGATGAGTGCAGAGTGTGTCTGCATGGCAGTGACAGGAGAGGCCGGGTCTACCGGCGTCCGGGGGAACGATTTGCCCAATGTTGTTTCGCTGAAACAGTAGCATATGGCGGCGGTTCCTGCATGATGTGGGCTGGTATTTCTCTAGAGGGAAAAACCGCACTTGTTTTCGTGCCTGGAGGCGGCCGAGGAGGCGGGTTAACAGCTGATCGGTACATCACCGACATTCTACTCGGTCATGTTGTGCCCTATGCAGAATTTGTCGGTGAAGACTTCGTGCTAATGCACGACAATGCCCGCTGCCACACGGCACGAGTCAGTCGGCAGTTTCTGAGAGAGAAGGAATTGCGCACGATGGACTGGCCTGCGCTCAGTCCTGACCTGAATCCCATCGAACACTTATGGGACGAGCTCAAAAGAAGAGTTCGGGCCAGGAATCCAGTCCCTGCAAGCGTGGACGAGCTGAAGACAGCTTTATTAGAGGAGTGGGACGGCATTCCTCAGGAAACTGTCAAAAAGTTGATAAGGTCTATGAGAAACAGGCTGCAGGCTGTAATTAGGGCAAGAGGGGGCAATACAAAGTATTGATTTAAATAAATAAATTTTTATCTTAACATTTTTTGTTTAATTTGTATAATACGATACCCATACCCTTTTTTCCTAAATTCCCGTTTTTCCTACAATTGCGTTCAGACATCATTTATTTCAAAAATGATGAATGGATTTCAATAATAATGATATCAAATTAAAGCTGACATCTTAAGCTTTTAAATGACATATCATTTTTATTATTTCTATTCATAATTTTACTTGTATTAATGTATGTTTGCGCCGTCAAGGCTTGAGTCGATTTGGTTGCTCGCGAGTGTATATAGCTACTTAATAACAATCCTATTATGAAAACCGTTGATCATGTTGACTTTCAGTATGTCATCAAAGTGAGCATTTATCAGTTAGAAGCTCTAACAGCTCAAGGTGTCAAGCAATAAAGTTTTTTTTTTAATTAGGATTAAGTTTCTGTAAGTACTTTCATTAGTACCTATGTAGGCAATACCTCTCCACTACTACTATACTTTAATATCTATGTAGAATTGTAGATAGGTACCTATGCTTCAATAGGTGCGTAAGTATATTGGATGGATATGATAATTCGTATCAATAAAAAAAGATCACTACACATCGCTCCGTTTGGCACAAGTGCGGTCCGCAACATAAATTATTCTCCATCAGCATTCTTCCTAATTGATGTAAATTGGAATGACGCGAAACAATCAGCGGAGGGCATTCGGGCTTTGTGGTGCTGAGTCACTGCGCCAGACAATCCGTGCCTCTTCAGTGCTCCGGACGACGTAAGTGCCGAAAGTCGTGTAAAAAGTGGTATCCGGCCACGAATAGCGTGTGGAATTCAGTTTATAAATACGCAAGCAGGCGTCCGCGCGGCTCTGGAGTAGCGGGGCTTTAGCAGTCGCCGGGATGCTCGGGGGCCGCCGGGCCATGCCGCGATGATGTTCACGGGCGGGGGGGCGCGGCGCCGCCCCTCCCCCGCCGCCCGCCCGCCCCGCGCGCCCCGCCCGCCCCGACACCCCTCCCACGTGAGTCCACGAGTAAACAACAACAATCGAAGCTTTCCTACCGCTCGACTAAAGTTTATTTAAAACGGCTATTAACCCGTAATGGATCGTGCGATGTCGTCTAGTCTGCCAGAGATACCCGTAGTGTCGAGTTGTAGCTTTGTAAACTGTAAACAATAGGAATTCCTGTAGTTTCCTGTCTTGTGAGTCTTCGTGGTTTGGTCCATTGTTTTTCCAAGGAATTCATTTATTGAGCTGCATTTAATATATTTAAAAGCTCATCAGCTCATTTCAGTCGTAAATAATCTCTTAAATGGCTCACATACAGCATACCTCACATGTCGCAGTTTTTTTGTTTCATTTTTTGGGTCACATCTTTGTACATTTGTAGGTAAGGTATTATTCAGGTTTCAGGTAGGTACCTAATATTACACACACAAAAACAGGATTAATAACAAAAAATTATGATCATATATGTTTTATACAATTAAATCCCTAACGGAAAATTTACTGACTTAAGTAAATTGGGAATATTATATGTAGAGTTCAACATACACTGTACATGTACAATCCATCATAGGTCCGTCTCGTCTGATGTACGCACGATAAAAATCTTGCAACGAGCAGGTTATCTGAATGATTTGGCAAAGCTCTGGCAATATGGGGCATGTGTATGGAGAATGTATTGGATTTGGAGTAACCGCACGAATCAGAACGTTAGATCTATTTATAGCAGTGCATTTACCGCCGCCAGCACCTCGCTCTACGGTCAGTGCAGACTGACGAGCTTACGAGCACATTCCCTTGTGCTGGGACGTACTCGTAACGAGCACTTTTGTACCTTGTCAAACTAACAAACCGTCTATTCATTCATTCAAAGATTGAAAGTTGATTTGAGAAAGTTCTAAGGTGTTATCGTAACCAACATCAGGACCGAACTGTATCCATACTTATGGATTCAAAACCCTCCCAATTATCATTAACTATGATTATTATGAAGGGTTTGGATATGGTGTAGATAAATTATAGGGATTATCTTTTCTTATCATGCTTGAATTAAGGTATCTATATCTATATAGCTTTACCTTTGCCTGCATTTGATTATCTCAGGAGCAATTAAGCACATATCATTGTGGTTAATTATAGTTATAGTGAAGTTTCTTAAGCAAGCCAAAAGAGTTGATGCGCATCAGCAAAAAGAATTCTGATCAAATTCAGCTTAATAACTTGTTGAAATTCTTACGAATTTGGAGCCGTGCGACCAATACCAAATATACGATAGCTGACGAACACGGGAATGATTCGCAAATTTTGGCTTTGAATTATTCATAGAAGCCATAAAAGGTGTTGATGTCTGAAAATAATTGTATTTAAAGGGACTCAAGTTTCTACTACTTCTTACAATATAATACATGGAATTATCTAACTGAAGTTTTAAGGATGATTCACGCTACACCGTGTCTCGACCGAGCCGACCTTATAAATACATTAGACCTAGACACAATATTGTAAAATTTATTTATAGGGACCACAGACATATTCTGTGATAGGGACTCAAGTTTCTACAACAGAAAAGTGGGTAAGCAACTCACAAATTTTCAATACACAATTAATTAAAATCGTCTGTAAAGCACCAAGCAATTAATTTTTTCAAAATTATTATGCTACGGTCGGCTACGCGCTACGAGCTACGTCGTAGCGGCGTAGTACCTTGCTACGACAGACCTAAGTACGAAACTAATTAAAGTATTAATAAACAACAGTCATAAACAGTTTCTATGGAACCTAGACAGAAATAATTTCTTTACTTCTACTACCGCACCATATAAATATTTTTGGGTTACGTGCTTATAGAGGCTTCTAGCCAACGGTTCAGTCGTTATTACGAATCCTTCGTTCTCTGCTTGTGCTTGTGTAGCTTACAATCATCTTCGAATAAATGTTTCTGAACGTGACTTATTGTTAGCCATCAACTTGCGGATGCTGCCGCCGACCGGATGCTAATAATTTACCAGAAACGAGTATCATCGCAAAACAGATTGGATCTTGTTATTACTGAGTTAATGAAGTGTAAGCAATTTGAAGAAATTATTCTTACTCAGCCAATACAATCCTGTGCCAACATTTATGTGTTTATTTACTTTATTTTTAAAATATTTTTCCAAGAAAATGAGAATATTGTGATACATTTAAAAGCTTTGAACGAAATGCCGCGTGTTTTGAAACTATACAAGGCCAGAACGCAGAGGTTGGGACTGCTCGCGTATATTTTCAAATTAAAATGGTGCCATGATTTACTTGAAAGTATACAAGGCCATTACGCACTAATCGCGTATATTTTCAAGTAAGTGGGGCCAAAATTATGGCTTGAAAATATACTGCAGCAGTTATACCACTGCGTGTAATTTTCTAACTCTCTCACTAATCGTGTATTTTTTCAAGCGCCAAGCGGCAATGCGAGCACTTGAAATTATACGTGATTAGTTACCAGGTAGCCCTTTTGAATTGTTGCTCTCTCTTTCTTTCATGCGAAATAGTAATAAGTCTATTGCTTTCTAAAAATTGCATCATCATTCCGCACTTGGCATTAATTTCGTAACTTGTTTTTTGTTTACACCGTAAGTTAAAAAGTAAATTGATATTAAACTGTAGAACTGTTGTTAATAGTAAAAATTATCTCATAAGAGGGTGTAGAACAATTCATAAAAGACAATTACGGTGAATTCAAAACTTGATGAAAAATATGTCTATAATAGGTCTATAGGGTAATACCTACTACACTCACGAGCAATGAATAAGTCCAAGTAGCAAAAAGTCAACACCAAATGACCGTAATTTTTTTAAACCATTAAATTTAAAATTTGATCAAAATTTACTATTTTAGTTGGTTATAATAATATTTTGATGCGCTGTTAAATGCACTTTAATATTGCCGACGGCGTCATTAAGCTAGTCTTATCCGTTCAGGAGTGTAGTAGGTATTACTCTTAATTCATTTAAATAATAAGATATTAGTAGGTATGCTTACTTGCAAGTATGATTGCTATAAATATCAATTTATCAATCAAATTAGAGCTTGTTCATCTTCATTTATTATCATTTTATAGGTATGACAGGCAGAACAAGTCAATTGTAGTCATTTACATTTACCTTAATAGTTAAGTAAATTAGAATCAGCATGTAGGTATAAATTATATGCGACAAGTATACGCCAATCAAGCAATATGCGTAATAGCAATGTATATTTTCAAGTACGATTCAGTGGATCCCAACTTGAAAGTATACGCGATTAGTACGCACAAATCGTGTATATTTTCAAGTAAAATATTTATTTTTTTCACTTGAAACTATACAGTGCTAGTACACTATGGGTGCGTTCTGGCCTTGTAACACGCCGAAATGCCTTAATGTTCTTAAAGTCCTAACAAACCTAAGGCAAGGCGTACACTGTGACAGCAACCTGTGATATTAAAACCTCAGTCGGAAATACCTGTATCTAACTGTAATCTGCATAATAACCAATCATGCCGGTTGCTGCTGCAATGCTTGCCTACTGTATTTTAAATCAAATTGTACTCAAAAATGTATATACTTTTACTCATTACAATGTCAATGAAACACACCATCATCAAGAAGACATATCGATCTCCATTGACACGGCCGTCTCGCCGCGTGAGTCACGCGCCGAGACGCTATCGACATCCGCATTCAGCGTAATACCTACGTGCAAATGAATTCTAGATTTTGGCAATTTGTCATTGCACCAGAGTCTAATCGTAATCGAGCAGATCTATGCCAGGGAATGTTTGGGGACCTTGAGGAGTGCACGGCCGGCTAGTACCGCGGGCACTGTAGGGGTGGACATACGCCGTTATTATTGCCACAAATATGGCGTTTTCCCGCGGGCTCGGGTGACGTCACTTGGCAATGCTCGCTGCGCCGGCGCGGCATGGCGTCGTGGTTCTGGGTACGTGGCTGTAGAGGGCTCTAGTGTCACCTGTTTTGTACTACATTGAAGTTGTGCTTTTATGATCTCCTGTAATTTTTATGTAACTCTTGAGTCAGAAACACGTGGTTAGTATGGTGATTGTAGACTTAAAACTTAAGTAAAATACTGATGAAGTGAAGTCCAACTTCTTAGTTAGGCTAGAAGATTATTTGATTTTTAATGCGACTATTAGGTGCAGAATAGTCTAGGTCTAGGTGTCAATCTTGAATTTTCATTACCAAGTATACGTTCTTATACTTACTTCTTACCTAATTAGATTCTACCTGTGTACCTGCTGTCAACGTGATCAAATTCTGGCAATCTGACAACACATTCATAATTAATTGTACCTGATTATAGAGATCCATATTTCGCCATTGAATGAAATGCGTTAGAATATAGATATTGTATTGGAACTGAAATGAACGGCAATTTACACTTTATGTTCATTAGATTATTTACCTACGTTATGACCAGTTTTATAATGTTAAAAAAAACACATGTACTTACCTACTAAGTAACTCCGTATGAAGTAACTTTTTAATTAACATATTTTATATAGGTACTAAGCTACCAGTTACATTCTGCTTCAGCTAGTTTCATCATAGGTGCCTACCACTACTCATTCCATTGTTGGTAGAAATACATCTAGGTACTTAGAGCAACTTGGCATATTTATTTGTTATTTTAACAAGAAATTATAATTTAAAGCGCTCCTGATCCATATATTACATCTCAAGACGAAGTGCAGTGATGAATGGTATGTTTATTAATAATTGGGTTTTCACCGGTGTCCACCTGTTTCTCAAGATATTTCAGAAACGTCGTCAGTTAGTTCACACCTTGTCATTATGTCGTCCTTCCAGTCCACTATACGTTAGCATGAAATAGTGTAATGTACTTTCGTACTTCAAAATTAGCCGGAATAAGCTAGGTGAGTGGGATGAATGGCAGGCCGTGATTTATGTTGATGTGTTTATGTTTTTAATTGTTACTCACTGGCTGTGTATTCAGTCTTGTGATTGTTTACTCGTTATGTAGTGCATCTAAACAACTATTAGGCTCTATAGTAAAACCCATGCCTAGGTCACCATGTCAGCAGAAAATATTATGGTATATCATCGACATCGTCCATGGCCTTCCGTATCCGACCACTACGCTAAAACTAAGTTACCAAGCTACTTCTATTAGGGGCATGGATCCAGCAAGCTAAAGGGCTAAGCAAAAAAAACAGTTCAACAGTGTAAATCAAATATATCAAATATGTTAGAGACCCATCAATCGTGCAAAGAGTGACATACTGAGCGCTGCCTCCGCCGAAACACGCTTTCCTTTGATATTAGTTAAAGGCATGTCGTTGTTGTTTCCAGTGGCTGCCCGGAGCTAGCTGCAACGAGGCGGGCGAGGCGGGCGAGGCGGGGGGTGAGGCGGAGGGCGAGGAGGTGCGGCGCTCGCGAGGCAAGCGCATCACGCAGCGGCGCGGCGCCATCAAACACCACAAGTAGGTCGCATTGTTTGTTGTTATGTTACCTCTTCATAATCATGTAGAGGTAGGTATTATGCAATAAGATAGTGTACATTTTATCCTCAGCAGACACATTTCCTAAACATCACACGCACAATGTCATATTTTAACTAAAATACAAAAAACATTAAAAAAGCAATTTGATCGAGTTTGATCTTTTACGTAAATTATAAGTACCGCAGCTCTATTACCTAGTTAACAGTATTTATTAAATGAGTGAACTGCATTTTAGGGTTAGTTCAGATTTGAAAAGTTCAAAAAACATTAATTTGAAAGCGAACGGCAACACCCGCTAAATGTGCGGTTCAATATCATAATTCATCCATGCACTCTAGGTGCATAATCGTAAAAATTCACAATGTTGCACTGCAGACTAAAATTAACCCACATTCATACGTTCTCTACGATATTAGATAAGACAGTAAACACTGCATGATATTGCGTTTGGCTTCTGTAGTGACAGGCCGAATACTTGGAATACCCGTGATTCCTTTGTTTTGAATTCTTGTACCAAAATAGAATTAGTTAATAGTCCTAACAGTTGGAAGTCATGGACCTTTTAAAAAATCACCCATGATTGTTTCGCTGGCACCTTGACATTGGTTTTACATAAATATTTAAACACTACAATTTTCACGCGGGTTTTTTGGGGTTTAAAAGGCTTTTCCGAGAAAATTCCACAGTATAATAAAAGCTACCTATGTATTATTTTGCTTAACTTTCGCAATTCTGTTGTTTAAATAAAATAACATAGGAGTTATATAAGATAGCTAGTCAATGAACAAAACATCAATTTAATCACCCCCTCTCCTTACTCTTCCAGGGTGCACGAGTCAAGCGGGCACCAGTTCGTGGCCAAGTTCTTCCGTCAGCCGACCTTCTGCGCGTTCTGCAAGGAGTTCCTGTGGGGCTTCGGCAAGCAGGGCTACCGCTGCGCGGTGTGCCAGACCGCGGCGCACAAGCGCTGCCACCACAAGCTGCTCGGGAAGTGTCCCGGCTCCAGCGCGCAGTCTGACACCACTGTGGTTGGTGTTTTATATAAGCTCGGACTAAATTACATAATTATGCTGTACCTAATCTCGGAAGGGGGTAGTCAGAGGTGGCGCGCAACTCACCCGCTTTCCGTTGGACATTTGTACTCACGAGATAGATCGCGAGCCGTATCGCTTTTGAATGAGTACTATGTACTTAGGGCATACATCTAGTATCTAGATGTGCAGGTTTCCTCACGATATTTTCCTTCACCGTAAGAGCGATGCGATGGTATAAAATATACTTAATTTTCCGCATCTCTGGCGTGAGAAGCGGGCGCTTCTTACTTAAATTCCCGCATATCTTACGTGAGAAGCGGGGGCTTACCCGACTGAGCTACCACCGCTGTGGGGCTTCGGCAAGCAGGGCTACCGCTGCGCGGTGTGCCAGACCGCGGCGCACAAGCGCTGCCACCACAAGCTGCTCGGGAAGTGTCCCGGCTCCAGCGCGCAGTCCGATACAACTGTGGTTGGTGCTTTATATATTACAATTGCTCACGACTGTCTTCCCCTACTGACGCAAGCGAGTCCCCCGCTTTTCGCTGTACATTTGTGCTCACGTGATAGGAGCTGTATCGCCGTTTTTGAAGGAGTACAATGCACTTAGGGTATACAAATACATCTAGAATCTAGATGTGCAGGTTTCCTCACGATGTTTTCCTTCACCGTAAGAGCGATGGTATACATTGTACGCAAGCGAGTCACCCGCTTTTCGCTGTACTCACCGTAAGAGCGATGCGATGGTATACAATGTAGGTACTTAAATTCCCGCATATCTGACGTTAGAAGCGGGCGCTTACCCGACTGAGCTACCACTGCTGTGGGGCTTCGGCAAGCAGGGCTACCGCTGCGCGGTGTGCCAGACCGCGGCGCACAAGCGCTGCCACCACAAGCTGCTCGGGAAGTGCCCCGGGTCTAGCGCGCAGTCTGATACCACTGTGGTGGGTGTTTTATATATAGCGTATAACTACATAGCTCGGACTTTCCATACATATGCTCACGACTGTAATCCCCGACGGGGTAGTCAGAGGTGACTTGCAAGTGAGACAACCGCTTTTCGCTGAACATTTGTAGTTACGTGATAGGTCGCGAGCCGTATCGCCATTTTTGAATGAGTACAATGCACTTAGGGTACACATCTAGAATCTCGATGTGCAGGTTTCCTCACGATGTTTTCCTTCACCGTAAGAGATATGGTATACATTGTACTCAAATTCCAAAGTTCATTGGTACATGTCAGCACCGGGATTCGAACCCGCATCTCTGGCGTGAGAAGCGGGCGCTTACCCGAATGGGCTACCGCCGCTCTGTGGGGCTTCGGCAAGCAGGGCTACCGCTGCGCGGTGTGCCAGACCGCGGCGCACAAGCGCTGCCACCACAAGCTGCTCGGGAAATGTCCCGGCTCCAGCGCGCAGTCTGATACCACTGTGGTTGGTGCTTTATATATTATAGCGTATACATAGCTCGGACTTTACATACATTATGCCCAAAACTGTAATACTGTAATCCCCGAATGGCTAGTCGCTTTTTTATTATTATATTAAACATTTATTTCCAGATATATGTCATCCATAGTAAATTAGTAAAACATATTTAAAAAATTATTAGTCAAAATATAAAAATCATACATGCCAAAAATTAATTTAAATCAGACCCAGTTTCTTTCGCCATTTCTTTCCTTCTCAATGACGGGGGCCTTTGTGAAATGGTGGTACAGTGCCACAAACTTATCTGTTCCGGTGACAGCTCACATAAATGTTTAATATTTCTTAATTCTATAAGATTTTAAGTTTGCTCGTATTGTTAATTCGCTCTTGCGGTGTTAATGAACCCATCTAATGTTTTACAATATAAAATTCATTAGTGAGTAATAAGATATGGATCAATTTAGTTCGGTCTCACCGGAACAGATAAGTTTGTCGGACTATAGATGACTATCGACAAATAATTGTAAAATTTTACATCGATTAAACCATTTGAATTTGAATTTGAAAACCCGAAATAATAAATAAATATACTTTTATGTCATTTCAAATGTAAAATAAATTGGAGAAAATAATAAATTGAACAAATTAATTGAATTAACAAATAAATAAATAACTTTTTACTGTACGATCAGTGCTGTACAAGTGTACATCAAAACAATCGAATTTCGAATAATGAAATATTGTTATTATATTATTCCCGGTTTGTATCAGTGTACTCCCTTGCGGTACAGGGTAGACAATAGAGGTTCATTTTGCATCTGATTTTCTTTAGTAGGGGCTTATTATTCTACTTGAAGTAGTTTATTATTATTTATTTCTATTCTACTTCACCCTTCTTTTACCATTAATTTTTGGATTGTTTGCGCTTTCTGTGCCAAAAAGTCACGTGCTCATTTACTTAGCAGTTGTATTGACATTTTAATATTTGTTTTTTTAAATATTTAATATTTTTTTTAAATATCTAGTATACAATCCCTACAGTAAAATACACACTTTCATCAAAATTCACTCACACAAACTTCAACACATATTATAAAGCACCGAATTTGCATAATATAATTCCATTGTTTAAAACTATAATATATATAACACTGATACATACACAAAACATTATTTAATTCATACTTATCTACTCATTCAAAATTCTCAGTTACACATACCGATTTATTTATAAAAGTTTTATTTATTTTTATTATTAAATTTTTTTTAAAAAAGATTATGAAATAAGTGCATGAAATTGTATTCTTCTTTTAGTTCTGTAGTTTACTTTACAAGGCGCCTCTGTTAGACTGTAAGGATCTTTAAATTAAGGGGATCCCTAAAGCTAAAATGCTAAAGTCGGCTTGATATACTTGATTAGATTGGAAAAACGGTGGCTTCTATCACATTGATAAAAATATATTTTGTAGCAGAGGGTATACTGAACATGTTAGTTGCTTATAAATTGGTGCAGGATATAATAAGTATGTTAAAAAAAATTGCAAACACACCATGTCTTTTGCCATTTTTTGACTTATTATGAAAAAACCCTCGAAATCAGAGGGCCCATTTTCATGGAATCTTATATGTATGTGTAGGTAATTAAATTCTTAACAAAGTTACCTTAAAGAGTTGGATTTAATGGACCAAAAGTCAACTTTTTTTGCAAAAAACTAATAAATTCCGGTTTAAAAATGATGACACCGTGACAGATTTCAGATTTCTTCAGTCGTCGCCCTGGTGGCGGCCTGTTAGGAGCGATACCCACGCCATTTTATTTTTTATCAAATATTTCACAAAAACTGATTAAATCAACAAATTATGACTACAAGTATTATAATACATATGCATTTGCTATGGAAAGTTAATTTTCTAATCATTTTAGATGCAGAAAAGCCGAAAATTCTTAGAAAACATTTCGCCTTTTCGATTTGTTTACATTTTTTACTATAGAGTTACAGATGCATAGATAAAGGTAAACATTGCACATAATGACACTTATTAGATTCTCCGAATAAGAACTATACGGTCAATGCAGTATGCCAAAGCGCGAGCCTGTTTATATTCTGAGGGGTAATTTATTTTATTTTAACGGTTGTGTATGGTAGGTAAGCTACACAATATACAGGGTGTTGAAAAGTAAGTTCATAATTTGTTTTATTTGAAACCAAAAACCGTAGTTAATTAAAAATATATATATTTTAAGATGTGGTAGTCTGTAGTCTGTACACTACAGGTTGTTAAAAATAAGTAAGTATTTTTAAAAATTGAAGATCTAAAATTTACATAATTTTTTAAATCTATTTAACAAGCTTTGCAAAAAAGCGGTTAAGTGCGACTGTATCTCGCCATGAAAAAAATGAAATGTTTACTGTAGCTATGAATTTTATGCGTTACAAGTGGAATAAAATACCGCATAATATTATGTACAACTATGTAAGAGCCTAGTTTTAAAAAAAAAACTCATAAGAAAATATTAAATACACAGGTTTTTTAACCCCTGAAGGAAATAGAGGGGTGTTATAAGTTTAAAGTAAGGGCTGATTTTTTTTTTAAATTAGGGTGATAGGTAATGTATATTTTTAATGATTTTTTCAAATAGATAAATGTTATACCATTTTTAAATTGCCATAAAATTACCTATAGTTATAGTTATAGAAAAGGGCAGGGCTACCAGTGCCCATTCGCCACTGCAACCTAAAAGATCTATAAATTATGACTCCCCATGCCGAGTCTCACTCTACAGGCCCAGGTCTTTTATAAACCTGATATTACCTATACAGGATGTTGCAAAAAGGGTATACTGTGCCGAAAGGGTTTGACTCAGGGGTTATTCTGAACAACTTTTGTTCTCCAAGTTTTGGAAATTCTCGAAAAATAAATTCGGTCTCTATAGTAAAAAGTCACGTGATCGAATAAGTTTCTATGTAAAAGGTTTTGTTACGTGAATTTTCAAAATTGTAGAAGAAAAGTGGATCAGAATGGCACCTAAATCCACTTTTGGCTAAGCTTTATACCCTTTTTTCAATACCTTGTATAAAATATCGTCAGCGTCACCTTAGATCGTAATCATCGTAACTCCTCGTGACCAAATTTTAGAGGAGACAAAAATACTGTTTTATTTGTAGTTCTAGTTGGCATACTACCCACCTAAAGTTTTTTTTAACTAGCCTAAAAATTATTTGTTTAGACAGTCTATCTTCCTGTTCAACCGCAGCCTGAGTGCCAGTGACTCAATGACTGAAAGGAGGCCATTAGTGCTCCTAAATAAATAAAGCAGGCCTGTAGATTATCTTTCAGTGTACCGACACATCTGATTGCTGTAAGAGCCTGATAAGCTCTTCGAACGAGTCATACCTCTGTGGTGGTACGGTTTCGACCTTTCGGACAGTCAGTTTGGCATCCGAAATGCGGATTCGAATAGTGGGTACAATACTTTGCGTTCGTTCACTGTCGGAGCAGGATAAGAACCACGGGCGAGTTGTTGCGCTGGCTGTTTGCTTAAAAATAGTAACCGCGTTCAACTCTATCCCCTAGAGGGCGAACCTTTAGGGCGGCTCTTGTATACCATCACTTGTCTTCTCTATCTCGTCATCTGCAAAAAATTGACAGAGGTCATACGTGTCTAACAAGTACATTAAGGATGCGAAAAGAGAGGGTTTGTTTTCACAGAAGAAGTTCAGTTGCGGAGTTCCACAGCGGTAGGTCTTGGACCCCTCTGCTGTGGAACTTGGCATACAACGCGGTCCTGCAAATCAAGCTCGCAAACGGCGTTAGCACAGTGCATTTTTCTAATGTCACACAGGTCGTGAGGTAGGCTGAGAGCCTCCTTCGGGGATGACATCCCAATGATTCATTACGAAAAAATTGCTGCAGCTGTGCTCGTCTTGTCAAGTCGAAGAGAATGGCTCGTATTCGACGCAACCTGCAGTACTGGTGGGATTGGTTGGAGGACAGGACAGCAGGAAGCTGCAGCAGCCGTCATGCTGTGATTCGACGCATAGATGCAAAAACAGTTGAAAGTAACTTCATGTTAATAAAATATTAGATCTTAATTTAACAACATAACATTGCAAAAAAAAATTAACATTGTTGAGTATGTTATTGTAATTTACTAAAGTAGTAATAAAAACAAAGGCTTATTGCATAGTTTTCGTTCACGTTCGCCTACATCGCACGTTGTATATGAGAATAAAGGGTATAATTACTAAGTTTTCTTGTTTAAAAATCACGGTTTGGGGTTTAGAGGAAAACAAATGGTAAAATGCGGAATACAGTTTTTTTTTTCGAATAAAGAGGAAAACATGTGAATTCAAAAAACGTTTCTATTGACACCAAAGAGTACTTTTCGCCGAGAAAAGTGGAGTTACAATGTTTGCGATCTAAAGTGATGATAGAACTAGAACTTATTTTTTCAGTTCACCTGCTGTTGAGTGAAATCGTAATTAGGTAAATGACTCCTTGACATGAAAATAACTTTTTTTTTATAATCGTTATAACAAAACCGTTTTTTTTAATACAGCAATATTTGTAGGTGTACTTACAGTGAGCAAAAGAGCGCAGCAAGGTGTAAATTTTTTGGTTTTTAAGAAACAAAAATATTATTTCTATCATATCCCAAATACACATAAGTACTTAAAAAAAAAAATACACACTCTCGCCTTGTACTAATGTACTCCCTTGCGGGGGTACTTACATTTTATTATTTTTCTGGTGACCTCCCCATATCCCTTTGCCAGCTACGTAACCTTTTGTGACACCCTGTATATGCAGAGTTCTGCAAACTACTGTTCTGCTTTTGAAACACCAAAAAAAAACAGGTCGTCTAACTAAAAGGTCACGTGACCAAAAAAAAATTATATGAAGAAGCGTTTTTTTCATGAATATAAAAAATTACGTAGGATAAAAGTTTTTCAGAGTGACGCCTGAGTAACGCCCTTTCGGCTAACTATACTTTTTTTATTACACGGGGGCAGAGTTTAATACAACACCCTGAACTATTAAACTCTGATAATATTTTCGCGATTTTTTTACATTCTGATTTCATTTCCTGGCTTAGAAATAACATCAATAACATGCTGCACACGTTGGTTTCGGCATAGTATTAAACCCTTTTTGCAACAACCTGTATAAATATCGGCACGGGTACGACTTTATATACCTATAATTAATTATTAAATATTAAAAATACTTTCAAATAAAAATAAATATTTTCGTATCACAAAACAATATTACTTACTTAGTATATTTTTAACAAAGTGGCATGTCTTCACTTTTATGTTTTCGAGTACTATGTTAAAATTTCATGTCATTGTCCGTAGAACGCCCCGCATACCTCAACCCCCCCTCACTAGATTTGACAGATTCTGATTTTCTTCCAGCTTTAGTGACAGCCTTAAATCATTTTATTTGTAACCAGGTACACTGGCATTCACGACACAGGCTGAGCCTAGTGTGGAAGCCACCGAATTTCGATAATTTATAATCTCTCACCCTTTTATTTAATTTCCTAAAATTATTTGTTTGTACCTACTAACTTTTTAAATTCTATGGTGTTTAAATATTTTTTTTTTTTTTGAAATAAACACACTGGGGCATGCTGAAAAACAGCCTCGATCGAAAACCAGTTTTCCGTCGACTTATGCTGAGCATGTCACCATTTGCCAAAAGAAAATTATAATTTATTGAAGTACTTGTTTTAACTAAAATAGTATAATGTAACTTAGTCATAATTAGTTATAATGTAGAATAAGTTATGTAAGGTCATTTTTATTTTGGCAATAAAGCATATTTTACTTTACTTACTTTTACTATTGTAGGGTATGGTATTATGTACGATGTGAAAATAAATTAATGTGGTCTGAAATCAGCAGCTGATGCGTGCAGTTTGAAATACAACTGTAGCGAGGCCCACATGCGTGCTAAAATGAAACAATTACTTAGTGGATAGAGCAAATTGTTTGTTTATATTTAATTTAACACTGTTACTCAGACAACATAAATCTTAGGGTAAAAATGCAGGAATCAAAATGTAGGTATACTTACGTTGTATTTTTTTTCGGCGGCTAAATTATTATTTTTAATAATTTTGTTCTAACTTCTAACGCTATAGGTATATTTACTATGTAACATTCTAAGTACTGATTAAACTAATATATTCTTTTATGCTACGGCACAACTGGCTACGACGCGGCGTAGCCTTGTAAAGTTGCTACGGCGCGGCGTAGGCTTCAGTTTCGTAGCGTACATGAACTTAGCTAATTCATATTGCTGATTGCATGTTATATCAAGATCAAGTTATCTGAAATAAATGAATTTAATTACCTAATATCTAAAAGTATGTAATAATATATGTTCGGCTTCAAAAATATTATAAGAGGAAAATAATCAATATTTTAGTCTGAGTGATATGCCTGCCCAGCAGAGCTCCATTATGGGTATACTCTATTTGGCCGGTCTGCTTAAAACATGTGTATTACTAATAGTAGGTCTATGATTAGGTACTAATTATACCTATTATTATTAAACAGTGACAAAGGTGCGAAAGAGTATAATAAATCTGTATGTCTCAATATTTTAAACACAAAAAAGAACACATTCAAATCAGTTTCGAAGTTCGGTTGCTAACAGCCACACAACGTTTCAGCCAGGAGCAAAAGTAGCAAAAAAATATTTAAACTTGTACTTTAAAGTTTTATTTATTTTCCATTGTGCCAGTACCTCCGGGAGCGGTTCAAGGTGGACGTGCCACACCGGTTCCGCCCGCACCAGTTCGTGTCGCCCACCTTCTGCGACCACTGCGGCTCCTTGTTCTACGGGTTCTTCAAGCAGGGACTTAAGTGCGAAGGTGCGTCACCAATATCACCATAAGCCGGGTCCAGACATGTATCATTTGCCCGATCCGATCACCGTATCCGTATCGTCGACGCGTAATGTGGACGGTTAATGATACGCGTATCGTGATACGCGATCTCGATACGCCGTTATGATACGGCCCGTCCCATGTCGTGACGGTTTTTGTCCGATCATCAAAGGAATTATGACGTATTATGAAAATACGGATACGGAGCCAATCAGAGGCATCCACAACTTGATACGGCGCTTGATACAATACGCAGATACGGTACGGTGGTCGGATCGGGCAAAGGATACATGTCTGGACCCGGCTATAGACAACCTCAATGCGAGCCGCACGGGGTCAGATTAAAGCCGTGTCAACAGTAGGCATACTGTTAGCGACCGACTGAGTTTGCGGCGTATCGATTTAGTACGCTCTTCCATATATTTGTAATGGAGTGTCCACAGTCTGCTAGTTTAGTACGCAGTTTGCAGCGTTACGCGCGCTGACTATCTCAGTATCTCGCCGCTAATAGTTTGCCTACTAGGATCACGGCCTAAGTTGACTTTGCAATAGAGTGCTAACACCGAAACTGGTTAGGACAAAAACGTATCTTACTTTTTTAATTAATGACACCAGTAAAAAATATATTTTATCTTTGACCAGTTAGCGTAGCGGACTCTTAGGTTGCGTCCCCAGTAGGCAAAGTGCTCACTTATAACTAGGCGTGCGTGACGCCGCATATTGCGAAGAGTGAGCGCTAAACTAGCAAACTGTGAGCACTCGACATGCTAAACCGATACACCGCTAACTCAGTCGGCGGCGAACAATTTGCCTACTGGGGACGCAGCCTAAGGAGGTAGGCAAATCTTGTAAACTACCTGCTGAAGCGGCAGATGTATACTAAGCATTAGTATAACAGTTAGCCGTAAAATTAGTTGCTATGAGATGTGTATCAGCCTTATTAAACATATTATTTATTAAAAGTAATAATATATTATCTTCTGTGATAATGGAAGATGGTACTAATTACTATATTAATATCAGCTGTCAATTGCCAGTTGGCTTATCTCCAGTTTTGTTTGATTTAAATATATACTTACATATAAAGGCGGAGCTTATTGTTGTGGCTTGAGATCCAAGTTTACAATAAAGAGTATAAAGACTAATAGCTGAAGTACTTAACTAACTGTTTTCAGTATTTTCCCTGAACATAGTTTGGGAATTATTTCACACATTGTACTTATGTATTACAATATTATTTGTTGCATATATAAGAAAACGTGATATAATTTATGTTAGAAATTGTTGTTACAAATGCAAAGTATGCTACGAAACTAAAGCCTACGCCGTCGTAGCAACTAAGCTACGAACTGGCTACGCCGCTGCGTAGCAGCCTCGTAGCTAAAAATAAATTCATCCTTATTTTTTTATTTTATAATTATGAAAATCATACTCATTTTCTACTTAAAACTCCCCACATAATTCTGACTTATATTATTCGTATGTGTTGTGTCATGCTCTTGCTCGAGAGTGTTTTTACTAATTCTTAGAAATGTAGCCAAATTATAACGTATAACCCCCCGGAGCTTATCTTTAAACTGGTATGTAAAACTAGATTTTTTTCAGCTAAATACTTGACATTCTAGATTTTAATGCTTCGCAAACAGTCATGAAATAACCATAATGTTAGTCATTAGCTTACATTAATTAATTGGAATCATCATAATTATGACAGCTAAAAAACAACTTACCCTAGTTCTTAAAATAATTCATCATAATTTATCATGCCATGCTTCCATACTTAGCAGTGAGTAAAGAAAATGCATGAAATCACAATTATCGATATCTCTGGCGATTCATTTTATTCTTATAATAATCACAAAATTAAAAAATATTTGGTTTTACAACATGTAGTACAGTACAGATACAGATGATTATGATTATTTGAACTTACATAGCTTTCTAGGTACGATATAAAACGTCGTCAAATAGATAAAACAAAAAACTTACAAACCTCAAGAGATTGTTGATGACCGGCAACAGATGTCTCTACTAGTCTGTTCGAGTAGAAGTGGTATTTTTAGGACTGACACGACATTTTTCCTATTTATAAAGAACCAGAAGTAGAAATCGGAGAAATGGACTTAACAAAACAAATATTTACCAAAATAAAAAGTTGTTAAACTTTAAAAAAACAAAAAAAATGCCTAACACAAAAAGTATGACTGAAATAGATATTTATAGACTCTTCCTATCACGGGTAATGTCGCACGGGTCATGGGTCTATTATTGTGTATAAGCGTTCATCACTCAATCACCTGCGTGGCTGCGCGGGGTGGGGGCGGGGCGCGGGGGGTGCACCTGCGCGGGCGCCGCGCCGCCGCCGCCGCCGCCCAGTCCACGCCGCGACGCGCGCGCTGCCTCTCCGCCGATCTGCCGCGCGCCTTCAAAATGCCGCTATATTCCGATCATTATTACAGTGGGTCGTCGTCCTACAGTGCTCCTTACAGCTACAGTGCCGCGCCTTCTATCGGATTGTCGTACAGTGCGTCGTACCTGAACCCCGGCTCCAACTACAGCAAGCACTCGTCGCTGGGCGGCTACTCGCGCGCGCCGCTCACGCCGCGATGGAGCCCCTCCAGCCGCAACTACTCGCCCATGCTCAGCACCATCTCCGAGCGCAGCAACACGGGGCCCGTGCGCATCCACAGCCCCCGCCGGCTGCCCCCTTTAAAGAGGTCCTACGCGGTCCAAAATTACACTCCCAGACCGATTCACATAAATACTGCTGATATTGATGTATCCAGAGATAGATACAGACCGAAGCCCACTTATGGGGTACCAATTTCGGAGTCAGCACCTAGAGTGAAACCGGTCGAGGAAGAAGTTGTGGTGGTGGCAGAGAAAGCCCCTGTGGAACCCGTTACTAATACAGAGGAACCCGTGCCTCCAGATCCCGTCCAAATAATCTCTAATGAACCGCCTACTGAGACTATGTGCATCGATAATGGACCCTTTATGCCACGTGTGGACGAGAAACCTGAAACAGGAATTGATTCATCACCAGGTTTGCATAGAAATACAACCATTAAGCGAGGAAGAACGGTTGTGAGACTGCATACAATAAAACGGAAAGATAGAGATTCGCCTCGTAAGCCAGTTGATAAAAGTAATGACGATGAGCCAGAACCCTCTCCAGGGTGGAGGGAAAGATTAGCAGATGATCTCGTTTACAAAGACAGCAGAGAAAAGAAAACACTTGGTGCGAAACTAGTAGAAAAATTCATCGTAAAAGATAAATGTGAAGAAGATGATGATGAGCTTAGAATACTAAAAGAATCCATAAAAAAAGAAAAAGAAACCATAAGTAGTGACTTAAGTGGTTCTGAAACGGCTGTATTACCTCACAGTGATATATCCCGATCGAAATCTCCCGATCGAAGATGCTCATTAGAACTTTTAGCTCAGCAAGCAAACATTCTAGATTGTTTAATAAGAAGTGAAAATCTTGACATACCTACTTTAGACTTGACCAAAGTAGGCGTTGAAGCCGAATCAAATTATGAAATCAAACCAACACCGTCAATGAAAAGAAGAAAATCAAATGAGATAAGCAATCCTTTGCAAACGACTCAGTCTGATCATTCATTGCATGACCGAATAAATTCATTTAGAAATTCTAGAGATAGGCCAGTCTCCAGAAAACAAAGCTTAAAAAAGTCGTCTTCTGGGAGTAGTCTTGGTAGATTAGATTCCATAACTGAATTTCCTAAAGACCAGACTACCTTGCCGGCGATAGAAGAATTTAGACAGTCACTAAAAAACAATGAAAGTAATAAGCATAAAACCAATAAAAAAATAACTTCGACGGTAGAAGTATCGCCACCAACAAATACAATTAAATTTAAAGTTGATGCCGTTACTATCGAAGAAAAACCTAAACCTCCTAAGAGAGAAATATCATATCAGTCTGTGGTTAATACTACTCCAGGAACAAACGACCTTAAATCTCAGCCAGACAAAATGTCTGAAGCCAAAAGTAAAAGGTACAATATGAAAAGAAAAACAAAAACATTACTTAGCGTAGATAGTGATGAAACTGACACAGAAAGCAGTAATTTTTGGGACAAAATTGGTAAAAGAGAAACTGTTTATTTAATAGCTAGAAAACAAAATATTCAAGATGAGATTGAAAAGGCAAGGCGAGCATTTTTTTTATGCCCTGAAGATGAAAATCCTGTACCTGATACTGACAACATCCAAAACAATTCGAAAGTAGAAGAAGAAGATAATGATGTTTTTGAACAAGCATTAAGTTCACAAAATAATGAATCAATAGACTCTCAGAATGAGATGGATATAACTGTCAAACAATCTGTGGAGCAATTAGTAGTAACGAAAGACCAGCAATTATTGGTTATAGAAGAAGTTAAAACAGAAATCCAAAGCAACGATATTCAAGTTATTGATAATATTATTGCTATAGAGACGGCACCCCTCGAAGTGATAAAAGAATCGATCCAACCATTAAATGATTTAATTACAAAAATAGAGACTGCTCCGGAAAGTACTTTAAATGTTGAAAGTTCCACCATAAATAAAAATGAATTAAATAAAAACAATATTAAGTCCAGTGATGAGTCTTTAAATGAAATGAGTAATATTTTGCCAGTTACTGGTAGTGGTGAGGTGAATGTTAATCAGTTTGGATTATGCCAAGGGGCTTTACATAATATTGATCAGGATATTAAAGAAAAAACTATGCCTACTGATGCAGAATATGAAACTAAGTCTGAGTCAAATGCGGATAAACCTTATATTGATACAAAAAGTAAAAATGAAGCAACCAATATTCTACCAGCCACTAATGCTGAGAAAAACGTTATTTTGACAGATAAAAAGGATGGTGAAATTGATAATAAAATGGATAAAAAAATACTGGCACCAGTTATTACATCAGAAACTGTACCATCTGATACTATTGGTGGAAATATTGGTCTAATTAGCAGTACCCAAGAAGATAGTAATGTATTAATATCAAAGGCATCAAAGATAGAGCAAGTAAAGAATGTACAAGAAACCAATACACCTAAATTTAATAAATGTGAAAAAATTGATTCACAAAATGATATTTGCTCGACTACTGATACCTCTGAAGTAACCACGCTAACCACATCTCTTATACCAAGTCATTGTGATAATGTAGAAAATAAAGAATCACCAACACTTGTTGATATAAGAGATAAAGCAACTGTTCCGGATCTTCCAAAAACTGATCTCACTAAAAACGATAAAATTACTAAAACTGAAGGGAACCCTTCAGTATCTAATAAATGCCTAAGTGAGGAAGAAAAGTTAAAATCAAGCAAATTAACGACGCAACTCGACAGTAAAACAACACCACCTAAAATAAAAAATGTGAAGACTAAAGTAAAACCAGTAAACAAGGATAAATCTAAATCTCCTAGCGATTCCGATAAAAAGAAACCCATAGTTAAAAAACCTCTGTTGAATACTAAAGGTGTCAATAAAAAACTTGCAGACCCAGATGTTTTAAACAACATAGAAAATAAAGAATCTTTGGAACCAAAGCAAGAAAACCAAGCACCATGTCCTATCCACGGTTCTAAACAAGCCGCGGATCCTATTGAGCCAGTCTCAATGAAACAAGACGAATCCGGTAAAAGTGTTAGCAAAGAGGAAGCAACTGTTATTCCAAAAGAAGATAAATCTCTAGTAGATAAATCAAAAATAGAAAACATTCCAGAAATCAAAATTGAAAATAAAGAAATTTTAAACGTTCCGACAAATAGCTATAAAATAAAATGTGATGAGGTAGATAAATTACCAGAGGAAATTAGCAAAGTGGTAGAAGTGATACAACCGGCAAAGCTACCATCAGTGAAAAAGGCAGTCACTCCAATTAAAAAACCTGTTAAACAGGAGGCAGCTTTGAGACCTCTTATTGCTACACCGAGGCCTTTACAAAAGAAATCGCCGCAAGTTCTGCGACCCGTGAGCTCGTCAGAGAGCTCCTCGGAAGAAGAATCATCTGTCGATGAGTCGGACTCCAGCGGAGGCTCGGCCGAGTTCTTCGAATGTGAGAACAATCCTGACGGCAGGACCTCCACGGGCTCCAACGACTCAGGATTCGACTCCTCCGCACCTACATCTCCAGCAGGCTTCGTTCATATTAAAAAAGGTAGGCTCAAATCCACGCCAACGTTCATACATCACAGAAGCATCACACCGCACCGATGTACTAACACGCACAATCCCCGCTCCGTAACATTACCGACTTCAGCTAACATGTACAGTTTCGCGATCGCTTCTGCACGGCTTCAGGCTATCCCGAGTAGGTTTGAGGGTCGATGACTGTTGCTATACCTTCAGCCTCGTATGTTTTTAGACTGCGATGTAAATTGCCACCGAAAGTGTGAGAAGCTGACGGCGAACCTGTGTGGAGTGAACCAGCGGCTGCTGGTGGAGGCCTTGGCGGCGCGCCCCGCGTCCCGGCGAGGTACGTAGCGGCTTCCTCCTTCCTCTCTATGCCTCTATCATTAAAAGCCAACGTGCTATCGTGTCGCTGAAATTACAGAAAGTCGGACGTCATTGTTACGTCAGACGGGGCTGTAAATAATTCACATGTTTTATTAGCTAGTATCGGGCGTAACAGTTATTATTAGCGCATTTCTTATGTAAAAACGGTTGATAGTATTAACATGTCATATTAGTGATAGGAAAAAGCGTATGTTGGCTACGAATATAAAGCTGAAAAGTTAACGTACGATAATATTATTTGGCTACGTCCGTTAATTTAATTAAATGGAGGTAAAAGCTTTATTTAGTATCGTGTAATGTCTCTGTTTGTGATCGCGCATTTGTAGTCGGGTCCACGGGGACTGCGGGTAGATGGATGCGGCGCGCGAGTGGGTGGCTGCGATGCTCCTGTCTGGATGATGGCCAATATTCACTGCTCACCTGTAAAGAATTAATAGCTTCAATTGCTCTTTGAGTAAATATAGAGAACATTTAAAGTTGTCCATTTTGTTCGAGATAAAAAAGTAGGCAGCCGTTTCAATTAGCAGACTGAAGCATCTTATACTTTAGGATGATTTATTTGGTTTTTTAAATAGTTTTCTCAGATGTTTTTTTTTGGGTTTTACGACTTAGTTTTCCACATTTCGTCAGCGTCGTCAGTACAGTAAATCTTTTATGACGGTATTCCAAAATATAATAAAAATGGATTGCGCTGTTTTATAAGCAAATCTCATATCTATGGTGTAGATTTTATTGTGATTTTATTATCAGATGGTGTCTGTCATCGTCTCGTCATTCACCAAATATATATCACGATGAGTGATGTATGCGAGTAGGTACTCAAATTGATATAGGAAGTTGCAGGAGTTGTTTTCCACTGATGCATGCTACGATGATTTACGAGAGATCCATCGACACTCGACCGAGAGCTGCCAATTCGCGTTCCTTTCTCTCGTGACTGCGAATCGATACACTAGATCAAGAGATGATCAAGCGTATGCTAACATTAGAAATTCCATCCCATTTTAGACTTCGCTCGGTCTAAATAGAGTCTATTCTCCTGATCTTCAAGTACCAGTGTCATAGCACAGTTAGGGAACTGAGTGCAGTATTTTTTGCAAATGTTTGTTGGTAAAGGAAAAGATAGATGAAAAGCAAATTGATTTGGCGAGACTTCAAACGTCACTTAGTATTTTTAATTCAATTCGTGCTGTCACTATACGATTTGGCAGTGATACACTCAATTAAATTTTTACTGTAGTTTCTGGTTTTCTGTTTATTGTTAGTGGTGATTGTAACGATCCGTTTGGTCAATATTTCTTGAAAACAGTAAAGTTTCAGTTTTTAACATTTTTATACTCAGTTTGATTTTACTGAAATAGTTTAAGATTCGCTTATGGTTTATAATAACTATAGATGGTATGAAAATAGGGCACAATGTAATACTAATGGAATTAAGTTATGGATGGGATTTCTATATATAATTTCACAACTAAATTGTATAATGAAGATTATGTTTATTTACAATATATTTATATGTTTTCTTTTACAAATAATAAGATAAATAACCATAACAAAACAGAAAAATATTACTTACATAGGGGAGCATTGTATGCACTTAAAATCCTTTATCTTTCTTAAAAATCTTACTCACTCATTTTCTTTTCAAATAACATTCCTGCCATAACGATTGTTTTTTAATTTACTTTATTGATTTATGTAAGGAAAATTCTTTAAAATTAGTACTTAGTCACATTTTCATGATCTTCTCTTACATTTCTTACAGCAAAAGTATACAGAAATACCCGAAAATATTCACTACGTCTCCTGCAAATACCTATCAACGTTTCTAAAGTAAAATCTTAATTTTTAAAATTCTAAATTCCTAATTCCGAACATTGGCGTTTATTTGGAGTAAGTATTCTAATCTTCCGTACTGAATGTTCTATCCTATCTATCGTGGTAAACTTTACCTCTTATCACCAATATGATAGTTGTTTGTTTTTATAAAATATTGTATTTAGGTGGAGATGCAGCGAGTACCTCCACTGCCGCCGCCTCCAACTCAGAAAATACGGCTGATGCTCAGGAAAAGGCACTTGGTAAATATTATACTATTGTACAATGAACGTTTGGAAATATTAAACATTTCCATGCATGGTAATCATAATCACTAGGTAAGTTATGAGTGGAATTATTCAGGGTGTATAAATATGCATGACGGAAATTTTAAGCTTGATGCCACTGACTAATGCACACAAAACATCACATAATACTCAATAGAAATTTAGTTAAGTGTACATGTTTATTAAGTGGTTTAAATGGTTTAGTGCCTGTTTCACCATTTCTGACTCTAAAGTGCAGCATTTAATATCCTTAAGATTAAATTATAGAATTTTTCTAACAGTGGAAGCTTCCACCTAACTGGCACTTACTCGGTCTTTGTGAAAGAGGCCCTTAGAATTCTTGTTTTCTTATTATTATTTTAATCCTAGTTATAAATACACTTTTCAGTGTGTCCTTACTAATTGCTCATAAATAATAAAATATAAATATAGTGAAGTACCCTATGTCTCTATTGCCATATAGGTAAGAAGGTTGTAAAATCGTAATGATAAATAATACTTAGCTCAAATAAATAGGTACACAACACAACCCATTCAGTTACTATTAAATCTTAATGTAAGTACATATCTGTAAGGTTTCATCTCCATTTTAGAATTGATTGGTTTATAATTCAAATTAAATACTTAGTTGCGATACTTAATGAATAAGTTTTATTTATAAGTCTGAACAGGTAAAGCCAATGTAGTTTCTATAAAACAAGTAAATATTCAGACTATCTCACGACTATCTTAAATGACTTATGACCTATCTCAAGTAGTAATTTTTTAGGTATTGTAGTATTTTTGATTCTCCGCACTTTCGTCATTATGATCGATAAAGGGAATAAAGAAAAGAAGAAAACGGCCAAAAGTTCACAACCGAGCTTCATTCTTATTATTGTTGGTATAATAAACAGGATTATGCAAGAGCGTTAACATTTCATTGGGCGTTTGTTCCAATTTCGTGAGGATTTATTTATGCGTCTGGGGTTCCGCGTTCCTCGCACTTATGCGATTATTGCACCCGCATAACATCACAGGAATTTCATTTTAAGCGTAAACGTTAATTTGTAAATATTTATACTATAGTATACCTAGGTATTTACTACCAGCCAGACACCGGCAAGCGACTTTGGCTAGGAGTCCTATGCACTATAGGTCCTAGGTAGTCTGGATAAAGAAACCTCCCCCCTCATAGATAACATTGTTACTTTGAGAGGGGTTAGGCGACTTTGTCCCCGACTTCTGTATCAAGTGGTCAAGCAGCGGTAGTCACGTAAAAAAACCCTACATAATGTTTCTATCAGGTATTGTGCAAGTGTCAGTTTGCCAGCAAAGTCGATCGAATAGCAAGTTGGTCATTAATTTCCTGCCAAATATGTAGCTACATAAATTATTTAATTACATTGATTGATTTTTGTCTAATGTTTAAAGCTTTATTAATATATTATAAAGATGGCTAGTACTTACATGTTGTATAAGGTGATTACAAAGAAACAAAATTAGTAACTGGCATTGCTAATAAAGTGGTAACTTAAAAAATATGCGATTAAATAATACACAAAAAAGTAAAATTCTACATGTTGTGAGGAAATGTCGTATGTTTTATTACGTGAAACTTTATTTATAAAGATAGTAAAATGTTGCGCAAATATTACTTCCCGATAGAAAAGACAGACGGCTATAATGTGTGTAAAATGTGTTCACCAAGTCATTAATTTTTGTAAAACTCTGTAATTTTCTTGTTTGCCCTTGATATCGGTCAATCTATGTCTCCCACTAGTCTCTCTAAAAATATATTTTTGCAAAGCAGCTGAGTTGGAGGAAAGAATTTTTTGTTATGTTTCTCAGTGTAACAAAAACATTAGCCGGTTATTTCGTGCACCTACATCTAGATTCTAGATAGGTTCCTACTTAGTACGATTTAGTAGCGAAATACGACCGAATGGCGTAGTGGTTAGTGACCCTGACTACTGAGCCGATGGTCCCGGGTTCGATTCCCGGCTGGGGCAGATATTTGTTTAAACACAGATATTTGTTCTCGGGTCTTGGATGTGCCCGTAAAATGGCAATAGGCCCCCTATTACATTGGGACTAACATAACACTCTGGCGAAAAGTGGGTGCAGCAATGCACCTCTGCCTACCCCGCAAGGGAGTACATTAGTAGGTACAAGGCGTGAGTGCGTGTTTTTTTTTTTTTTTTTTTTTTTTTTAGTAGCGAAATGCAGAGTTGCGGTGACATTTATTTATAATTTCCTTACATAATGTGTAAAGGTGTTTCATAAAGGTAGCTTCAGTTGTACTCGTATGTTAGATTCATTATTCTTGGTAAATATCAGCTGTCCGATACCCATATTAACAGGACTTGCCTAGCTTAGGGTCGGATGGCCGTGTGTGAAATGTCCCCACATATTATTATTATTATTATCTGGAAGAAAAAAAACACTCGTGAACATCTATCAACTACCTAGGCTGCTGCTCCACAAAACTCTGTCTAGTCTTCTTCATTCACCTGATAGGTCGGTATAAGTAGGTAATATATCTAACTTAATAGGTACTTACCTGACTAAAATATATTATTAAGTATATTGGTCTTGCACAATGTTACCCAATAATAATTTTACAATAATAATAACGAATGTTTTGGTTTGTTGGGATAACGTATATAACTAAGTAAATTAAATGCTGAACATGATAGGTTTTCCAGAAAATTATTCAGCAAAAAGTTCAATTCAAAATCTTCAATTCAATCCATAAATAACTCCAAACAACAAGGCATTTCAAAGCTTTTAGCGCGAATGGCTTTTGCAAACGTTTGAGAATAAATCAACGAGCATTTTTTACCCATAAATAAATTCTGCATCATCTGCATATTATACTGTTGTACCTACCTACCTACCAAAGTATTAGTCATATTTTAATGAAGTCATTAAATCTTATCTCACATGCACTTTTATCTACGAAAAATCTAGGTAGGTACTACTTACATTTATTTTGACGAATTATCTTTACAGTTGCGTTGAGTCGTAGCCTGTCGCAATATGGGATCACATTAGGGCATGCAATACCGCAATACCGGTATTCGTAATACCGGGATCCCGTACAAAATTTCCGCTTTTTTCAATACCGGTATTGAAAGTTAATACCGGTATTGAAGTAATACCGGAATCGGACTTTTTTAGGCTATAAATAAAGCGATTAAGATTTAGTTAGCCTTGTGTGTGTATATGTCGCAGGCATCTGGTTTAATCTCCTGTTTTATTGAACCGCTAGCCCGTTCATTGGATGACGCTATTCAGTTGTATGACTAGGCCGAACGTTGATTGTACAAGCGTCACAAAACGTCCAACTAGTTAGCGGACTTAAAATCAGTCAGGTGGTGAAAAAAACAAATATGGCGTCTAACAGCGAACAGCTGACACAAAAAGCACTTGTATTGTTATTTTTTGCAAATAAATTAGCTTTAAAGTGCGTTATTTATGTTAAAATAGTGTGACAACATGGATTTACGTATTATTACACCGCCGGCGGATAGTTTCAAAGAAAAAAATGTGCTGAAACTGGATAATTATGAACAACAATATCAAGGTACGTTTATTATTATTATTTAGTTAATTTGTGAGATGAGAGCTTTGTAACATAGTCTTTTTGTTGACTCTTGTCTGGTCATGTTCATCCTAACCAGACATTACAAAGTTGCTATACTATATCCCATTTAACGACTTGGCTGAATAACATTCAGTCAAGACGTTGGACGTTACAGTCAACCACTTGACGAGTTGTTCTTTAGTCATTCAACTGAGTAGCGTCATCCAATGAACGGGCTAGCGGTTCAATCAAACAGGAGATTAAACCAGATGCCTGCGACATATATACTGTGAAAGCGCACTTGTTCCCAACCGTTTAATGCAGTTTTCGGCTGCTAGAAATCTACTGTTGACCATGCGTAAACCGGCACCGGATGTAAAAAAATAGTTTATTCTAAAATTTAAACTCTAAAACTGATTTCTCGTAAAAATCTACAACAAAATACAGAATATGATTGCATTTTCTTGTTTTATTTTGATGTATACGACCTTTAAACACAGTATATGCCATTTATTACAAGGAAGTCTAATACCGGTATTAATACCGGGATCCCGGTATTGAGTTGTAATACCGGAACTCAATACCGGTATTGAAAATTTTTCCGGTATTGCATGCCCTAGATCACATCCATCATCTCAATTTACTTAGACAAAAACAATAAAATTTAATTAGTTGACAGAACTGCACTTCATATCAGGATCAGTATAGTTTCAGTGGCTCCAATTAGGGACGTTTGTTTACAGTAATAATTGATATAAATCTTTGAGGACTTCTTAAAGCCAGACGCTCTTGCCAATCAATCACTCACTCATATTAAAACATCTGGATTATTCATTTCAGTTCACAAAACTCATACAAACCAGCCAGTTCCTACCTACGTAGAAAAAGCTTAAAAAAGCATTTGACATTTCCCAATGTCATTTCTTTTTTTAAAGACTTCTCTTTAATTCCTAATTTATGATTTAACTTGTTTAACGATTAATCTGAAATGGAGATGAAAACCTTACTTTTACGTTTAATTTTGTTTTATTTCATTAAGTTTATGGCCTATATTTTAGTAGAAATGGGTACTTCATAAAATAATTCGTTGAAATATAAATTACGGGTTTATCATGATGATAGCTCTACGCTGAGTAGGTAAAGTGTGGAAAGCCAAGAAGCATAGCACATCTAATACCTGGAGCCAATTTGGACATAGAGTGGAGCCAAGACTTAATTTACGTTACAAATGTAGTTTATCACCTAATAGATATTAAATCTTATTGCACGCTTCATTAATTTATGTTTTATGACAAATATTGTTGTTTGAACCATTTATTATATTACGAGTACACATGACGGCTCCGTGTGATTCGTCTTAGTAAATTTTGTTCAAAATAGATTTTTACTCATGTCTTTAGATCACATCTTTCAAAATTATTTTTGTACTTACTCAAGTATATCATTTGTATCGACGGGTCTATCCCACAATGCTATTTATAGTAATACTGAGCCTGATATAGAATAATTGTCCCACTATTGTATTGCTGTCGGCTGAATGCGACAAAATAAAAAGCTGTATCACCGTCTGAATCAGTCCCTGTATTTCTATTAATAGTGGGATATACCCATTGATACACCTTTTCTATCTCAGCCATAAATGACTATTCTATATTTAGTTTCATAGCGCAGAGGCCATAGCCATTCTTTGGCTGAATTAAGACCCTATCAGCAGCGTAGCCTAGACAAATTAACGTTCCCATTACTCTCTTTCTAACCGACTTCGAAAAAAGGACGAGATTCACCGGTTACTCTGCCATTTAAGGACCGATTTTAATAATTCTTTTTTTAAATTTATTTTCATTTTATTGATGGCATTCAGACTCGTCGACGGCATACGGCATCTTCAAGAAGACGGGCCGGTTCACGCCACCCGCGCGCTCCATCCCGCGCTTCCGCAAGTACAACATGGACGACTTCCACTTCATCAAGGTGCTGGGGAAAGGCAGCTTCGGAAAGGTGAGGTTTGCTTCACTCTATATTTCATCTTTACGTATAAGTTATAACATATTAGTTCCTGCATTAAGGGGTGTATTGTTACTGAAATTTGTTTGTTATTTTTAAGCACCTAGGTACCTACAATGTAAATAGGAGGCTATGGGCGTTCTTTGGGGACATCAATGTCCGAAAACCATCTAGGCAGCAAATGAAATTCAGTTAGGTCTTCGGCGCTTTAGTACTTAATAGTCAGTGTATTAGATACCTACTCGCTAACCTGTAAATTATGTCGCTTGGTAGCTCCGAAACATTAGCTTTTTCTCGGTTCCCAGGATTGCGAGCGTACCTTATTGCATGAAATATCATCATAAGTACCAAACCATCACATAACATAATATTATTAATACAGGGGCCATTATTTTATTTTGGGTACAATTTGACATACTTTTACAGATATTTTTTTCAAAAATAAACTTCTTATTTATTAACCTTTTAATATTTATTTATGTTAATTAACATTTATATTATTCATTAAATACATTTGCAGCGATGTTTTCTTGCTATTTCTTAAAGTTATTGACGTTTAATCGAGGAACGATGAGAAAAAAATACTACTGCGTTACTTTCATACAAAATTATGTTTTATTGTTAGGAACATATATTTTGGTTCGTAAACATATACCAGATAAAAAGTAAGGAAAAAAACATTAATCTAACAGTTTAAATTACAAAATATTCTCAGTTTTGTTATTCATTCTATAATAAAGTTTCCCACTGCGTTACCAATCAATAAGTTTTAATGCAATACTTTTCGAAAAAAGGACAAAATAATCATAATTTTTTGCTCAAAGTTTTAGAAATAGCTCTAAATAAGGTGAATTATAATTATTATATTTAGCTTAACATTCTTTCTAATATAGAGTAGCTAAAATGTTTGTGAATACTCTCAGGAAACGAGGGACAAATAGATTACGCAGTGGTTAATTGGTAACACAGTGGTATCTCAATCACAATCTTTATACTTTCTTCAATTAAAACTAATCATAATGTGAAAAAAACTATCAAACTAAAATTAACAGAACTCTTTGTTTAATATCAAACATTAAAATCGCTGAAAATATAACAACTTAATACTAAGAAATATTTCTCATTTTTTTTGCCTATAAAGCCGTTGTTTTTCAGCCGCTGTTTACGCCATTGAGTCTGAAATGTTATACTGTAACAATATAATATGCTCAAATGTTATATTTGTACCATAAATTGAGTAACAGATACCTGAAAACTATAAGAAAAACCCCTGAGTTACTATAGCTACAACTGCGTTACTGAAAAAGTAACGAAGTGTAGCGGTAACGCAGTTGTAAAACAATAACCTATTTGAAGTTAGTACTCAAATGAATACACATACATGGGATATCAAAATGCCCTCATAATTGTTACTAATTATTACATATATTGCATGAAATAAAATAATAAATATCTATAAAACTCACCGTATGTCGCCGGTAACTCAGTGGCGTCACAATAAATACACGCGCTTCTCTCCAGGACTCTCATCCGAAAGACTTGTTCATTTTATCCGTCCCGCTCTCCTTCCTGCACTCCGATACAAATACACAGCCATTCAAATGATCTTAGGTGTAAGAAAGTGAAAAAAAGTTTATTTATGATTGAATTTCCTAGGGTAACCTAGCGTAGGTGGATTTTTTCTTAGGCTTGGGGACTCGGCCAGGAATATTAATTGTCCCATAATATGTTCATATAAAATCATGAATATTACCGTGAAGTAAAGTTTAAATAATGACATATTCGTTATAATATTCAAAAAAATTGATTCCATTATAATTTTTTACACACGTTGTGCTTGTTTCATATGACTCACTCCGAGGGACAGACAATTTTTGTATGAAAAACAATGGACAACATTTCAAAAAACTAAAGCTGCTATAAATCGAAAACCATTTCAAGATTTAGCTCTAAAGGCCACAAAAAAAATGTTTTTGTATTTTTTGGATGTATCATTTTCGAGAAAATCATAAAATAGTAAAAAAGTGCTGATGACGTCATGCATCAGGTGCGATGCATTTTGATGATCAAAGCCCATAGATTTAAAAACAAAGTAACTGACACTTTTATTTTTGATTGACGTTGACGTTTTATCGTGACGTTGTTGTTTATTTGGGTCATTTTCATTAATTCTGTTCTGACACTTTCTGACTATTTTTTTTATTTATTATTAAGAGATGACCTCTATATAATATGTCCCAGAGCATGCCACCGCCTACACAGTTGAAAAAATGCTTCTGCTTATTTTCTTACATGATAAGTACCTACTTTCCATCATCAGAAATATCAATGTCATTTGAAAATGACCCATTTGTTGGTTGACAAGTAAACAAAGTTTAAATGTCACTTGTCAGTGTCATTTATGTTTTTTTCGAGACTCCGGCAATAGACAAAAATAAAAATTTAGCCTAATATGTGACGTCACTTCCGGTTTTAAAATAATTAACTTTAAAGTTAAAAATAACATGCAAAAATTAATGTATTTACAAAATAAAAAAATACGGGTCCACTAATTTTCTATAAACTTTCCGAATAGCTAATAAAAATATAGGGTAAAGAAAATGAAATGTTGTCCATTGCGTTACCAAAAACAACAACAGAGTTACCGTAATTTGTAAATAAATAAAGTATTTTACATAAATTCATTATATTTTCTGTGACCGGTGTCTTATTTAATTGCTACAGACGGTAGCTATATTCCTGAATTTCATTATTTAATTTTTTAAAAATGTTTCTTTGTAGGGGACCGATAATTGTCCCTAAAATAAAATAATGGCCCACAGAATGAAGTAGTAGGTAGGTACCACTAAATTACGTAGTGTATGTTCCTCTAATTCCAGCTAGCTAAAAATATACCTGCTCAATAAAAACAAGAGGCTATCCAATATATCTCGATTATAACTCATTAATAAATGGAAGCTCTAAAAAGTGAATATTGTGCCAGAAATGTTGACGTTTAACAAATGGTTATCTACCGCGCGAGCGATGGCCGTCAATACACTTCCGTGGAGATTAATAGAATGGTGCTACGTTTTATATCGACCATGATTTGTTTGTTGGGTAGTCTGGGAGTTTCCTGATCTTCGCATTTGGAGAAAATCTTCGCGTTTGAACAGCTGAAACAATTTAATGTATATCGATTCACCTTTCACACTAGGTGGTGACATTCTATAGACACACAGATATCAACGACCTTATATATATACTACTGTAGTGCCTACGAGTATTTTGTTCTTCAAGCTCTAAAAATCATATCAGAAACTTGCCTAAGTATTTCTTTTAACGAACTAGATTTTACTAGTTCAAACAATTTATATACTCAGCTATAACCTAGTCACAAGCTGCGGAAATATTCTGATTCGTGTTACTGATCAAAACAAACAACATAATTAGGTCCACCTATATTATCCGAGACAAAAGAACAAAACATATTGTTTTCTAGCACTCTCTCTTGTTACAGGTTTCTGATAGCCATTAGCATTGTTTCGTTGACCCAAATGTAGGAGTGGCCCGTGCCAACCGATGTCAGAGCGACGAGTTAAAAATGGATCTCAGTATCGGCACATTGGAATACTTTCTGATGATGTGACATGACACAAACACAGGCATCTACAACCATAGTGTACCGTACCTGTTCCCAAGATATGGTAAACAAATGGGACTATCCATAGCTTACCTGAAATAGTCAGTAGGTGCATATGCTATTGAAGTAGGTAGGATACAATATAAATTAGTAGGTATACCTAGGTAGAGGTAGAATTCTGAAAAAATGTTTTGTAAAAGACCACTAAAAGATGTCTAAAAGATGTGTACAGCAGCACAATTCAGTTTCTGTACAAGATATTATAAATTTTACCTTACACTCAAAAGGCAATCAATTGAGATATAAGTACATAGGTTACACAGGTGATAGGACATATTTTCAGATACTTACCTATACCTAAGTAACTAGGTATGCATTTCAAAACATAGCTGAGACTTTTGAGTAACGGAGTTTAAAGTGTTTGATCTGATTGAAACTTTTTTATTTTATTAAATCGTTTGAAAATGTGATAGCGGCAGACTTGTATAAAATAGGAATGGTTTCCTAAATAAAGTGAGGATGGAAGGAAGCATTATCAAAGGCACGATAGATCATTATTCAGCGGTGTAAACCCGTTTCTAAACAATTGAAACAAACGCTAGCGAAGTCACCGTCCTAAAATAAACGCAAAACAGAGATTTTTGCCAAGAAAAATGCGAATAAGCGTACATACATAAGAAATTACCATTTTACCTTGTATATTTTGCAGGGCATTAAGATTTACAGTGATGATCATAATAATGATTGGTAAATATTTTAACAAACATGTCTATAATACTTATACCTACCTACCTGCATATTTTAGAAGAAACGATTATCTACTGAATAAATCTTAATCTAAATTATGTCGAATGTCGATTCAGAAGCCACAAAATTTATTTGCTAGCACTTAAATTAGAATTAATTTTGTGTCTTAGAATCGTCAATTTTAAACCATATTGTCATGATAAAGTATTATTATCTCCAGTATTATAGGGCGGTACCACCCAACGGTAGTGAAGATCAAAAACAGAACTTTATGATGCTTCTTCAAAGCCCCATGATCAGTAGTCAACATGGGCTGATGATAATGTTCATTCATCATCATCATCATCATCAGCCTATAGCAGTCCACTGCTGGACGTAGGCCTCTCTCAAAGCACGCCACTGGATGCGATCTTTAGCTTTCCGCATCCAATCATAACCAGCCACCTTTCGCAAGTCGTCACCCCATCTAGCCAGAGGGCGTCCCACACTACGTTTGCCTAGTAGCGGGCTCCACTCCAGAACACGTTTACCCCATCGGTCATCGGTTCTTCGACAGATTTGACCAGCCCACTGCCACTTAAGCTTACTAACTCGGTGAGCTATGTCGGTGACTTTAGTTCTCTGTCGGATTACTTCGTTCCGGATGCGATCTTTCAGGGAGATGTTCATTCATACTTACAGTTTTTCATGTTAATTATTCAAAAAGTAGCTAGAGTTGACTTTCTTGGTTTTCCTCTAGCTGCAACCTGTAACCCTCATATTTATTCTTCTTCGTAGACTAAATTCCTAGGAATAAAAAAAACTTTGTTTCAGTAACTGTTCAGTTTCATCATTTCTGTCAACTTATCACTCGTCAGTTTAGGACACGGTAACTATATGAGCGTTTACGAGCGGCAACTGTGTCAAATAGTTAAGAAATCAAATGGAAATAGACTCCTCTGCCTACCTGCGCTTCAAATACACTCACAATGTAGGCCACTGGAAAGACATTCCACTTATTCTCAATAAGAATTCGTAACAAATATTAATGGCTGTTAGGTAAGTACCTTGTTTTCCTGGTTTCAAAATCATTATAGATAGATACGGTGATATTTTATCAGTGTACCTACGTATCGTACCTATATTACGTTTATGTTATAAATCGTTAATGAGCCCAAACCGAGAGTAGTAGGTATGTAGGAAAACAATGTAGATATCTGTAAAAGCTGGCCATGAATAAAATATGTATAGTTAGCGAAGCTAACTGGAAAGTTTAAATAACGTCAGTATCATAATACGTCATAGTATCATAATCATAAAAGCTACCTGCGTTATTTAAATTAAAGCAGTAAGTACCCATATATTTATATTTATGGAAAAGCATGGATGGACGGCGACGACAGGCAGCTCGCTTGGAATATTTTCATTTCCACATAAGCGTAGTGATGATAAACACGATTGGAGCTTTTGAGCCGCCACATTAATAATATCGAAGACGCCCGTCACAATTTCTACGTGTAACTATAAATAAAATCTGAAAATGTCATGTTCGTACGTCATCCGTACTGAATACGTTGAACCCGCGATGTATTTGTTACGGATATATCGTTATTATTGCTTTACTTTTAGGATACTTATCTACATGATCTCTTTGAGTCTTTCATGATGACGTAGGTTATGAATGATGTATGTTCGGTAGATATTAACTACTCATATCTGTACTTACTGATATTTTGTACTTAGGTACCTCATGTAAAAATACATAGGTATGATACTTACATACAATATAATATGATAAGTTATGGATATAACTACAATTAATAAACAGATGTTAAGCTTTAGCGCCGTCCATAGAACAACGCGGACTCGGGTTTCTACCGTTTTTTAAACGCCTGAAAAACCTGAACAGTCACGTCGCTACTATACTAACAACAACTCCTTATGGGTAGGCAGATATGCAGATGGGAGTTTCTACCGCACCAGGCGGTATTATGTCGGTACCGGTATCGAAAAGTAAAAGAGAACGGGTATTGTTAAAGGTTTTTCCAGCAGCTATTAAATGATAGTTGGTAGTGCGTGAAAGTGCAGGGGTACCACATGGTGCGAAGTCGACCCGCGTTGACCGTGAGCTGCAGATGGCAGGCTGCCACCGCTTCGACGCAATCCGCCGCGGTTCACCTGTCAGCCTCACCCTCTGTTGCCATACCCTGCCAACACTACTACTGCCATCTTGGATAGCCGCGTCAGAGGCACGTGTTTTGGCTGCGTATTATACTTGTGTTATTATTTTTAAGAGCTCATTTTATAGTTTTCTATCTACCTACGTGTTTTGTTTGTGGATGAAAGGAAATAAGTAGGTACCTAAATTACTTAAGCTTCAGCTGAAGATCGATATGATTAAGGGTCTGTTCCACAATGTCTGGTTAGTGGCTACCTGACGGATAAAATACATGCTGTCACTTTCTGTTATTATTTTTTAGACAGTGACAGCATGTATTTTATCCGACAGGTAGCGACTAACCAGACATTGTGGAACAGGGGCTAAATATACTTACTTACATTTACTGAAAACCTACCCTTGACATGCTACGCAAAAAAACCTTATACCAACGACTACGAACATAATAGTCTGAAGCCATTACAACTTACAACCAAAACCAGACTACTAAACTAGACGAGGCAGTGGGTAGCCATCTAGATCCAGACTAAACGTCGCCTCACTTTCGATCTAGACTTTACTACTAATTATGCAACCGGCGGCGGCCGTGACGACTGCATTGTTTACACGTAGCTCCCAGCCGCTCTATATCATAAACAACCTACGCAATAGCGATGCATCTAATCGTTGCGTTGATTGTCAAACCATATTTATACACAGTGCATCTCGAGCCAGCTTCATACTTCTTCCTGATTCTATATTATGTTCGTGGCCCACTTGCCTTTGAGTGCGAGCCAAGAATACGGAGAAAGCAAAGCAATGATATATTACAGGCGTTATAATGTGAAATCTACGTGACATACGCGTGTCACAGTATTTCCTGCAATAATTTCCATGTGTTTCTGCTAATACAGTTAAGTAGTCTATAAGTAACCGTGAAGACGTAAACATTGAAAGGGAAGATATTCGAGTTGGTATTAACCTTAAAATAGAATTGGAACCATTAACATTGGAGATTAACATATCCTAAGCAGATTAATCTAGAAAATGTCACCTATTTACGTAAATTACGTGTTATTACGTTCAAGCTTGGTATTAGGGATACATACTAATACTCAATCCTAACTAATATCATAAATGCACTTTAGAGGGATATAATAATATTTAGAGCGTGTACACATTACATTACTGCGCGCGCTCGTCTTCAAAACGCCTTTCTAAAGGTTCCTATAAACCCAGTGCCGGCGCACGGCGGCGGCGCGGCGGCTGCGGCATTGCCGCCGGCATGTGTGTAGTAGGCTTAATAAATACAAGCTCATAATCTCCTCTCAACTCCCCAGGTGCTACTGGCCGAGCTCCGAGAAACCGAGTACTACTACGCGGTGAAGTGCCTGAAGAAGGACGTGGTGCTGGAGGACGACGACGTGGAGTGCACGCTCATCGAGAGGAAGGTGCTGGCGCTCGGCACCAACCACCCCTACCTGTGCCACCTGTTCGCCACCTTCCAGACCGACGTGAGTGCCGCTTCTGTAGTACCTACTTGCACTGTTTCGGAAGAAGTTTATAAATGTTTTGTTCTGGTATCGGCATTCAAAATGTTGGACATTTTCTTTCAAAAGTTTTATAGTAGGAGTAGGTATGTAGTTTTCGACGGTCCACTTATTAGGTTTGCTGTTTTTCAGTGTCGTTTATTTTCTTTTTATTCTTTTCTTCTCCTTCTTAATAAATTTTCTTTCTTTCTTTCTTTCTATTTTATACTAGCTGTTCCCGCGCGCTTCGCTTCGCCTTAAAAAGTTTTCCCGTGGGAATTCCGGGATAAAAAGTAGCCTATGTTCTATCCCAGGGTCTAGACCGTACGTATACCAAATTTCATTCAAATCCGTTCAGTAGTTTTGGCGTGAAAGAGTAACAGACAGACAGACAGACAGACAGATACAGTTACTTTCGCATTTATAATATTAGTTAGGATGAGCCCATTACTTCTTACTTTAGCCTATAGGACATTCATTTATCCGTTATCCAGATCAGCGTTCGTTCTTACCTAAAATTTAGTGATTAGGTACCAACTTACCTAATGAAAAAGTAATCTACTTACTTGTTTTCTCTACATGTAGGTACTTATTATGGTTAAAACTTTCTCTATCATTGCTCAATTTTAGTCTATCAAATTATCATGTCTTTTATTTGCAGTCGCATCTGTTCTTCGTGATGGAGTACCTGAACGGTGGCGACCTGATGTTCCACATTCAGCAGAGCGGCCGCTTCCCGGAGGAGAGGGCGCGGTTCTACGCCGCTGAAATCGTTTCTGGACTGAAATTCCTTCACAAACGGGGCATTGTTTACAGGTGAATAATTGTTGATATGAATAAGTATTTTTTTATAATAATACTTATGTGAGTTTATAGCGACGAAGCCATTTGGAACCACTCGGGTTAAATACCAACCTATCAAGGCCGATATACCTATTATATGAATGTGCCTCAAAAAGCTAAAATGTGTCACTATTGGTCCTTATTATTGCCGTCTGCAAAGTTAGTTTTAATCGTATAAAACAAACCTGTTCCAGAGATTTAAAGCTGGACAATATTCTGCTGGACTACGAGGGCCACGTGCGCATTGCAGACTTCGGCATGTGCAAGCTGCAGATCTTCCTCGACAAGACCGCAGACACCTTCTGCGGGACACCCGATTATATGGCACCAGAGGTTAGTGTAAATGTTGGTTTTAAGACCACTTGCGCCGAAAATATCTAACAATCATAGTTACCTACCCAAATTACTAACAACCGACCTCTACTACTACCGAATACAATTTATGAGCCCTAGGGACATTTTCGATAGTTTCAATGCCTATGCAAGATAGTAGGTACTTTACTAAAGCTGTAGAAAGAAATATAGCTAGGATCGGTAGACTCGATCGTAGGTATACCTATATAGTACCTATCTATATCACATGTAAATATCATGCAATATTCAGTTTTAAATCTTTACAGCATTTTAATTACGAAAATGACCTCATCCTTCCAGATTATCAAAGGACTCAAGTACAGCCAGACGGTGGACTGGTGGTCTTTCGGAGTCCTTCTGTACGAGATGCTGATTGGCCAGAGTCCTTTCAGCGGCTGTGACGAGGACGAGCTGTTCTGGTCCATCTGCAATGAGATGCCGTCCTACCCGCGCTTCCTATCGCAGAATGCCCTCACCATATTGACAAGGGTAAGATTGCTTAGCTGGTTTGTTACGACCCTGAATATCTAAACTGTGTAATATGTAATTGTCAAATAGCCTGATACAAGCAGCCATCCTTACATATACTATAACTCGAAAAAGACTTTGTTTAGAATGTTAACTTTTGCCTTTAGCAGATGAGCTGCTTTGTTTCTGATGTGAAATCCATTTCGCAGTTGTTGGACAAAGACGCGCGGACGCGGCTGGGCGGCATGGACTGCATGCATGGAGACGTCAGAGACCAGGAGTTCTTCCACACCGTGCACTGGGAGCGGCTCGAGAGCCGGCAACTTGAAGCGCCGTTCAAGCCTAAAGTTGTGAGTATCTGCACCAACACGCCCCCGTAATGTAACGTATATGGACAGCAAATCTGGCTAGCAAAGAGAGGCTATGCCGGTAGTAAGCGATAGCTGGTTGACACAAAAAAAATAAAAAATCATATTTTTTTTGGTCTAGGTACACTTCATTATAATGTTAGAGGCACGTTAGAGACAAATATGGCTCACTGTAATCCCCGAAGGGGTAGTCAGATAATTAGGTGTTTTAAACACTGCACACATTAAGCTCTCATCTGCCCGGTGAAACTATAAAATAACGCATACTTTCCTCCTTCTAGCGGCATCCGCTGGACACACAATACTTCGACCGCGCGTTCACGGGCGAACGGCCGCGGCTCACGGCGTGCGAGCCGCAGGTGCTGCGCTCCATGGACCAAACCCCCTTCCGAGGGTTCTCCTACACGAATCCCAATGCTACTGATCGCTAAACAAGCAATTAAACTTATTGTGAAATGGTGGAAATTAGCTCGACAAGTCGACAGCAATGGCGTCGGAAAAGGCGGGAAAAGTGTTTTGATTGGCAAGCATAGACAAGGAAGCGGAAACAGCAAAGATACTGCAAGCTTTATGCCTTGTTTGAAGTCAAGAAGAATTTACTGATGAAATGGCCCGGTGAAGTCTTTGGTGTTGTTTTCAGAATGATTATAAAATGAACTTTAAAAAGCATAGAACAAAGTATTTTGTTGATACCATGTTGATACATATCGGTTTCATATTATATACTTGTATCTAATAGTTATGTAGCTATACTTTCATATTTTAGTATGATTACCTAAGGGTACTTATCAGCTGACGCATTGATGAATTTAAGGTACTTAAGCTATAGTTTTCATCCTCTATCTCTCAATGTGTTAAAATAATTATCTGTAAGTACAACAGTTGAAGTTTTTGTAAATAATTATATAAATAAAAAAAATTACATCGCTCGTAAGTCAGCCTAAATTATGAAGTAATATATGTTGTCCATATTTTTCATGTTCTACCCAATCTTAATCTTGTAATCAATGGTGAAATAGTAGTTATGGTTTAGCATACACATCCACATAATTTACCTAAAATTAAGTAGGTAGTTATGTAGGTACCTCTTGTAGGCTATAGTACCTACCTACATTTGGCTGTAGAATAGGGCTTTCATAATTAAGAAAATATAAATAACAAGCTAAGAAAAACTTAAAGTGCATAAACCTGTGTCTTTTAATATAATATTAGTTAAATATACCTACTACCTATGTATTATACCTAAATTACGAACTAAGTAAAGAAAAAATCGTCTAGTCATGGAAGTAGAAAAAAAGAGATACTTATTGAAATATAAATTATAATAGTTTTACCTTGCCTAGTAAATTTACAAAATGTTATTGCAGTCATATACTAGCAGATCATCATCACACCCATAACAAAAAAATATAAAATAATTAGATAATAATAATATACATAAGTACTTATATCTTATTTAAGTCATTATTATACCAGAATCAGTTGTGAATATAAGTAAGTACTTACTTACTACAAAACGCAATAAAAGTTTACTTACCATAAATTCTACCGTTTTTTTCTTACCTAGTTTATAGATTCTACCCAGATTTCTCCTCTAATATCCTGCTGGCTTCTACGTGCTAGGCAGGTCTGTATTGTTTATTTCCTTAAAGTACATAGTTAGTATGGGCGTAATGTTATTCTTCAGGGCCAACGGTTCAGTCTTTCCCGTTCCATCCTATGATTACTGATTAGTTACCTAGTTAGAGTTCGCGCCACCCAGTGGTCCTCAGACTCAGAAGACCTCAGTAGGTCTACCGGCAAAATCAGGAACTAGCCTGCCTATTTCTACTTTCTGAGTAAAATAATACTACGTTGGATACAGTACAGCGCCGCGCCCGCAGCTATCGGACTTCAGCGGTGGCGCGGACTCTATCTTCCGGTTCCGGCCATTATTATTAATCGTTATTATTCTGAGGATATTGTGACAAATTATGTGTTCTGTGTATCTGTCACTGTCACAAGTGACGCAGCAACTGTCACAAGTGACGCGGCAACTGTCAAAAATGACTAAAATCTTCTGTTCTGAATCCTGCTGCTGTGTTGTGTTTTTGTTTGTATTTAGTTAATAAACGTTTTTTACAGGTTTCTGCTTGATTAAATTCCAAAATATTATTAACTCCATATATACAATACTGATTATTTTATACGATCACTGATAATTGATGAAAAATGGTAAGGAACACTTGATTTTATGAAATACCTATGTATAAGGAAATTTATTGATTTTATAACTAAATTCAGCATAAATAGTATATTTTATGAATGTTTCTTACTTGAACTTATTATTTACCTTGTATTATCTTTTTTCAGGCACGAAATGCAGAAAAAGCTATGTAAGTAAAACTAGCAAAGTTTGAGGTTATGTCTTATAGATACATTGAAATTATTCAACGTTCTTTGAGACTATTTCTGGTCTAGCAGTGGATTAGTATATTAAAGATAATTCATTTCTGTAATGTCAAAAAATTAATACTTGTATTTAGTCATCATTAATATGGATTAATAATGTTTGTTATATATATTTTTTTAGAATAATTACATTTTATGTTATATTACTGATGTTACTTTCAATAAGATTTTGATTTATAATGGTACCCCGAGATACGGGCAAAGCCTAGTTCGGGGGCCCCTGTTCATTTTGTGATTTTAAATGTAAGATGTGCGCAAGAATACTTTTTGTTTTGTAAAATAAGATTTAAATTTTACTTAAGTATTATGTGTTTTATGTGCAAATAAACATTTTTTTACTTTTACTTTACTTACTTACTTGTTATTTTTTTAAACCAATCATACCTTACCTACATTGCAGGACCACACTGGCGAGATGGCGCGCAGCCCAGGTCCAGGAAGCGGGAGGGCAGCGCGAGCGGCGGCCATACCTCGCCTCGGAGTGCAACGACCTGCCTCAGGCCGAGAAGTGGCGGTTGCAGATTGTCCGCGAGATTGCCAAGAAGGTTGCCCAGATACAGAATGGTAAGTAGAGCAGTTTATTTGTCTTGTGGGTAATGCATGTATGTGGCTTATCGTTTGCTTAGAGTTGATAATATATTAAATTTCTCATGTAGGTACTCGTGAATATCTGTCTTTGTAAATATTGCAGCTACATCAGAGGTGCAGATTTGAATCATTGGTTACTGATTAGTATTTATTTATTTATACTTTTATTGCACAATTTACAAAAGTAGATGTACAATCAGGTGGACTTAATGCTATTTGTATTTCCCAGTTTTAGTAACCATATAGTAACCATATAGTGGTGAATGAATTTGGGTTTACATCACAAATGGGTGATTCCATTATCGCGGGTGCAACATTTAGAAGCCTGTTTTAGTTTATCATGATTAAATAAAAAACATTTTAAATGAAATTAATCTATGACAGACTACATTTTAATATGTTTAATTTATATGAATTATATTTTTTTTTAATATGGTACTTTAATAGCTAGGAGAAAGATTTAAAATGCCATCGCGGGTGCAACAAGTTTGGCCTTTCCAGATCACAAATTAAAAACACATAAATCTGTTAATTCTAACACATTTAACATATTATGCCTTAATATTTTGTAATATATTAAAGTAATAAAGAACATAAAATAAAAACTCTAAACAAAAGAAAAATATACAATGAATTATTTAAGGTTTTAATAATCGCGGGTGCAACATCAAATTATCGCGGGTGCAATTCGTTTAATTTAAGTGAACATAAACATCAATTTTACTTCTATAGGAAACAAATAAGAGATCAAATCATATTAATTACTAAGAGTAACATTTTTTTTAACGCTTAAATTAATTATTTCTTTTGAAATACGTCAGTAATTGCCGAAAATTTATGAAATATTTCCTTCAGTATTTTTTATTGGCCCTTCTAACTTCGCGATAATATCATCGAATTGCACGTCTGCTATGTCATTAACGATTTTTGTAAATCGTTTGCCAATTCGGTATGTTAAGTAATTTTATGGTGATTGTTTTTATAATTTTAAATTGAAGTATGTTGGAATTTGAGACACTAATTTGAATATTTTTTATTTTACTGCTCTCGTTAATTTAATAAAAAATAATTAAAGATCGGCTCTTCGACGATTTTATGACGTCATTCGCTACCATGCAGCCGCTGACGTCATTAAGATCGTAACTCTGTGAATATTTACACTTTAGATTGACAGAAGTGACATTTAACAATTGAACATTTTTATTCTCTTTGGTTGAAACTTTAACCTTGCGCAGCGTCTTGAAGGACAAATTATATTTTCATTTTTGATAAAATAATCGGAATCCTTGAATATTTTATATTTTTAAGAATGAGACATTTATTAAGAAGATAATATCTCGAAACGGTTTTGGAATTAGCATCAAAAATTTTTACTTAACATACCGAATTGCCATCAACCGTCGTTATAAATTGTACTCTAAAAAATATATATAGAAAATATAGAATACTAGCTGCAACCGCGAGCTTCGCTTCGCCTTAAAAAGTTTTCCCGTGGGAATTCCGGGATAAAAAGTAGCCTATGTTCTTTCTCAGGGTCTAGATCATATATATACCAAATTTCATTCAAATCGGTTCAGTAGTTTTGGCGTGAAAGAGTAACAGACAGACAGACACAGTTACTTTCGCATTTATAATATTATATAAGTTAGGAACTGAGGATAATCTAGATACACATATTAAATATATATCATAAATCGTCTTCAGCATATATTATTAGTCAAGTTTTATGAAAACAAGGAAATATATAATTAATTATCACCCAAAAAGGTTGCGTGAAAAAAAGTTGCACCCGCGATCTCACACTGAGATCGCGGGTGCAACCAAATTAAGTTATCGTTAACGTAATTAAATAATAATAAAAAAAAAAGTTTCTAGTTATGATTTTACAGTTTATGCCAATTCTTCGGATGGTCTATTTTCAAATGCGCCAAAAAAGAAGATATATGGTATAAAATTAAATAAAAATATATTGATTATTATATTTAGACTTTCTACTTTGCACTAATAACAAAAAAAACAACAAATAGCGTGATTGAAAAAACCATGTCGGAAGTCGTCTATAGCGGAATCGCCCAAATATAATGTTCTCACAAGTTGAAACTTTTTTGAAACATTTGAAACTTTTGTTTAAAATCTGTAAATAATCTATGTAGCCATGATATTCAAATAATTCAGTTTGTTTTATTTTTGCGAAAAATGTAATATTTTTGTGATATTTTGTTTTTTTTATCAACACCTGCCTAAATATGACAGAACCAAACTCAGACGAAACTAAAATAAATGATACAGCCGAACAAATAGTTCTGTTAGACCAAACAAATTCAATAGCATCAAAAACTTCATCCATTACAAGTCCAGTAAAAGAAAGAAGCTCTGGTAAAAGATCACCATCTATTCAAAATAATAATGATATTTTAGAAAACCCCACTCTATCAACCAAAATTTTCACTAAAGAAAAAAGCAAATCACCATCAATCAAAAGCCCACCCAATTTAGTTATCAAAAGCCCAACCAAACCTCTATCATCTGCCAACCTAGTGTCTGTTCGAAAAAGCATTGTGGATGGAATGGAAAAATCAGCAAAGTTACTTGGCAAAGCTGTAAAAGCAGATCAATTACTGTCTGATAATAGACAAGGTTCAACTAAACCTAATAGTAAAAGTGAAAGTCCTATCAAAAGCCCAGCTAACAAAATCCCTGCCCAAACTACAGACACTCCTGATCGAGTTTCTGTTCAAAAGATTATTGGGGATAGACTAGAAGCAATGGACACATCAGAGAAAATACAAGACAAAATTATTGAACTAGCCCCTGAAGTTGATACTAATATTGACAAAATAGCAGCAATGAGTCAAGTATTAACATCTGAAGCTAATGAATTGAGAAAATCTATAAGAACTCTATCAGAAGACATTGCTCGCACTAAACAAGATTTATACCATGATGTTACGGATAAGGAAGAAAACAATTCAATAGATTTCCCGTATCATCTCTTTTTACTTGAATTAATCATAAATAAAATTCAAATGAAATGTGAATGCTTCGACACTGACTCTAACAATTTAGTAATAACTGCCACGTTTTTGGGTAAACATCCAATTGTACTGTACGAACCGACAAATGATGGTGAAATTGAAAATATCAGCCAACTTAATGTGGGAAAGTCCACCATGTTTGCCATGACATATGATAAAATATGCAGTATAGACAGATTTGAAATATTTCTCGATATTACTAAACAGCCACCTTGTAGTCATTGTGTGACGAAAATAGCTGAGACACATATGGACTACACTAAAGAGTTCTCGAAACTGAGAGAAGAGTTGTGTAAAAAATGGCGCACACAACAACCGAAAGACGATATTCAATGTACCACGTCGACGCCACTAGATAAGAGCCAATTCTATTTGTCGTGTGGTGAAAGTGAGAATCCTGAGCCTATTGGCATAATTGAAGTTTCAGCTAGAATGTCGTTTCTTGGAAAGGAAATCACAACTGCTTTTAAAGAATCTCCAAAACCAAGAGCAACTTGTTCAATGATGGACAACAACAACGGTATATCCATGTGTGCATCTCACAAAGTAGAGATGGATGGAACTGGTAATATTCTGTTGGACGAAGATGTAATGACCCGGAAAGGAACACCTTATAAAAGACAGGGGTACCCCACGAGTAGAATGGCAAGTCCTATTTCGCAGGACACGTCCATAAGTCGTCATTTAACAAGTAAAAGATATTATGTAGAGCCAACTTATTTCAATCCCATGAAAGGTAATATCTTCTATATTATTAGCAATATATTTTTAGTATAATTTGTAGTAATAAATACAGATAATGTTCCCTTTACAGATGAAATACGTAGATACGATGAAATTTGTACTCAAATGAATGAAAATCAGCTGAAGATTAGAGTACCGAAACAAACTAGAGTAGATAAAGTCAGAAATTATGAGAAAATAAATGAAACGTGTATTTGTGAAGACAACCCTTATAACAGTGGTGAACAAATACAGTTTGAATTGCCAAATGATTATTCTAACAATACTCACAGTTCTAATCTAAAATATAAATATAACGCATGTGAAAGAAAATACGAAAACAAGGAGAGGAAAGTTGTGAACGTTACACCGAGTAACTGCCCGGCTCCAGTGACTTTGGAAAAGATGCCGCATCCGCAAAAAGACGTTTTCATACTTAAAATTGGAAAGAGAATGGAAACTAAGGACAAGAAAACAGATCTAGAAATAGAACTTGTAACTCCAAAAGCACCAGCCGCACCAGACACTACTTGTCAATCAAAACAAGTGAGCGCGATGGACTTGGGTAAAACGGTCAATTTGAAGGGCAAGGGTTCAAAAAGTAAAGGTAAAAAGAAAGGTAAAGGGAAAAGCAAAGGCAAAGGTGCGGCTAAAGGCAAAAGCCTCGGTAAAGGCAAAACTAAAGGTGCGGGCAAAAGCGGTGGAGTTTTCAGTAAAGACGTATTAAAAGGAGGGGGTTTACACAACAGTGGGAGTGGTGGTGGGTCGCGGGGATCGGGCAAGGAAGGTCAAAATAGTAACTTAAAAGGTGGGGGTTTACACAATAGTGGGAGTGGGGGTGCGACGCGGGGATCGGGCAAGGGAGGTCAAAATAGTAACTTAAAAGGTGGGGGTTTACACAATAGTGGGAGTGGGGGTGCGACGCGGGGATCGGGCAAGGGAGGTCAAAATAGTAACTTAAAAGGAGGGGGTTTGTACAATAGTGGGAGTGGTGGTGGGTCGCGGGGATCGGGCAAGGGAGGTCAAAATAGTAACCCAAAAGGTAAAGCCAGCGAAACAGGAAGGAAATCGAAGATGTAAGTGGACATACAGAAGCAGCGACCTATTTCATTGTTACAATATCTTATGTAATACATTCTTCATCTTCTTTAATAATGCGTTTTATTTTGATAGATATACAACCATCTACTCCAAAGAAAGCTCATGGATTATTTTATAAATTACTAACTTATATTCTGATGATATTCGGAACGCTACACTCTATTCCACGCACATACCAAATCATTCTAAAACAATATCCTCATCCAATACCATCTCTACCCTTAGCTGGCCTGGGCGAGTTCAGGATCCGAGATCTGAACGACGAGATCAACAAGCTGATGCGGGAGAAGCGGCACTGGGAGGTGCAGATCAAGTCGTTGGGTGGGCCGGACCATGCCCGTGTCGGGCCACGTATGCTGGACCAGGATGGCAAGGAAGTGCCGGGCAACCGGGGGTACAAGTATTTTGGTGCTGCTAAGGATTTGCCAGGTGAGTGTATTGATTTCTGCTCCCTTTCAACTCTATATAGCATAGTCTAAGGTGCTTCCTTAGAGCGTCCGCTGCGTTAAGAGAACGCAGTGCTGTTTTCTGTTTTTCCCCTAGGCATGGATATCTAGTTAACTGATCCACACCTATACAACTATAGTACTTACTAGTACTATCTATGTTGTAGATGGTTAAAACGTCTGTTCGTCGATATATTTTCCCATGCTCCTATTAAATCATTCAATATATTTCAAAGAATGGAAAGTAGTTTTTATTTATCGCTAGATCCCAATAGAAAATAAATTTATTGCCAAGCAAACCTGACCCCTATCAACACAGCCTCACCCAAAATTGGCAAGCGCGCGTGAGCTATTTGAGATTCCAACATACCATAATCAGCCAAGCAAACCCAATCCCCACTAACCCTCACCCCACATTAATAGACGTGAGTGAGTTATGCGAGATTCTAATAGACCACAATAACCCCCGCCCTACATCAACAGGAGTCCGCGAGTTATTCGAACAAGAGCCGCCGCCGCCGCCGCGCCGCACTCGCGCCGATCTCATGCGGGACGTGGACGCAGACTACTACGGGTATCGAGACGATGATGATGGCATTCTGCTGCCACTGGAGAAGGAGGCTGAGAGGGAAGGTTGGTGGATAGACTAGAAGAGCTAGCACGGGGCGCATTTAAGACGAGACAAAAGATTTCCGTCGCGCTCGCCCTTGATGCTGCGCGAAGTGAGTGAGCGCGATGCAAAACGTATGTCACGTCATAATGCGCCCCGTGCTACTAGCCAAGTATTGTTTAGATTTTATATCGATGCTTAGTAGCGATTATGCTCGACGTGGACGCAGACTACTACGGGTATCGAGACGACGACGACGGCATACTGCTGCCGCTGGAGAAGGAGGCTGAGAGGGAAGGTAGGTGGACGGATGTTTAGAATTTAAATCAGTCTGGCATAGGAAGGTCACAGCACGTATAAGCGTAACGTAGACGGATCGCTTTTCTTCTGTCGCGAACTCGCAAACGATTGGTTGACAGAAGAAAAAAAAGCGAACCGTTTATGTTACGCTCATAAATGTGCTGTGACCTTAAGGACTTACAAGAAACGGGAGTTGAGAAGATCAAGGTCTTGGACCAAAGACATCGGTCTTTTCATCTTTAGAAGTAAACAATGATAGCGACTCTGAAGGCGGTTCGACCTCATGCGGGACGTCGACGCAGGCTACTACGGGTATCGAGACGATGACGACGGCATACTGCTGCCGCTGGAGAAGGAGGCTGAGAGGGAAGGTTGGTGGATAGACTAGAAGGGTTAGCACGGGGCGCATTTAAGGCTGTCACTAAAGCTGGAAGAAAATCAGAATCTGTCAAATCTAGTGAGGGGGGGTTGAGGTATGCGGGGCGTTCTACGGACAATGACATGAAATTTTAACATAGTACTCGAAAACATAAAAGTGAAGACATGCCACTTTGTTAAAAATATACTAAGTAAGTAATATTGTTTTGTGATACGAAAATATTTATTTTTATTTGAAAGTATTTTTAATATTTAATAATTAATTATATATAAAGTCGTACCCGTGCCGATATTTATACAGGTTGTTGCAAAAAGGGTTTAATACTATGCCGAAACCTACGTGTGCAGCATGTTATTGATGTTATTTCTAAGCCAGGAAATGAAATCAGAATGTAAAAAAATCGCGAAAATATTATCAGAGTTTAATAGTTCAGGGTGTAGTATTAAACTCTGCCCCCGTGTAATAAAAAAAGTATAGTTAGCCGAAAGGGCGTTACTCAGGCGTCACTCTGAAAAACTTTTATCCTACGTAATTTTTTATATTCATGAAAAAAACGCTTCTTCATATAATTTTTTTTTGGTCACGTGACCTTTTAGTTAGACGACCTGTTTTTTTTTTGGTGTTTCAAAAGCAGAACAGTAGTTTGCAGAACTCTGCATATACAGGGTGTCACAAAAGGTTACGTAGCTGGCAAAGCGATATGGGGAGGTCACCAGAAAAATAATAACATGTAAGTACCCCCGCAAGGGAGTACATTAGTACAAGGCGAGAGTGTGTATTTTTTTTTTTAAAGTACTTATGTGTATTTGGGATATGATAGAAATAATATTTTTGTTTCTTAAAAACCAAAAAATTTACACCTTGCTGCGCTCTTTTGCTCACTGTAAGTACACCTACAAATATTGCTGTATTAAAAAAAACGGTTTTGTTATAACGATTATAAAAAAAAAGTTATTTTCATGTCAAGGAGTCATTTACCTAATTACGATTTCACTCAACAGCAGGTGAACTGAAAAAATAAGTTCTAGTTCTATCATCACTTTAGATCGCAAACATTGTAACTATTGGGTTTTTATTAAAAGCCACTAGTTTATCAAGATTAGCCTCGATTTAATAGTCTCATATAAATCGATACACAGTGATACACATGAAGTAAGAGATGACAGCCAACACATAGATTACGTGCTATTTTCTTTTTTCTTGACTAAGACTTTTCGTTTACAATTCCAACACTAGGCCTTAAACAAAAATCATATAAATAGGCAAAAGAAAATTAGCACAATTCTAGGCCTCAAACAAAATATCATAACTTATATAGGTATATAAAACTAAAACATAACTTTAACACTGACTAACGGAGTACAAATAAACAATATCACAAAAAAACATATATGAAAACAAGTTAATCAGTTTTAAGTAGTTTAGACACAAACTTATAATGCTTCTCTGAAGTTAATGGCTTCGTTAACACGTCCGCCAACATTTCCTCAGTAGGAAGGTAACTTAAATCAATAACCTTCTTACTTATCAACTCTAACATAATGGTGCCTTATATCTATATGTTTGGTACGCGAGTGTGTTACAACATTCTTACAGATTTTCTGTGCTGATTGATTATCGTTAAACAAATCTATTTTGTACACGATACCAGTACATTCTTTAAGAAATGTTTGCAAGAACAGAGCCTCCTTGCAGGAGTCAGAAACCGCCATGTACTCAGCTTCAGTACTAGAAAGCGCTACAGTCCGTTGCTTTCGGCTTTCCCACGAAATAACTGAACTACCAAGACTAAAAACATACCCAGTATATGATCGACGATCCATCTGATCTCCTCCCCAATCAGCATCTGTAAAACCAGTAATTTTCAAATCGTCACCCTTTTGAAATAGTAGACTGTAATGTATTGTTCCTTTTAAATATCTCAGAACCCTTTTCGCTGCTTTCCAGTGAGTTTCACCAAAACAGTTATTGAACTGGCTTAGATAGCTGATGCTATGAGTAATATCCGGCCTGGAACATACTGACAGGTACATTAAACACCCAATAAGGCTTCTATAATCATATTTACATGCCGAATTCTCTTCCTTTTTAAGTTGAATTCCAACTTCCATAGGAGTCTTAGCTGCTTTGCATTCTGCCATATGCAGTTTATCTAAAACTTTCTTTATATAGCTGGACTGATCCAAAGTATAGCTTCCATCAGGTAATCTAGCAATTTTCATACCTAGAACCTGATGAGCCGGTCCCAAATCATGCATCACGAACTCTTTCATCAGCCCTTCCTTAATAACTTTCTTTTTCTCAGAATTTTCGGAGCTAAAGATCATGATGTCATCCACATACAGCGCTACGATTATTACTTCATCATCAGTATTATGAATATATACCGATTGCTCAGAAGATAGTCTACTAAATTGCAATTTATTGATGAAAACATCATTAATGCGTTCATACCATGCTTTCGCCGCCTGTTTTAAGCCATAAATTGCTTTGTTCAGCTTATATACTTTCCTGACCTTTTCATCTTGACCTCCACCTTGGATGAAACCTTCAGGTTGCTCCATATATACAGTTTCGGTTAGTAACCCGTGCAAAAATGCAGTTTTTACATCTAGGTGCTCTATAACTAAATCATATTGAGCAGCTAATGCTAACAGTATTCTAACTGTTGAGTAGCGAACCACAGGTGCAAACGTTTCATTGTAGTCAATTCCGTATCTTTGTGTATAACCCTTCGCCACCAGACGAGCTTTATACTTTAACAATTTTCCATTTAGGTCTCTCTTTTTGCTAAATATCCATTTACATTTTACTGGTTTTTGCCCTGAAGGCAGATCAACCAGTGTCCAGCATTCATTAACTATGAAAGAGTTATACTCGTCTTGTATAGCTTCCTTCCAATGTTTAGACTCGCAGCCACCCAGAGCCTCTTCTATTGTCTTCGGTATATCTTCGTCTTCTGTAACCGCTGTAAACCCAGCATACCCATCCGTATCAGCATCTTCAAAATCAAGCGAGTCCTCCGAATCCATGCTTGAACATCCTGGAATATATGTAGGGTCCGAAGAGTGGTTATCCGAATTTAGAGATTCTACTGATGAATCCAGACTGAACATGGTTTGTCTCCGAGGATTCACTGTGTCATCAGGTAACAACTGATCCATCTCGACCACGTCTGGCTGACATAATGATGTCTCAGAAGCTTCCGTCGACGACTGTGCTGGATCAGGTTGTGTAGTACTATCTAAGTTATCAGATGAATCTATAATTAACAAATCATCATGCTCTTTACTGTTATCATCATTGGACACTACTTTATCCAAAAACATACTTTCCATGAATGTGACGTGCCTGGCTTTAATACATTTCTTTGGAGAAGCAGGATCTACCAGTCTATACCCTTTACTATTCTCACAGTACCCTACAAAAATATACCTCTTGCATCTAGGGTCCAATTTCCTTGCTTTCTCATCAATGGCATATGCTACACAACCAAATACACGTAAGTGTGCTACATTAACCTTTTTGGATGTCCATTTTTCTTCAGGTGTTGTTCCCATGACCGCTCTGGTTGGTGTATAGTTCTTGAGTACGGCAGCCGTGTTCGCCGCCTCCGCCCAGTACTCTTTCTCCAACCCAGCCTCCTGGAGCATGCAGCGGGCTTTATCCATTATGGTGCGATTAGCCCGCTCTGCCACACCATTTTGTTGACTACAATGTGGGACAGTAGTTTGATGTTTTATCCCATTCCTCTTCAGATAGTCCTGAAATTGATTAGACATGTACTCGCCACCATTGTCACTTCTCAAGGTTTTGATTTTTCTATCTGTTTCATTCTCTACAAGCGCTCTGAATAGTTTAAATTTCTCAAAGACCTCGCTCTTTCTATCCATGAAGTAGATAAATGTTTTCCTCGAGAAATCATCAATGAAGGTAACAAAGTACCTTTTCCCACTAAATGATGATACCTGCATAGGTCCACATTAGGGAATACAATCCCGGCCTTTATTTTGGATCCCGGGATTTCGGGACTGGATGAAGACAATCCCGGGATCCCGGGATAGTCCCGGGATTAAGGTCACAAACAAAAACACGTCTAACGAATCAACGTTTTTAGGTTTATTGGAGACACAGTATTTATAATTTAACTTTGTCAGACCATACTTAGTTGAAAAAAATATATACTTCTTAAAAAAGATAAACAATAGGCTACTTGACTCTTTTTTAAAGTAGGTCTAATATGATTAATAATTTCTCTATTAGACCAAACAAAATAATGTATAATTTTTTTGGACCTAAGGTGGGTCTACGCTAGACGAACCGAGCATGAGCGGAGCCATTCAAGGTTTCGTCGTTCACGGTGTCAGGTGTGGACTTATGTACAACGAACCTACAACGATCACTGTCCTCGAACACTGCGCGCGCGAAGCAAAACCCTTTGTGTTCGTCAAAAAACCGACAACAGGCGGAACGCAGCCGAGCAACGAACGAAATGTTCGCAGTGCGCTCGTTCGAGGCTTGTAGGTCGGTCCACACTATACGAATTGTGTTCGGCTCGTGCTCCGCTCGTGCTCGGTTCGTCTAGCGTAGACCCACCTTTGCCAATTGCAAAACTTTAACTTAAAAGTTCTATTTTTCATAAACAGGCGAAAACGGTGTCAGCCATATTTGTTTATAAATTATCACATCTGTGACGTCACACGGGTAGAAAACAATCATTTGACATTTAACTAATGACAACAAAGCTACGAGAATACCCTTACATACTAATTTACCCTTTTTTGTCAATCCCGAAAATCCCGGGATTGGCAAATTTTAATCCCAAAAATTTCGGGACTGGAAAATGACCGGGATCCCGGGATCCCGGGGAGCGGGATCCCGGGCTTGTATTCCCTAGTCCACATACGTCTGTATGTACCAACCCTAGTTTGACATTAGACCTAGTATGACTTTTCTTAGGGAATGGAAGTCTGGCCTGTTAGCCTTCTATACAAGCTACACATGGATTAAAAGTAGTATTTGGATAATCCATACCTGTGACCAGCCCATTTTTCATTAGCTTCATACTCCTGGCATTTAAGTGCCCAAGTCGCTTATGCCACAACTCGTGATCAATGCCCTGCGCAGACACCAGCGCAGACACCTCCGGAACCTCGCTAGACTCTCCAGTCACCAACTCCTTCTCAATGCCCTGCTCAGAAACTAGTGCAGGCATCTCCAGAACCTCGCTAGACTGTTCAGTCGCCAACCCCTCACATGCTGAGTTCATGGCAATCCCTGACTTAACTACATCAAGCTCATAAACCCCATTAACACCAGTACCAGTGGCAATAACTTCACCTTCATCAATTATTTTACATAAATTCTTATCAAAAACTACACTAAACCCTTTTATATTTAACTCACTAACAGAAAGTAAATTTGCTGATAGTTTAGGAATATAGTGGACTTCACTTACAGTCTTCAAACCAGTCTTTAATAATACTTTTACTTTGCCGATACCCTCAGTTAGTAACTTCTCTCCATTGGCAACATTTACTTCTAGCTTCTTGCTGCATTGCAGTTCTTGCATAATTTGCCTGTTATTGCACATGTGATGAGTCGCCCCTGAGTCGATGTACCATACGTCGTTCTGAACTTTCACCGATAAGGCCGTCAGTAGCGAGTTTTCCTTTCCACTACTTCGTCTTCCTCCCACCTTAGGCTCCATGACCTCATCATTGGGGCAGTCCTTCTTCACGTGACCAGGCTTCTTACAACGAAAGCACCTCACTATCCAAGGTCTCCTTACCGCCAGTGCATTCATTTCATCTTCCTTGCCATCACGCCGTTGCTGCTCCTGGAGAAGTTTACTCCTGACTGTCTCGCTCGTCAGCTTCGTATTGGAGTTCTCCAGCGCCATAATTAGTGGGTCAAAGTCCGTAGATAGCCCGCTCAGCATGATTATTGCAAGGAACTCATCCTCTATTGCTGAGCCTATATCCGACAACTGTTGCCCGAGCTCCGTAATATATGTTAGGTAGCTCTGCATACCACCTCTGTCCTGTAACTTCACACCAAACAGCGACCTCAACAGCCCGAGTCTTCTACACAGCCCCTTGTCCTCATATGCACGCTGGAGGTTGCTCCAGGCCTCATAAGGCGTCTTTGCATTGCGTACATGTTGCAACGCAGTTGGACCTACTGACAGGCATATTTTTGCCATCGCCTTTTGCTTCTTCCTCTCATCCTTACAACTGTCCTCACCTTCGATACAGTCATGAAGATCCTCGTGCATGAGGAGCATTTTCAGCATAAATTTCCACGTATTGTAGTCTTCCATCCCCTTTAGTTTGTCTACAGGGAGACCAATTAGTGTCGTAATAGAACTCGCCATTACTGCTGTTTGTATTTGTAAAACTGTTTGACAACCGGCCTTTTTTTTATTAGAATTTTTCGTAGTAGTATTTTCCAAAAATATTTATTGTAGGACACGCGCCAAGCTGTCCTGGGCCCATAACCTATTGGGTTTTTATTAAAAGCCACTAGTTTATCAAGATTAGCCTCGATTTAATAGTCTCATATAAATCGATACACAGTGATACACATGAAGTAAGAGATGACAGCCAACACATAGATTACGTGCTATTTTCTTTTTTCTTGACTAAGACTTTTCGTTTACAATTCCAACAGTAACTCCACTTTTCTCGGCGAAAAGTACTCTTTGGTGTCAATAGAAACGTTTTTTGAATTCACATGTTTTCCTCTTTATTCGAAAAAAAAAACTGTATTCCGCATTTTACCATTTGTTTTCCTCTAAACCCCAAACCGTGATTTTTAAACAAGAAAACTTAGTAATTATACCCTTTATTCTCATATACAACGTGCGATGTAGGCGAACGTGAACGAAAACTATGCAATAAGCCTTTGTTTTTATTACTACTTTAGTAAATTACAATAACATACTCAACAATGTTAATTTTTTTTTGCAATGTTATGTTGTTAAATTAAGATCTAATATTTTATTAACATGAAGTTACTTTCAACTTTTTTTTGCATCTATGCGTCGAATCACAGCATGACGGCTGCTGCAGCTTCCTGCTGTCCTGTCCTCCAACCAATCCCACCAGTACTGCAGGTTGCGTCGAATACGAGCCATTCTCTTCGACTTGACAAGACAGGTGCTCCCGGAAGGATCATAGATCGCACGGAACCCGTACCGTATAGAGGCAACGGACTCCTTTGCAACAGCCCCCCAGATTCGGAAGTAGCCCATGCACTGCATGGCGAGCACAGCTGCAGCAATTTTTTCGTAATGAATCATTGGGATGTCATCCCCGAAGGAGGCTCTCAGCCTACCTCACGACCTGTGTGACATTAGAAAAATGCACTGTGCTAACGCCGTTTGCGAGCTTGATTTGCAGGACCGCGTTGTATGCCAAGTTCCACAGCAGAGGGGTCCAAGACCTACCGCTGTGGAACTCCGCAACTGAACTTCTTCAGTGAAAACAAACCCTCTCTTTTCGCATCCTTAATGTACTTGTTAGACACGTATGACCTCTGTCAATTTTCTGCAGATAAGAAGACAAGTGATGGTATACAAGAGCCGCCCTAAAGGTTCGCCCTCTAGGGGATAGAGTTGAACGCGGTTACTATTTTTAAGCAAATAGCCAGCGCAACAACTCGCCCGTGGTTCTTATCCTGCTCCGACAGTGAACGAACGCAAAGTATTGTACCCACTATTCGAATCCGCATTTCGGATGCCAAACTGACTGTCCGAAAGGTCGAAACCGTACCACCACAGAGGTATGACTCGTTCGAAGAGCTTATCAGGCTCTTACAGCAATCAGATGTGTCGGTACACTGAAAGATAATCTACAGGCCTGCTTTATTTATTTAGGAGCACTAATGGCCTCCTTTCAGTCATTGAGTCACTGGCACTCAGGCTGCGGTTGAACAGGAAGATAGACTGTCTAAACAAATCATTTTTAGGCTAGTTAAAAAAAACTTTAGGTGGGTAGTATGCCAACTAGAACTACAAATAAAACAGTATTTTTGTCTCCTCTAAAATTTGGTCACGAGGAGTTACGATGATTACGATCTAAGGTGACGCTGACGATATTTTATACAAGGTATTGAAAAAAGGGTATAAAGCTTAGCCAAAAGTGGATTTAGGTGCCATTCTGATCCACTTTTCTTCTACAATTTTGAAAATTCACGTAACAAAACCTTTTACATAGAAACTTATTCGATCACGTGACTTTTTACTATAGAGACCGAATTTATTTTTCGAGAATTTCCAAAACTTGGAGAACAAAAGTTGTTCAGAATAACCCCTGAGTCAAACCCTTTCGGCACAGTATACCCTTTTTGCAACATCCTGTATAGGTAATATCAGGTTTATAAAAGACCTGGGCCTGTAGAGTGAGACTCGGCATGGGGAGTCATAATTTATAGATCTTTTAGGTTGCAGTGGCGAATGGGCACTGGTAGCCCTGCCCTTTTCTATAACTATAACTATAGGTAATTTAATGGCAATTTAAAAATGGTATAACATTTATCTATTTGAAAAAATCATTAAAAATATACATTACCTATCACCCTAATTTAAAAAAAAAATTCAGCCCTTACTTTAAACTTATAACACCCCTCTATTTCCTTCAGGGGTTAAAAAACCTGTGTATTTAATATTTTCTTATGAGTTTTTTTTTAAAAACTAGGCTCTTACATAGTTGTACATAATATTATGCGGTATTTTATTCCACTTGTAACGCATAAAATTCATAGCTACAGTAAACATTTCATTTTTTTCATGGCGAGATACAGTCGCACTTAACCGCTTTTTTGCAAAGCTTGTTAAATAGATTTAAAAAATTATGTAAATTTTAGATCTTCAATTTTTAAAAATACTTACTTATTTTTAACAACCTGTAGTGTACAGACTACCACATCTTAAAATATATATTTTTTTAATTAACTACGGTTTTTGGTTTCAAATAAAACAAATTATGAACTTACTTTTCAACACCCTGTATATTGTGTAGCTTACCTACCATACACAACCGTTAAAATAAAATAAATTACTCCTCAGAATATAAACAGGCTCGCGCTTTGGCATACTGCATTGACCGTATAGTTCTTATTCGGAGAATCTAATAAGTGTCATTATGTGCAATGTTTACCTTTATCTATGCATCTGTAACTCTATAGTAAAAAATGTAAACAAATCGAAAAGGCGAAATGTTTTCAAAGAATTTTCGGCTTTTCTGCATCTAAAATGATTAGAAAATTAACTTTCCATAGCAAATGCATATGTATTATAATACTTGTAGTCATAATTTGTTGATTTAATCAGTTTTTGTGAAATATTTAATAAAAAATAAAATGGCGTGGGTATCGCTCCTAACAGGCCGCCACCAGGGCGACGACTGAAGAAATCTGAAATCTGTCACGGTGTCATCATTTTTAAACCGGAATTTATTAGTTTTTTGCAAAAAAAGTTGACTTCTGGTCCATTAAATCCAACTCTTTAAGGTAACTTTGTTAAGAATTTAATTACCTACACATACATATAAGATTCCATGAAAATGGGCCCTCTGATTTCGAGGGTTTTTTCATAATAAGTCAAAAAATGGCAAAAGACATGGTGTGTTTGCAATTTTTTTTAACATACTTATTATAATCCTGCACCAATTTGTAAGCAACTAACATGTTCAGTATACCCTCTGCTACAAAATATATTTTTATCAATGTGATAGAAGCCACCGTTTTTCCAATCTAATCAAGTATATCAAGCCGACTTTAGCATTTTAGCTTTAGGGATCCCCTTAAGATGAGACAGTTTTCGCTCTTGACGTTGCCCGAAATGAGTGAGCGCGATGCAAAACGTATGTCACGTCATAATGCGCCCCGTGCTACTAGTCAAGTAGTGTTTAGATTTTATATCGATGCTTAGTAGCGAGTATGCGCGACGTGGACTACTAAGGCTACCGGAACGACGACGACGGCATACTGCTGCTGCTGAAGAAGGAGGCTGAGAGGGAAGGTTGGTTGGTAGAGATTGCTATAAGCAATAAGGCCGCCTTTTTGTACTGTTTTATTTTTAAGTTTTGTTTTTTGTAATTTTTATTCTTGGTGCAAATAAAGTGTTTTGTATTGTATTGTATTGTATTGTTGGTGGAGGGACAAGGAGTTGAAAATACCAAGGTCTTGGGTACCAAGGACCTGTCTTTTCATCTTTGTAGTATAAGTTGCGTCATATTTTTACAAATGTAAGTTATTAGTAGAGTAGATCATCGTCATCATCAGCTAATAATCTTCCACAGGACTGCTGGACACTGTGTCCTCGACTCGCCACGCCACTCCTTTGGTACTCCTGTTACTCACCTATTATTTATTTGTATTTTGATTGAGCAAATATATTATTTTCAGCGATAGCACGTGCGGTAGCTGAATGGAAGTCGAACAAAGAACAGAACAAGGAACAAGAAACTGCAACTGAAGAGGACATCTACCCAGAAGATGTAAGTGAATTTCTATGATGACGTCTTAGGAGCCGATTATCATAACTAATGTTTAGTTAGTTTTATGCCGATTATGATAATGTTCTAATAGTTTTCTTCGCATCAACGGCTACTTAACCAACCAAACCAAGAGAGCTAACCTTAGGGAAAGCTTCGTATATACTTAATTATTGCAGCCGTACCCTATATTATGTTTTTCTCCACAGCCCGATGACAAGAGAATCAGCGACGACGAAGATGAAGAGAGCTCAGAGAAGGCACTGATCACCTCCCACGTATCCATTCCATCACAGAAGGAAATAGAAGAAGCACTGCTCAGGAAGAAGAAGCAGGAACTGTTAGAACGATACGGATGTTTAGACGTTAAGATGGAGAGCTGACAGACTAACCGGTTGTAAATTCTAGTTTCCTATTTTATACTTGTCTTGTAAGCTTGGTTATGATTACATAACGTCTACTCATATTTTAGATTTTATTTTTTCTTGTCCTACATTGAATCTTCATAAAGGGGCGTATAGTACGTATGCTTAGAAATAAAAGTACACAAAGCCATTGCAAAATTTATTTTGGAACAAATTGTCTTAACTAGACATCCATTCATTTTGAAAGCAAAATATACATATTTTCTAATCTCCATAACTTTATTATCTATTGAATAGAATTTAAAAATAAATCATAGCACTATCTCTTTCACTCTCATACATTGAGTGCCTCCAATAGATAAATAATTTATCTCAATCCCCAATTTTAAGACTTATCGGATGGATATCATGTCCAAATTGGAGTTGATAGATTATCAAATTCTGGCATAACTAATTCCTCTGTTAAATGATAAACTATAGCTCCACACAGATTGGAAGCGGTACAAATGATGGAAAGTACACTTCATTACTTTCTCAGCTCGGGTCAATTTCTGATAAAAGAAAGACTAAGAAGTGGTTTCTGATAATAGAACAGTTTATAACTACAAGATACATTAATGGAACATTTAGAACCATTTATACAAGAAGAAACATACGGATAATCACTGTGAATCAGATACTGCCATTTGTACAAAAATATATGAAATCGTAACAACCATTTTCGATGAAAATTATACAGGTTTAAAGCTTAACATGTAATCAAAAGAAGGAATGTACAGACTTATGGATTACCTCTACCAGAGTTTTAACAAACTGAGGATCGATTTCTAACTGAGATTTGAACTAAATAAAATAAACACCATTATTATGTAATTCTATCGTAAACATTAATATCACGTCCTAAATTACTTGTTCCATAATTTTAACGCACACCCTATACACACATATTGCAACATTTATGAAATTTAATTTCCACTATTATGTACTCAACAATTACTTACATTATTTATAAGTAAGTATATTCTGGATACTCAAGAAATATTACATTCAGAGTAAGCTTATAAAGTAATTTTAATGACAAATTATTGTTATTATCCAAGATTAATACTTTAAAATTAACCTTACCCCTAGAAGATAAAGTGCAATTTAGAAACCTTTCCGACTAAATTATCCTCTCTTAAAATAATAACATGAACGCTAAAGCTAATTAATTAAAATGCATAGAATATTTAGCAGATACAATAGTTTGCTCTAATCCCCCTTAAAGTTAATAAAGATTACAATAGAAGTTGATAAAATATAGCATCGTTAAGTTTAATTGGATTATAAATATTACCATAATATTTATTCTCAAAATAAAGTAAAATAACACTGGGGTTTTGTACCTGAACCATATATCGCATTGCTTTGTGCATGTCTATAACATTTTGCTAGAACTACCAAACAAACATATTTGATTGTTTAATTAGGCGCATCGAAACAAATATCTTGGAAGATTATAATCCATGCCTTTTATATACCTAAAACAGGATCTCGAGACGTGTACAGCGTCAAAACTGATACAGCCGTGGTGATGAAAACAGGAAAACTTATGTGATTGGGTGATACAGCAGCCATTTTGTTCACCTGTATCGACAGTGCTGCCAAAGTTTTCTCAGTTTTCATCCCTATCATGTGAATTATAATAAGTACGAGATCCAAGCTCGGGGGCTTTAGCATTAACAATGGGAAATATGAACAGATGAAGAAATTTATGGAAGTGGCGCGTTAAGAGAACAGGTTTTGTTGTTTGGCATCACTCTCGAAATCGCTCCACGCATTGTTCAGTTCCATGAAGATCATTTTGGCGATGTTTTCGTTGGGTGTTCCCATTTGCTGCAACGAAATTAAACTCAAGATTAAAAAACTTGACGCAGGTAGAAAAAATATGTATATGTGAAAAGGAAGTCAGTCGTGTGGATATCGTAGTAGCCGTTTTAGTAGATTCAGACGCTAATGCCATCTCTCGGTGTTGAAGGAAACTTTCGTGTAGCTCAGCTTAGACGCTAACGCCATCATCCATGTTAATTTTATTTGTTAACATAGTAGGCTACCTTATCAGGGTGCACGGCGAGACACGCCTTTCTATACGCCTTCTTGACGTCGGCGGCGGACACGAGCTGCGCCATGTTGCACAGCGTCCAGCGACAGTCATCCCACACGATCGTGTGTAGCATAGAGACTAACGGCATCTCTTGGTGTTATTTCGAACTTTCTAGTAGTTCAGCGCAGGCGCTAGCGCCATCTCTTGAAATAATTATGAACTACTATCTTACCTTATCAGGGTGCACTGCGAGACACGCCTTCCTATACGCCTTCTTGACGTCGGCGGCGGAGACGAGCTGCGCCATGTTGCACGGCGTCCAGCGACAGTCGTCCCACACGATCGTGTGTAAAGAGCAGAGGAGCGCGCGAATGTTCGCTTTCTTGCCTTCCGTCTGGGGGGGAAAATGGGTAAGGAAATGAAAAATATGTCGGAGTTTTTGAAATGTATAAGGAGCGTTTAAAATTCGCCCAACATGCTCGGTATGCTATATGTATGATTCAACCCAACTCAACTGTATAGCCCTTGGGTGAACCGTTATTCCATGTGTTGTATTGTAGGTATCGACGTCGCTATGTCGTTATTTCAACAATTAGACTTTGTTCTAGAATCTAGATCAATTTGGTTGCTTACGCGAGAATACATATAAATCCACTTACCCATTCCTGTATCTTCAGCTTCTCAGGATCCATAACTTTGACCATGTCTTCTTTCCGCATCGCGTTTATGGTCTTTGGCCCAGACTCTTTCTTGGCGGCAAAATCGTAGCCCTGACTGCCCAGCAGGTCGCCGAATACGTCCATTGGCTTCTTCGCTTTGTCTTCGGCTGGTGTCTTGGCTGGCTCGAAGTGCTGACGGCTGTAATGGAACAGGGTGTTAGTAAAATATTTTTTTATTGAGTCTCTGGTGAGCCTGGCTACCGTTTTAGTGATGATGATGAGGTTGTCGAGACATTCAACACCGCAAAAGAATACTGGCCAGCGAGTACTTGAAAGACTGATGCCTCAAAGGCTCAATTTCGTGTTGTGCATAATTATCAGGCCGACGCGGCGGCGGGCATACGCATTTTGGTTCAGCTACATACAACCTCGTGTTCGTGACTGAGGTCACCTTTTAAGGGCCAGCTGAAAACCAGCGCTGTGGCCATATTGTGCACATGCTGAGCTGGTGCCTTTTCGACGAATGTTTTGTATTGTTTTTATTTTTGTCAGTGTGTAATTTTTTTTGTGTCGTTATTTGTATTGTATTGTTTTTTTTGTTGTTGTCAGTATGTCAAAGAAATTTATTTTTATGTTCTTTACATACTTGTAACTGGGCTGGTGCGCGGGCGAGGCGGCGGCGGGCGTGTGCGCGGGCGAGGCGCGCGCCGAGGCGGACGCGGCGGCGGGCATAGTCGCTCCGAGCGACGTCAAGTCAGAGAAGGGGTCCTTTTGAGGACGCTCTATACGCGTACTGTGTGAGTGTGCTATACCTACTTATGTTGATTCAGCTGTATGGCTGCATACAACATCGTGTTTGTGACTGAGGCCAGCAGAATACCAGCGCTTATTCCTTATTGTCTATACAGTGCATGCTGAGCTGGTGCCTTTTCGACGCTCTGGACAGCTACCTATACATTATTATTTGTTTTTTTGCTGTCAGTGTGTCAATTATGTTTATACTGTTTATCTTTATCTTATTAACATACTTGTAACTGGGCTGGTGCGCGGGCGAGGCGGCGGCGGGCGTGTGCGCGGGCGAGGCGCGCGCCGAGGCGGACGCGGCGGCGGGCATAGTCGCGCCGAGCGACGTCAAGTCGGAGAAGGGGTCCTTTTTGGGCTGGTCTAGAGGCGCGCTTTGGGAGCGGGCTGGAAATAAATAGTGTTTTGTTTCATTAGAGAATGGACTGGCCTTAAGACCTTTTTACCGTTTTTAGACCGTTTTATTGGCAGTGGCTGAATTATTGCCACCATATTTTTAAATTTGTGCTATGGAGTTTTACTCTCTACTTTATTCGATTAAGGCCTGATTTTTCAATGGTCAGATAAGTGTTATCTGAAGAATAAAATTCTTTCGATCACTGTCTAATACAAACCTTCAGATGCGACAGCAACAAGCACATTTTCAAAACATTTTATTCCACAGATAACACTGACTATTGAATCTGACTATTGAAAAATCAGCCCTAAGTAAAGGCATTAACAAAGAGAAAGAGCAAACTAGACCACTTGGCATGTGTACTTGTAGAGGGCCATTTGTTCATACTACTATTGTTTATTACTTTTTAATCCGAATTTTAATTACTTTTTAAGTTAATATTCAACTTACTTTCTTCCCCGGCAGCGTGCATAGGAGTGAGCACGGGAATAGGCTCCTGTTTCATTGGCTCGTTGAGTCCGAACGGATCAAATCCCAACGGATCAGTGGACTTCTTTTCACCGCTCTCTGTGGCCGGCGGCGGGAGATCACTGAACATGGGCTGCGATGAAAATGGCTGAGGAATAAATGGAAAATTAATTAGCTGGGAACAAGGTTTTGGTCTACTGAGACTGTAGAGTGTACAGATACTCTATAGACAACTTTTTGGCAGATAAAATATATGCATTCGCAAGCTTCAGGCGTTATTTAGATTATAAGGCAAGTTGGCCAAAATAATGTCTGTTTACCTATAATTTACCTATAAATATAAATTATTGGTATAACATGTATTTTTATTTCTATTAATAAATAAATAGGTACATATTTATTTGGCCGTAAGCAGCTATTTAATTGATTTTCCATTAATTTTATAATTTAGTTCATAGTGAAATCTTGTGACAATCTCACCTCTGGATTATCAACGAGTTTCTGTCCACTCAAGAAATCTCCGAACGCCTCATCAGTACTCTTCTCCATCAACCCGAAGAAGTCAAACGAATCGCCGCTCTTCAACTTTTTCTCTTCTTTCGGCTTTTGCTGCGCAGCCGAATTAGAAGTGTTGAGGTTTAGGAAATCGGCCGTAGTTTCGGTGGGTATTGTATTTGGCTGGGTTATATCTGTTTTGGGGGGCGGCGGGCGGCGCGGCGGCTGCGGGGACGGGGGAGCGGGACGGGACGGCTTCTCTTTCTCTTTCTGTGGGTAATCTGCCGTCACTGTAATAGGTAAATTGATTGTTAGTGTGAGATGTTACAGTATACAATAAAGGTTACTTTAATTGCCTTTAAGTTGGATGTGTATTGATGAAGATAATATGATCGTTTATTACGGCGCTTATTGAAGCCTCAGTAAATTTTACTGCATGCGTGTTAATGCGTTACGATAACGTTCCATTCCTGAATGAAGTTTTATAATGCAGTTCAATTCAAAACTGACTGAATTTTGTTGGCTGCTGCTGTACTCATTATGTGGCAAATAATATTTTGAATGAACACATATTAACATAAAAACAAAGTTAAAACAAATGAATATACGGCTCCGCGATTATTGGATGGTATATTCATAGCCACAACTAAAACATTATAAAGCTGAATTGCTAATGCTATGGCTACATGATGCTACTTGTACATACGTATTTTCGGATTTGCTGAGGCATTTCCGCGTAGATTAGCTGCATAAAATACACATACGATAATATATAAATCACACTAACGATACAATAAATCTATTTAATAAATAAGTAACTAAGTAATAATTATAAGTTTATCAGAGAGGATGCATTTTTGACTTTTGTATCTTATGTTTGCTACTTCGTTTATTTTGCCTTACGTGAGCACCCAGAACGTGTAAATTTCGACCCATCAATAAAGCACCTTTATACCGGCCGTAGCCTACATAAATTAATTTCAATCCTTCCCATATCTCAGTCATGTATGAAACATTTAAACGTATTGAAATCTATAGCTCGCTCGCTTTGATAGTATAGTAATAGAGCAAGACAGCCATAGATTTAAATAGTTTCGTGCAAGTCACCCTTAATCTACGTCCTAATCCAACAAAACTCACCAAAGTTATCAATAGTCTCGTCCTTCTCCAACGCAGTCGAGAACAGCACATCAGGCGTCCGGATCGGGAACGAGTGGTCGTCCTCCCACAGAGCGCAACGCGGCTTGCGGCGCTCCGTGGTCTGCACCACCAGGCTGATCATGGCCGACACGTTGCCTGGGTAGTGGTCGTTGTAGGACGACTCGTCTATGCCGTCTAGCTCGGATCTGTGGGAGGGATAGGTTTGTTAGATTTGAGTAAAATTAAATGTGATCGAAAATGGGTTGACAGGATAGTATACAGTCAGTATACGCCTTTGGTTTGTAAAATGAGATTCCCACACGTAACTGCAGGTGAAGCTCTTCTTCCGAAGCTCGGGGCCATGGGTACGAATAGATACGAGCCATACATTCGTATCATAAGTACTTGTGTGTGTGCCTTGTGCCTGGTTGTTGTTTACCTGTAGGTATCTGTCATCTTGAAATAGCTACTGCATTACCTCTATTTGTATTGAAATAGGTACTGTTGGAGTCGCCAACTAGGGGTATTCGCGCTGCACTAAATCCGCGCCGATTTTCACTGATCGATCGGTTTAGAACCACCTACACTAGGCCCGCGCGTGGTACACGCACACTAGCACGTCGCCCGTCACCGTCGCGTCTAGCGGCAGACACACAGTACCTGTTGAGGCGCAGCGTGCGCTGGTCCGGACGCAGCGCGCCGGCGTGCAGCTGGCAGGACATCATGGGCACGCCGTGCACGCGGCCCAGCTGCTGCCGCGCGTGGTACACGCACACTAGCACGTCGCCCGTCACCGTCGCGTCTAGCGGCAGACACACAGTACCTGTTGAGGCGCAGCGTGCGCTGGTCCGGACGCAGCGCGCCGGCGTGCAGCTGGCAGGACATCATGGGCACGCCGTGCACGCGGCCCAGCTGCTGCCGCGCGTGGTACACGCACACTAGCACGTCGCCCGTCACCGTCGCGTCTAGCGGCAGACACACAGTACACGCACACTAACACGTCGCCCGTCACCGTCGCGTCTAGCGGCAGACACACAGTACCTGTTGAGGCGCAGCGTGCGCTGGTCTGGCCGCAGCGCGCCGGCGTGCAGCTGGCAGGACATTATGGGCACGCCGTGCACGCGGCCCAGCTGCTGCCGCGCGTGGTACACGCACACTAGCACGTCGCCCGTCACCGTCGCGTCTAGCGGCAGACACACAGTACCTGTTGAGGCGCAGCGTGCGCTGGTCCGGACGCAGCGCGCCGGCGTGCAGCTGGCAGGACATCATGGGCACGCCGTGCACGCGGCCGAGTTGGTGCCGCGCGTGGTACACGCACACTAGCACGTCGCCCGTCACCGTCGTGTCTAACGGCAGGGACACCTGAATGAAAAAAAACAATTAAAAACATGAATGCCAAAAAACAATGGGAGATTTTCAACCATAGACAAACAAACATACTAAAAAAATGCAGTGCTGTTGAGTATGAAGTCATCTATAATCTATGGTTGTTTGTCTGTGGTTGAAAATCTCTCATTAAAATAAAATTTAGTTTATGAAAAGATCATCTTACAAATGAATAGTGAGTCTATTATTTTTCATCTCGTATTTGCGTCGTTATTTCATCGCACGAATGAATGGTGAGTCTATTATTCTCCATCTCATATCAAGGCATATTGTTGTCGATACTCTCGTATAGGGGTAAAAATTAAGGCATAGATAATTAGGTAACGTACCTTTCCTTCGGCCGCGGTGTATAGGTGCAATCTGTCGTAATCTTGAAGCGTAGATAATACTAGTCTATCTTCATTGTATATTTCGACGTAAGGTCGGCAACCATCACTGAAATAAAATAATTGTTTCATTCATAAATTTCACTATTATCAGCTTATCAAGCTTCGAGAAGAATCTACAAGGAATAAAATGTTTGAAAGTAATTAGGAATAAATCCATTGGACTTACCGAGCTTTCGTGAACAGAGGTACTGGCTGAATGGTGAGGGTGACTAAAGTTACTGGCCTAAAATGAGGTAAAATTGGGTCTGGTCTGGAAAAAATATGAAAAAACATTACTTACAATCATAATTATAAACAACTGAATAATTAATTATTGTTACGAAGTACATACTTAATATAACTTGAAAATATCGCAAGAGCATAGAAAAACATCATCATCAAAATCTCCGTCTCTTCGAAGAGGTCGTATAATAAAACAACAGTAACAAAAGGTTCATCATCCTCAGAGATATTTTCATTTCTTGACACCTTGATTGCCAACCGATTTCCACTACCATCCCCCATCAAATAAAGTACAAACACCACACTCACCGAACAATATTGCTAAGGTAGTACAGATAGCGAAGCTGGCTCGCGGGCATGTTGATGGGGCTTCGCTTCACGGCGAATATCTGCAGCGCGTCTTCTGGCACTGTCACCAGCTTGGAGTATAGAAGGAGTCCGCACAGGATCATGCATGACATCGTCTTGCCGTCCTGCGGAATGAGGTTTGAGTCAGGTATGGATTTAGTAGGAAGTTTAGGGGACACTTGCTTTGGTCGATATGAAAAGTATATGGGTATTATTTACAAGAAGAGATATCATACTCTTCGTATTTTGTTTAGATCCTAAATACACCCTCAAATAGTCCCATCGTCTATGGTAGCGTAGCGCTTTGAATGTTGCAAAAAACATTCCTTAGACGAATGCTAAAACGAACTCCAATGCGGTATAGGTACACTGAATCCCCTTAGAAACCCTTTAGATCTCGCGAAAACAATCTATACTAACCTGGCATGTAATAACAGCCGCGCTCTTATCATCCTTCCCCAGATACTGGTATAAATTCTCCAAGAGCGCATAAAAGGGCGACAGGACCGGCGCTTTATGCGCAGGCGTCGGTCACGTGGATAGATCTGACCAATAGTAAACCATAATCGACACTAACCTGGCAAGTAATAACAGCCGCGCTCTTATCATCCTTCCCCAGATACTGGTACAGATTCTCCAAGAGCGCATAGAAGGGCGACAGTAGCGGCGCTTTATGCGCAGGCGTCGGGAACAGCGCTGCGCAAGCGTCGGTCACGTGGACAGATCTGGCGAACTGTAGGCGGCCGCCGCGGTGTGCGCTGTAGACGCAGTATTTGTTGCCGGGGTGACGACTCTCGAGGTATGCCTGTGGGAGGGTGTTGGTTGAGACTTGGGAAACTCTAGCTAGGGCACCGGATAATTTGTATATAGATTATAGTGCAGCTGAGAAATTGGAAGTGGTTTCGGGTTGTTTAGTGTTAATCAAGGTGATCTTCCCAGATAGCAAAGGCTAGCTAGTTTTAAAGATAACCTAATATGCACCTAATATGGACTCTGCATACTCTGCAAGGGGATATTATAAGGGTAGGTTGTATGCAAGAGTTTATTATGATTGTTAAGTGAAAGAAGGAGAGATGCAGTGTTGTTCTTACCCGGACATCGTCGATGTGATTAGTTTTGTAAGCGCTTTCTAAGCCTTCTGAAGGGTAAGGCATTACAATAATCCGACTAGTTATGTAGCTTATATCCAGGTCTGTCCGTGCTATGCTCCTGCGAAAGAAACACAAAATCTTTAACGTCGCAACATAATGAATAGTCCAAGAAAGCTTTTTCAAGAGTAATACATATCATATTTATATGTAGGTAATACCACAAGGAAAAAAAAACTATGATATGACTTGACTTACTGTTGAACAGTCTGCATAACCTTGGACGAGGTGTCTTTCAAATTCTTCAGGAAGCTACCAGCGCCTCCTTTGATGGACGAAAACAGGCCACCCCCCGAATTCATGGGGGCTTGAGGGGGCGGGTGGTACTGCGGCGCGGCGGGGGGGCGGGACGGGGGCGGCGGCCGCACCGGCTCCGGAGGCCGCGACGGCTCTTGACTCTGGCTGATTGGCGCTGTGCTGTTGCCGGCTGAAAAAAAAAGTAACTGTCACTTTTCTTTTCTGGCGGGAAACATTTGAGGTTTTGCTCGATTTGTAATAAGATTTTAGAAAGCTATTTCGTATTTACAGTTAGTAAAAGGTGTTTCATTATAGTAAATTGTGCTTGCTAATTTAATTATTAAACTGTTTTACTATAATATGATGGTATGGCAGACATGTTGTATATTATATTCTAATAACTTAGTAAGTTCCACTAGTACAGAGTACTTCGGTTAAAAGTAAGTTCCTACTTAAAAAGATAATGTGGCTCGATAAAAAATATTTCTGTAGATTGAGAAAAAAACTGATAAATTTACTATGTATGCTAATAAAATGAGGCGAGTCTACTTTTCGCACATGTAATCAATATTTAAAAATGGATACTTAAAGAATAAATGGAGTAAAATACATAAAACAACATTTGAGTCAAATAACTAAGCTTTATTCATAATTTGAATACCTTAGGTACATGATCTCTACTTAACAGGTAAACTAACAAAATAGTGAATACTTAACAAAAATCTTATTAATTTATGAACTATAGATAGTATAATTATGAATAACAAAAAGATAACAATGTAAAATTTAATTAAACTGTGATGAATCATTACATTACGAATATTACCTACAATGTAAATTGAAAAAACACATCAAGATTTGAACTGTTATTTGTTGGTACTTAGGTAAGTATTATAGTTTGTAATTACCTAAAAAACAATTCTATAGGGATCACAATGTTATATTTGGCCACAACAATCTCGACATATTTGGAATATTTTTGAATCGATATTAATTCGTTATATCTTCGAATAGGTATATTTCAAGATTCCTAAATATCACTTAACTTCACTATAATTTATAAAAATCGATCTTATTGGGTCGGAAACGTAATGCTTGCTAAAAACTTCCTCATATCACATACTTAGAACTCAAAAAAAACTAAATTAGAACTTACTCGTGTGCATTTAAAAGTAAGCCCTAATTTGAGGTCCATAGTAAGCTCTAGGTTTCTGATCTGATAAGAAAATTCTACTAAAAAATGGGCCATGAAAAAAACCATTATAAATAAAGTAATTTTGAAAGTTGCGTCTACTAAATTAGTTAAGCAGGTTGGAGTGAGTTTACTATAAATTATAGGTACTTGTGATCAAAAATATCGACCCACCCATTTAGTTTAATTTAAATTAACGATTAAAATACTATTAATTATACCTAGGTACATGTTTGAAATTAATAAAAATCTAACTAGGTATCTTAATGCTGTCTAAAAAACGCTCCATTAGAGTTGGAAAATATAGAGGGGAGATATCTTGTAAATAGATGTGATGATTTACAGAGCTAATGTAATCATTTACATAGATAGGTACATAATAGTAGAATTACATTCACGTTTATATTTGTTTAGGCCCTAATTATAAGGTACTACGACAAAAGCCTCTTTAAAGCAAATTAATATAACAAAATGGAAATAAAAGCAGCACTAAATACAACAAAAAATATCCTTAACAATAAGATAAAATAGTTTCCTACTTCATTTTCTCGAATAACGAACACAATATAAATTATCAACAAATATATGTTTAACAAAAATGGTAACTTGTTAATACTATTATTTTTGAACAACAATACTATGTATTTAATCATTATATTTAGTATACTGTTTTACAATGCGTAACATTGCCCGGTTAGTATTTATATTGAACCTAAAGTCAAGTCGCCAATCACAGCGAAAGAGGAGCATTCAGCTATTCCATTATTAGTCTCAGTCACATACATTACGTACCTATTTGTGGCGTCATACTTACTTACATTATAAAATTTATGATCGGCGTGCGAGAGTGACAGAGGCAAATGAATAGAAGCTAGTACAGCGCGTATACCGCTAGATGGCGACTTACCCGCGCCATACGAATTCGCGTTTACTCGCCACTACTCGAACGGAGTAAAAACTCGCACTCCTCATGTGGCCTGTGACCAATGCTCGTTCTTTCTGTGGCGCTTGACGAGACCGGCCTTTGCCTAATATCACCTATAACCAGCTTATTTATAAGTTCAACTGAAAATTATTTATGTTGATACCGACCGATTTTGATTTGCCTGCTAATAAACCATTCATTTGTGGCGCTCCTGTGAGACACAAATTCAGCAGTGGACGATAGTAAGGTGATAATGATGATTAAAATGTCGGCTTTGCACAAAAGGCCGAATAGTTTAAGCTTATAGGCGACGCACAGTTTCCATTAAATATTTAAAGTTATTGAGCACATCTTATAAGTTAACGAAAGATTTAAAAAATACTTTCGCATACTAGCAAGTAAATGTTAGGGTGAATAGAGTGCAATCTGAATAATACTTAGTATTAAAAAAAAAAAGGTTTAATACATTTAACTCATAACAGGTAAACTTATACATAACTACTATGTAATTAAGTATATTAATTATTCAAATGGAATGTGCGTCTTAGGAATGTTAAATTAGTACAAGTAAGTATTACATTGTTATTGTCGTTTAAATTCATATTCGTTTCCTACTACATAACATGTGGCAGGCTACAGGGGCCTGCTAGTTACGTAAAATATACAATTATGTTTTAAGTAACTTAAGTATTGCACTAAAATCAAATACTCAGGGCCTGTTATACAATGTCTGGATAATGGCTACCTGTAGGATAAAATACAAGCTGTGACTGTCTAACTGAGACAGAATTACAGAGAGTGACAGCATGCATTTTATCCCACGGAAAGCCATTATCCAGACATTGTGGAACAGTACCTTACTAATATAAAAACTTAAAAACTGGTGTTTTTTTAATACATTGAAGACGTATGTGTGTTCAATCATGATATCTGATAAGTAATAACTTATGTGTAATAATGCTTGGCTATTTCGTACCACTAGCACCACCCATACCCTACCTATGTATCTACCCAGTTTCTCACTTTTTTAATTATTTCGAAGCATGAACGGTCGTTCTATTCAACAAGAATTCGGACAATCACAGCGCTGAATTTCATATAGTACTGCTTAACTTGACATGCTAGGTTTGAAATTAACCGAAAGTTTTAAAATAAAACTTATGAACCAAAGGAATTTGTGCTACAAGTAAGTAGCTATTACCATGTATTACCTTTACATTTACCTTATCACATCTTTTTTATGTCCGTGACTGGACTTGATGGCTAAATTAATAGGTATGTAGGTACCGAATGGGTAACGTTTAGATACTTTAGTTTGATTTGCATTTAAAATGTAATAATAATAAGTATTTTTTTCGTTCAAAGTTGGAACATCTGTTTATTCCCCGAATAACTTTAATTATTATATAATTCATCTAGTTATAAGTAGGTACACGCCTACACTAGTCTGAATTATGTGTCCAATAGTATCATACGTGCTCTTGAAAATATTCACTTTCTTCCTGTGACTCACTATAGGGTCAAGTGTAACCACATTATAAAAATATGTAATTGCATAATAAAACTAAGTTAAGTGCCTTATTATTATTAGCATTAGTTTTGTTATTCAAAATATTTTTTATAGAAGAATGCATTTCATAAATATTAAATTGCATTTATATTTTTGGTTTATTTATTATTATAGATAGCGCACGATTTGATTGCTTTCATGTTTTTTTTGGATATTCAGTATTACAAAGATAGTAGGAATACAGGGCGTTGCATAGTAACTTATACTATCATAAAAGTATTTTGTGCCGGCTAGCCTATTCTGAGAAAGCTTTTTACAGACTTTGTTAGTTTGAAGTTGTCACAATCACAATATGAATCTTGAAAAAGCGTTCTTAACTCATTATGATCAAGTATTCGTGAGACATGAATGTAATGATTGAACAGATATAATCTGAACTGGCCTGGCTGATTACATGGCAAAATTCAGGTTATATTTACCCGACTACACAGTCACAGATACATATTGTACACACATCGTCATTAATAAAAAGGTGCATTTAGTCCATAACATAAACATACGCTAGGTGAATGTTAGTCAAGTAGGAGCGTCGCTCACTGCGTCGATTCATTAACATACTAGAACTATAACCACTAAAAATAAATAAAAACAATGAATACTCATCATTGTCAGTATATCCAGCCATTCTAGTGGGCCTAGCATGACTTCAGTACAGCTCTAGCATAAGTGGCCGTGTGTAAATGACGTCGTGAGATTCATGCTAGTGCGCTGGGTCATTTAAGCGAAAACACAATGGGGCAGCCGAAAAAGCTGAAAACACCTAAAACGGAAAAAGAAAACGTGATATGTTACAGCATTCGGATATTACAAACTATAGTCTGGCGTGGAGCATCGCAGCTTTTGAATTATGTGGGATATTTGCAAATATATTGACTTTTAATATACATTTATTAGTTTAAAAATACTTTTAACTAAATAATCAATGGATATAGCTAGAAAAGCTATGAGTAAAAGATGCGATGCTCCAAATACACAGTACATTCATGGTCATGCAAATAAAGATCGGTCAAGGTAAATAAGCAAATTAATACAAACATAACATAAATAACGATGACACATGCACGCTAAAGATAAATTTTAAAATATCTAATTAGATAAGAATTTCAAAAAAATATGAAAATATCATTTATAGTATATAATAGTTACTATTAAAAATGTATAGTCAAATCTTAATATCGTATTTCATAATAATTTAAATTAGTAAACCTAATAACTAGTTCATCTTTGGTATTACTGGCCCTAGACATACGAAGTTTTAGTAGTGCACTACACAAGTTAAAATAATCTCATTTATAGTAAGACACAGTATAATATTTAAAAAGGGTAAATATTTATAAAATAGATAAGATAAAATATTCACTAGATAACACCACTCCGTTACTAACTACCGGATTTCAATAACTATCGAATAAAATTTCATTTCATGCCAGTTTCTGGAGTAAAATACCACCGATATCATGCATGTACCCGTTTAAACGATGTTATAATATTTTGTGACTAGGTACTTGGTTTTATATGTTTTATGGAATAGAGAATAATGTATGTATATACAGACGCGAGTCAGATGACGCTTTACAAGCAACTGAGGTAACTTATGGGTTTAATGTTTTAGTAAGCATTCAGTTGTAATTATTCCCGCAATCTTTATAAACCAATACTAGGAGCAATTAGCTACAGTTCAGGCATATTAAACTGATAAAAAATACGGAATTAAAATGACTATTTAAACCCGTATAAATCTTCACATCTTAAGTAGGCGATAATAAGAGAAAAAATAATTTGTATTTATGTCAAATATGATTCTGTTTTATCGACACTGTATCTGCTGTCCGTCCTATTAATAGTTTTAGGTAGGTTAGTACAATGATTAAATTGATATTTCAATGACACATAAATTAGTGATAGTGATATTATGAAATGTTAGATCGTCATGCATCAAGCCACCCACCCGATATTATTTTGTTACCATAGTTTAGTGAAATTAGTGTTAGTAGTTAACTAAAATAGCATTCTGATACATTTTAAAATAAATTACCTTATTGTAAGGCACATTTCGTACCGCTATAGCTGTCTAACACTTGATTCAGTATCGAGTGGCTTAAAAATAAAAAGAAACCACAAAAAAATATGAATATTGTTCATTTATTTCTTTAATATTTTACCATGACATAGCCATTATGCTAATTCAAGGAATGA